>NC_092560.1:43946673-44304798 GCF_037038585.1 Patagioenas fasciata
CTCAGTTCAAGAAGGACAGGGAACTGCTGGAGAGGGTCCAGCATAGGGCAACAAAGATGATTAAGGGAGTGGAGCACCTCCCTTATGAAGAAAGGCTGAGGGAGCTGGGGCTCTTTAGTTTGGAGAACAGGAGACTGAGGGGTGACCTTAGTAATATTTATAAACATATAAAGGGTGAGTGCCATGAGAATGGAGCCAGGTTCTTCTCAGTGGCAAACAAGGAGTAATGGGATCAAGCTGGAACACAAAGGTTCCACTTAAATTTGAGAAAAAACTTCTTCTCAGTGAGGGTGACAGAGCACTGGAACAGGCTGCCCAGGGGGGTTGTGGAGTCTCCTTCCCTGGAGACATTCAAAGCCCACCTGGACACATTCCTGTGTGACCTCACCTAGGCGTTCCTGCTCCAACAGGGGGATTGAACTAGATGATCTTTTGAGGTCCCTTCCAATCCCAAACATACTGTGATACTGTGATACTGTGATCATGCAAGAGGATTCCTCATCTGTTTTCATCATGTTGCAGTCTCCACAAGTCTCTGACTTCCAGTCATAGCTTCCCAAGAGCAGGGCATGGAAACATGGAAACTGTGCTAGATTCTCTCCCCTTCCTTCTTATCAATAGAACATTCTCTTGCAGAACTCTCTGCAGACAGAGATATTGCTTGGTCCCTTTGTAGAAATAAATTCACCACTTGGAGAAGGTGAGTCAGCTCTCTCTTCTGAGAGAAAAAAAAAAAAAAGCTAAATGCAGTTTGTTTTGTTTTGTTTTGGTTTTTTGTTTGTTTTTGTTGTTGTTTTTTCATTTGTTTATTTGTTTGTTTGTTTTCCCCTCTCAGTTCAGCCCTGAGCTATCTTCAGGCTCAGACTATATTTCAGAAAAGAAGGGCAAAGTTAATATCTTCCCCAGCTCTTGCTTATGTACTCCTTCTCTATTCAAAACTCTTTGTTACACAAAGCACGACACTGTCATGTTCAAGGCTTTGGTATCCCTTACAGTCAAAGGACAGAATTGTCACTCACCATCAGCATTGTCTATTGAGTGACTTTCTCAGTAGCTGCTAGTTCCTGTTGCCTTCCCAAGGAGACTGAACCTTGCACACCCATCCTAAGGTGTCTTCATTCAGTTTCCCACATTCTCTAAATGTAGGATGAGGAATAGGTAAAGAAATGAAGAAACGAACTTAACAACAGAGTCAGTTATACTTTTAAGCAGCATTCTTTATTTTATCAGCTCTGGGGAGCTCTGGAGATTGTCCTCCATAAGTGCTCGAAAGACCTGATGCTCTTGCCTTGCTTATATTAATATAATTATTACATATGCGTTACAATTTTTGAAAATTTTGACATACATCTATACCAAAAAAAATTGATGATGTTAGTTATAATTGTTCAGTTTATTTCTTACAATGTATCTATTAATTATTAGTTAAATATAAACTAAGCACTCTGCTTCTAAACAGTGTGTTACTTAATCTTCTGTCTCCCTCTTGTCATGCAGAAGGATCTAAAACTTGAAAAATATCCCCTTGTTTTGCAGGTGGTTAGAAAGCATTTATCATGTCAATCGGTTAATGATGGGTACATCTTTTGTAACCTAATAACAGTATACATTAATTTAGCAGCTTCTCTTCAGTAAAGCAAGAGAAAGCATTGCTAGGTCAGCACTAAGTCATAAGAAAGCAATTGACTCCTGACTCCCAGGCTCTATCTCAGTTGCTTGCACCCAAAGTGCTTATATCACAGATGCAAAGTGAATACAGAGTTCAATTAGCATGCATTGAACAGTTTATGTGGATGACCTCCCTTCTGATTCATAACATACAGAGCTGTTCTGTGTTCTTAGAAGTTATTTTTTGTTTTTCCATCAGTGTCTTAAAAGCATTGAGAAGTTTTCATCTGCCTTCACACTCTTCACTCTTCCCTATTTTTCAGTTCAACCAGGGTCTTCAATTTTGCACACCTGTTTGCAATCAAGACTACTTCACTGTCACATTTCCCCTTCAGCGCAATATCCACGTCATTATTAAGACCACATACAGTTCCATAAGAAACTGGACCACTTCTTCTAGGAAAGGAAACAATCAGCACAAGAGTATTATTAGTCCCGCCATTATCTTTGGTCATAGTGGATTTATAATGGCCTTTTTAGTGTTTGGTGTGCTGTTTGTTTTACAGTGTGGTCAACCTGAAGTCAGCAAAGAAATATATGACTAAAGATATAGAAAAGCAAAATTGTTCAACAGAATCTACATTTAAATCAAAATAAACTGGTTTTGTAGAACGCAGAGTTAAACAAATGAAGTGTAATCTGATTCTTATCTCCTTTCCCTGCAATACGTTTATCAGGTTTACCTTTTTTCCATTAACATTTGTTTCCTAAGAAGTTGCATTTATAATGGAGGTTAGTGGGTCTGGAAGGGTGTTGAAGACACATATTAAAAAAAATCGAAAAAAGTCAAGCTACTGAAATTCTGATCAGGACCGGTCCCTGGCTAATCAAACTTGTCTGCACTAGAGTCATTAAAACGGGATAATCAGAACACTTCCTATCCATGCATAAGTCCTGTGTTCTAGGAGAGGCTCGTCCCAAAAGTTGTCATAACTGATCAGTTGTAATTCTTCTTTCCATGGAAGAACTTTTTACTTAGGTCACCCAAGCTGCCCTGCCTGTAGTGCCAGGCTTGAAATTTCTCCCAGCATGCTCATGTTACAGGACTGAAGCTGCAAGTATGAAAGAAGAGTATGGAAAGGGGAAATAAGAATGACTTTGCAGGCAAGGGCACCCAACCAAGCAATGCTGATTTCAGTGTTTGTGTTCAGAAGGTGGTAAAGAAGATGCATTCTCCAGCAGCAGCTAAAGCATCATCTCTTAGCATTTTAATGTTTTCTGGCCTCTCACGAGTGAAATCCGTGCAAATCATGGGAACACAAGTTCTTTGTCAGCATAGCATCTTGCCTACACCGTGAATGGTTGCACCCAGAGAGTCATATTTGAAAACTAATGATGCCTGCCCCCTCTGAAGGCTGGCTGTACTTTCTTACTGGGATGTACTTACCCACTGCAGACAAACACTGGTCTCTCCAAGGCATACCATGACCTGCCAGCTATATCCATAATCTCTGTTCCAGCTTGGCCCCTTGAAGCTGTGGCCCTTCATGTCATGCCTTCTACACCCATAGTGCCCTGAAGGCAGAGAGACAGTACCTAGAACCAAAATAGAAACTGCCTCTCCACTCCTCACAGCATGAGTCATGATAAGGGCATGGGCAAACTGGGGATGTTGAATAAAGATGCAAATCTAGACAAACTTTTCTGAAAGAAAAGGGGGAAGAGGAAAGGAAAATGGAGAAAATAATTAAAAGAGAAAGACGAAAGGCAGCAGCAGAGACATTATCCTTCACTAAGCCAAATGCACAACAGGTAACTTTGCAAGCCCAGGAAACACACTCACTCTACCACGTCAGAGAAACCATCTCCCAAGGCAAATGACAGTCATGGCATGCTGGTCACACCTTTAAGTCCTCCAGAAGTCTTATTGAGTTCAACAATAGCTGTTGGCAGCTCCAGACTTTAGTGAGATAAGCTGCTGATGATAAGCACAAGTCTTCCCATGTATGTGAGCTTCGGTACCAGAATAAGCACAACAAGCACTTCAAGGAAGTCACATATCTCAAAGTGGGAAAGGAGGTTAAGTCATAATAATAAAAAAAATATATTTCTGGAGTATGTCAGTGACATTTCAAGTTCTCTGGATCTTTTTCCATTCAAAATAATGGTTTTGTTGCCAACAGTCCCAGTAAGCAAAACGCAGGATTTTTCAATCACTCACTGTAAAGCAAAAAGAACTATTTAACAGAATCTGAAAATAAATTACTAGGAGACTAGATCTGCATTGTCACTTTTCAGACTGGTTTCTCAAATCAAGAAGCTAGCCTAGAGACCTGTTTTTCATCTCATTATTGTTGAAAGGAGTTCAAATCAAATGAAGCTATCAGAAATCAGAGTAGGTTTCCCAAATTAAAATTATCAGCAGAAGTGTTAAATTATAGTGCTTGATTACACTGTATAATCATTTCAGGTTGCATAACTGATGCAACATTAAGTGACAGAACTGATGAAATGCCAAGAATAACACATTAACTGAGAACAGGTTCCAGGGTCTGAATGCAGAATAGTTGTAACCAAGAGCTGCAGCTGTGGATCTTTCATTTGGTGGAGAGGTTTCTACAGGTCAAACAGTAATTTTGATCAAATGTCTTTTTCAACAACAGGTACATATGCAAATTCCTTCAAATCCTACCAATTCTTCATATGATTTTAACCAAGAGATTTGAGGTCCTGTCTGTTTTTCTCTGGTGCTCTCTTCCACTGATTTATTTATATTCTACTTTGTCACAGAGGCACCCCAAAAGTCAATTTTAGGTGGACAAGAAGTTCCAAAACAGATTGTATTCTAGCTGGAAAAATGTAGCCCATAGAAACCCTGACTAGAAACAGGGTTTATACAATTATGTAGCACTCCAATAACATAAAATACAGATTTGGATATTAGTTGAGGAGATTATTGGGCTATGACAACATAAGAATAATGAGGGTCCACAACATGCACTCATTCACTCACAAGAAACAAAACAAGAGGCCTCTCACTCATGGCTACCCAGAAGAAATAATCACTCGCCTGCGTTAGGCAAGGGCTCACACTTGCTTGGGTTAGGCAAGGACTCCTTCAAGGATATATCCAGTAGAGAAAAATAATCACTCACTGAAACAAGGACGTGAGGCACTCTCAGTCCTGGAAAGTCTCCTTAGACTTCTTCCCAGTCTAAGGAGAGGGCTCCAGTTGGCAGACCTGCTGCTCTGAGAAGACCACTCAAAGGGGGTCTTTGTTGGGGATCCTGTTTTATAGCCTGGTCAGATCTGGCTGTGGACATTACAACATGGTCCAGAAGTTTCTCAGCTTCTCTGGGCACCTCCTTTATTGAGGACCCTGTCAATCGACTGAGGGTCCCACCCTTCCTACACCACCCAGCTGGGTGGAGGTGAAGTCACCCTGCCTCAGGATAGGGGATGTCACAGCTATGAAGTAAAATTTCTAATACCAATAATGCCAACAAGGGATATTTTGCAGTTTCAGATTTGACCTGTGCAGACATTTCTTTTAGTTCCTTTTGAGCTATAATAGCTTTCAGTAAAGATTAGTGTAATGGCTAACTAGGAATAAAAGCATTTGTTAATGATGTTTTACCTTCTAGAGTCACTAAGATCAATGCTGAGAAAACTGTGAAGAGGTAGGTCTACTAGTTATGAACTGTTCTGCTTCTTATCTGATGCTTTCTTCACTCTTGAACAGTGAATCCAGGCAGGTTGCTCTTCAATCTTGATTGCAGTAAAGGCCATCAGCAACACCTGGAATGGTTCATTTCACTTCTCTTCTAAAGGTGGACCTGAAAAAGCTTTAACATAAACTTAATCTCTTGGCTTGAAAGAAAATACTTAAATTTTCCTTGGCTCAAGGCTTAACTCTAATTCTGAGCAGCAGTAAAGGTAGTGCTTGTTTTTACTCCAAATTAGCTTCTTGACATATTTTATTTAACTGCTGTTTGATTATATGATTCATTTGCTTTTCTACCTGTCCACTTGCTTAAGGCTTGTAGGGAGTATGCAACTACCAATCAATCTCTAATGTTTTACTGACTTATAGTACTACCTATGCAAAAAAATTGCCCTCTATCAGAGGACATCACAGTAGGTACCACAAATCGGGGTATGATTTCATTTAACAAAGCCTTACTTACTTTTCTGACTTTACTAGTTTGGCAGGGGAATGCTTTTGGCCAACCTGAGAAGGTATTTCTTAATACCAGCAAATATCAATACTCCCCTTTTCTAGGGAGTTTGGAGAAATATATTTGCCAGTATTGTCCTAGTACATTTCCCTTTTCCAATTGCTCTTATTTGTACCCAGTTTACAGTATTAAGATTGTTTTCCAGACATAATTCACATACTGTGTCACTTGTTTCTAAATAGTATATAAATTCGCTCTTGCCTTTTAATCAAATCTTGGTATGAAGCATAAGCTCCCCAATGAGTTTTATTGTGTTCTAATACAATTTCTCATAACATACTGCAAGGCGTAGTTTACTGATGTTGGTTTGAGAAGACAGCCCTCCAGGATCAGACATATCACTTTCAAATCTGCCTCTGTCATTTCAACAGCTTGTCTCACAGTATAATCCACCCATTTATTTCCAGTTTCCTGATCAGTGTTTCCCTTTTGATGTTCCTTGAAATGCATGATGGCAACTTTTGTAGCAACAGGACAGGTTCCAACAATTGGAGTATCGTGTTTAATCTGTTTTCCTTGTGCTGTTAATAAACTTCATTTTTTTTCAAATGGATCCATAGGTATGCACCACTCTAAAAGCATACCTTAAATCAGTCCAAGTATTAACTCTTTGGATAATTTTAAAGCTCATGTGAGTGCAGCTTTCTGGGCAGAAGTCCTAGGAGGCGAAGGTTTAGCTTTGATTACCTTGTGGGTAGTTGTCACCACAAACCCAGCTTTACATGCTCCTTACTTTACAAAGCTGCTTCATCTGGTGAACAATGAGTCTTGAGCATCTTCCAGTGGCTGTTCCTGGTCTGCTGGAGTAAACAGCTTCTGTTGTTTTCAAGCAATTGTGAACCACAGGCTCTGAAACAGATCCACTGAGGAAAGAAGCTGGATTGACAATGTTAGCAGTGACTATATTTATATCATTTTGTTCTGCTAACACCACCTGGTATTTCAGGAATCTTGAGGGGGATAACCAATGCTTACCCTTCTGCTCCAGTATGGTTGTGACTGTATGGGACACAAATACAGTCATTTTCTGTCCCATAGTGAATTTGTGAGCTTCCTGTATATTGACTACAATCGCTGCTGCAGCTCGAAGACATCCAGGTCAGCTTTTGCTCACTTCATCTAATTGCTTAGAGAAGCAGACCACTGTTCACTTATAGGGTCCTAATCGCTGTGCTCGGACACCCGGAACAATGCCTAGCCTTTCATGTGAGAATAACCAAAATGGTTTGGTGACATCTGGGAGGCCCACGGCCGGAGCCCTCATCAGTTCTTTTTTAAGTTGTGAAAAGTCCTCCTGGCTTCTTCTATCCAATTCAACTTGGAAGTGTTTTCTTCTCACAGTTCATACAAAGGCTTTACTAAAAGTTCATAATTATAAATCCAAAGTCTGCACTAATCTGTCATTCCAAAAAATGTCTGGAGCTCTTTTACCATTGCAGGTTCTGGTGTCTGGCTTCTTTTTGCTCTGTCCCCAGCTCGCTCTGTCCTCGGGAGATCTTGAATCCCAGATAAGTTACTTGATGCCATATCGGTTGGGCTTTCTGTTGGGAAACTCGATACCTGCTTAATCCCAGAAAATTAGTAAAATTACAGTCCATTGCACATGATCTTCCTTGAGGTTTTTTTTGGGTTTTTTTTGGTTTTTTTTGTTTGTTTGTTTTTTTGTTTTTTGTTTTTTGTTGTTGTTGTTGTTGTTTGGGGTTTTTTTTGTGTTTTTTTTTTTTGTTGTTTTTTGTTTTTGTTTTTGTTTTTGTTTTTTTTTCTGTAGCTATAAGGAGATAACAAAGTCCCATTTCCTGGAAGAGCTTCCCAGGACTCAAGTTCCCTGCAGTAACACTGTCCAGGTTAACTGGGTCTTTCTCCCAGTATTGGGATTTTCCCATTCAAAAGCAAAAGCTTCTGACTCTCTTTGGCTAATGCAAGATAGAAAAAGGCATCTTTCAAATCCAACAAACTAAACTATTTGTGATTATCTCACAACGTATTTAACAATGTGTAAGGGTTAGCTACTACTGGATATAAATCTTCAGTAATTTTCTTTAATGTTCTCAAAAATGGCACTAACCTATAGCTTTTACCATCTGTTTCTTTACCGACAGGATTGGAGTGTTAAATTCCAACTCACATTCTATCAGCAGCCCAAATTGCAAAAAGTTACTGATTATTTCTTTTAGCCCTTCTCTTTCTTATAATTTCAGAAGATAATGTTTGATTTTGATTGGTCCAGCTGTAGGTTTCAGATCAGTTTTCACTGATTCTGCATTCTTTGATTTACCAGAAACTCTTGAAGCCCAGACCTTAGAAATACTTGATCCAATATTTCCTGAAGTATTTGGCTTTGCTTGTCAGTTTGAATCATTGCCAAATTTAAAATCTCAAATTTTTATCTTGAATTTCACTTTGTTTGAATATTATTATTGCTTTCAATTGTTTTAATAGGTCTCATCTGAGTAACAGTTGTGGAGACTCAGGCATAAGAACTTATTAATTCCAGTTTGTTTTGTCAATTTATATTTGATTGGCCATAAAAATAAAGCTTTCTCGTGTTGGTCAGTAGCTCCCACTACTATTACAAAATCTTTATCTAATGATATAAATTCCTGATTGAAAACCAAATAAGTTGGTCAAGTATCAATTAATAACTCAATTTCTTTTCCTTGTTTTCCTCTTCTCTCTTGAAAGCTTCTTCATCTGCCACCTTGGAAAGTGAAGGCATATAATCTTCAATTCTACCCCCCCACTATGAAGGCACATAATCTTCTATCCTCCCTTCTCATCATGGGAATTTTCTGTCTTATTCTACATGCCGAAAAACATCATTTCAGCTTCTCCTGTTCATTGCTCAGCTCCTTTTCCAATGTTAAAACAAAAGGATCCAGTGGTGTCAAATTAATACCACATTCTTTCTGCCACTCTGAGTGATTTCACGAAGTGAAAAATATATCGGCATACGTAACTTGACTCCATTTTCCTTTCTTTTCAAGAATAACGTTAAAGTACCATAACTCAAAGCTTCATTAAGAGACCACTTTTCTTCCTCATTTAATTTATACAATGGCCACTGATCACAATATTTCATCAAGGTTTTTCTATTCACATTATCATCAGGTGCTTTCCCAATCTCGTTCCTCTGACCTAAACACACTCTAATGGGCTCTCAGCACTATTATACTGTCCTCCCATTATGCTTTGTACAGAACAACATAGCTAATCTTATAACAAATACAAACTAGTAGTATTAATACATATATATAGTACTCCACAGATAATACTAAAAACTACCCACAACATACAATCCTCACAATTTGTACTCCAAGTTTAACCCACTAATTTATAAGAGTATGTAGGAGAGAGCACCTACTCTTTAAGGGGTACCTGATCAAGGATACTTTCAGTGCAAAGAATGATAAGAAAAGACGGAAGCCATAAACGAGGACATCCAGAGACACTAATTTGATCAACAAATTATAAGAGAGACAGTAACAAGAACCAAACCTGGCCAGTCACAAATTGGTAAAGGTATGTGGAATGTGGGAATGTCTATTTCAGTTAGATAGGCTGACTGAGAACCTTGTCAAATGGGATGATAAGGAAAAGAGGGAAGCAAAAAGTGAAATACACAGAGACACAAACCTGAAAGACAAACCTAATGGAGACAAAGATAAGGAATGAACCAGGTCAGTCACACTAACTGATGGGTTATCAACAAACTGCAGGCAAACTTGGAACTTTTTAACAGATAAGGATGCGAACCTGAGGGTCCAGGACGTTGGACTGTGTCTATGGCACTACACCAGCCAAGAAGACAATGTGCTAGGGAAGAGGAGCAGGAAGGAACAAAGAGGTGGGGTAGACAGACAAAAGGTACAAAAGGGACCAGTTGCCTGTAAACCATGGCCAGCCAGTAGGTTTGTTTAGTCGAGCCCTGAGCCTGATCACTGCAGTCTATTCTGTCTGGTTTTGACTACCTCTCTGCATAATCTCACTCTCTATTCTGTGTGTATGAGTGCTGCAAGGACTCAGTGCCAATGGCTGGGCAACTGATGTGAGGACTGGGTTTCAGATGTGGGGTGTCTGACTCACTGGAGCAAGTGGGGGATCTTAGTGTCAGCAACTGGAGCAAGGGAGGTCCTTAATATCTAGCCATCGGGGCAGAAATGGTGTGTGTGTCCCCAAAACCAGCTGCAGGGGGGATCAGAGTGACAAAGGGGCTCAGTGCTGGCAACTGGACCTGGACCATGAGTCACAATGTGTGCCTTGTGCTGGCTGCTGAAGTCAGTTTAATCTAATTATGATTCAGTTAGAATGGATCTGGCAAAAAAAAAAAAAAGCAGGGCAGTTGAGATTTTTGCATGCCAAAGTAAAATTGCTAATTGACTGACCATCTAAAACAGTTTGAAGGATAGCCTAAAATCAAAAGGAAACAAGAAACTAGAAGATGTCTGGGAGATGGACTTGAAGGAGAAGGACTTTCTCAATCATGCAGGGACAGTATAAGATCCAGGGCAAAGGAGGGGCTAAGAACAGATGCATTACTGAGTGGGCTATGGATGCTTCCAGGGTGGATTCAGCTGGGCTGCAGGAGAAAAAGGGAATGAGAAAAGTAAAAAATCAACAATGCATCAGAGAATCACATTGCAAGCCTATCTACAACCCAACATTAAATTTTGACAGCAGAGTCTGGGTAACAGCCACGTGGTAAAAGACATGGAGGCTGGCCAGTCTATAAGCATTGCTTATCACGGACGCAAAAGGAAAAAAAAAGAAAAACGCAAATCAGTCACCAAAGAAAAAAGATTTTCCAGGTGTATGACCATGGGTGAGGAGGCTTGCATTGAAAGAAAAGGCACTGCTTCCACAATATACTGCTAAAACCAATGCAGATTGTTCCCAGACAGCAGGCAATGATGCAAGGTGTGCTGTATAGCACGGAGAATACAGGATTTCATGCAGAGAGAAGAGGACTGATGCGGCCTGTGAATTCACCTCTCCTTCCAGCCTGTCTCAGCTAAGTGCATCACTTTTCTTCATATATCAGTGAGGTACCAGGTAGTATCCAAGGTATTGGTTACTTGTGTAGCTTCCGCTGACTGTACAGTCCTGTAGGACTAGATCTAGGCTGGAGATTATTTGGTCCTGGCCTTGTAGAAGCAGCTTTTAAGATTCACATTTCCTCCTGTCTTACTGCCCTCTCCTATCTGCTACAAAACCCAAGCCTGGCTTTTCCTCCTATTCCCAGTGGCTTAGATCCAGAACCATCTCTATTAGCTAGTCATTGCTATTCCCTCTCTAAGGCATTTCTTACACCTTTCACATACCCTCATGAGATTACAGTTAAGATGCCACAGGAGAAAAAAAAAAAAAAAAAGAAAAAAAAATCAATTTATTCCATACAAATCTTCTCTGCTGGACTTTTAAAATTCAATTTGCCCAGGTCCAAACTCTGAATAATTCTACAGCTCTCCAATTTATTTCATTTAGATGCACTACGAGACCTGTATACTCCAAAACAAGTCCAAAAAATCTGCTGCATTGGTTGTAAAGATTGCCATTTGTACAGTAAATTCACTGCCAACAAAATCAGAAGGAACAGCCAGTCACATTACCTGAGATTGTAAAATGGATCGTTGTTAGAGACATCTCAAATTAGCATTTTTATTAATTTTTTTTAAAGAAAGCATCAACTTTTTCTTATGTTCGCAGATGACATTTCTGACTACCAGGTGAACAGCTTTTCCTGTCCAGGCTGGTGGGACCAAGGCAGGAATGAACATACAGTTCAAAGGGAAGAGCCTGCAAAGCAGAAGATGAGGTCTTCCTCTGAAAGAGTGCAAGGCAGAGAGAGAGGTGACTTCTAGAAGCATTAGGTGCTGGTAGCTGCTAACAACTGGTTTACTAACCAGTTTCCTCCTATTCCCAGTAGACCAGCAGTCTACTGACTGCTAGAAGTTTTCACATATTGCAACACAGTGCACAGTCAGTGCACCTCTGGGCAGAAGGTCACAGCAGTAACCGTATCACATCTCTACACAGGTCCCACGGGACTCCTCCAAAAGCATGCACCCCATTTTGTCTCATTGCTGGCAGTCAGTGACAGAAAAGACAGAAGGATCCATTTAGAATTGAAAGTAATGAACTGTGACACGGTTATAGCACAAGTGAACAGGGACTACAGTGGTCTACAACATGTATCGAAAGTATTAATTACCTCATAGGAAGGAGGAAGTACTCAGAGCAGCACAAAGAGATGGAAAAAGAGAAAAAGGACCCAGGAAAAGATTCAAGTTGTCATCAGGAACTTCACATTGTCAGTACCAAGTGTGGGAGCCAATTTTAATTAAAAAGGGGACTATGGAGAGACATCAGACACTCCAATAAACTAGGCACTGGAAATTCATTACATTTAACTGCTGTGCCTCAGGCAAGCAGAGAACTAGAAGGTTAACTCATCATATCTTACATCTACAGTCCTTGTCATGCTTGAGCTTTTGCTGTCTGTTAGATCACCAGGAAAAAAATCACTGAGATTTCCACTCAGTGGAATTACAGTGAATAGTAGCTTGGCAGAAGTTTGTAAATATATCATAAAACTTGGCAAGACTTTAACAACAAAATTCACAAGATATTACTCTTATGTGCCCACAATAAAGTTAGAAAAAGAGAAAGAGAAAGGGAAAAGAAATAGATTAAGATATAAGAAGAAAGGTAAGATCTCACCACTCCATTCTTCCATCTTGTGGTGGGTACAAAACTTGGTTAATGCCACGTGGCACGCACATACACATACACATACATGCAAACACACACAAAAAACTACTAATACAAACAGTAACACACAAGTATCCCATGACGAGGTTTTATAACCCAGCCTATTTGCATGCAAGATAGGAGAGGGCAGCTCCTCTCCTCCCTCTGTTCACTATTCGTGCTAATTAAGAGAATGGTTCCAGAAGTTAGTCCGATGGTCAAAAAAATTAGAGGAAAGGTCGCACTGAAGTGTGTTGAATGTCCATTTGGAGTAGCTGGTGGTTTTGATTTATTCTAGCAGTTGATAGTCTGCTAGATGACCCATCTTGGCCATTCCAATTAAGTGGGAATGAGGACTGAGACCTTGGTAGGCTTCATGGAGGAGACACAGTTAATTGTCTTTATCTCAAAAAATTATGTCTTCATTTTGCAGGGCATTGAGGTGAAAACATAGTGTATGCCTTTGCAACACCTATGTTTTCCCATCCAAAATTGCAAAAAAACAGCTGTTTAAGGCATAACCTATACTGTTAATGAGTCTTCTGTTTTGAAAATGATGGGGGTTGCTTCAAGGCTGTCACACTATCGTCACCCTCATCAAGCTCTAGACAATCAAAAACCTCCCTAACGTACAGGGCTACCCCATCTTCTTTCCTTCCTTGCCTATCCCTGCACTGACAGAGGCTGGCAGTTCACTTGTAATACAACAGCATGGCAACTGGCTTCTACTCATAGTCGTTTCCCCAGAATCACTGCTATGAAACCGCCCAAACTTCCAGAAGGCTTCTAAAGACAAAGCTTGTTGCTAGAAACAGTTCTGCATTGATGCAGAACCAGATTTTCTCTGCTTCTTTCATCTTAATTCATAATTTCACTATACAAGGTTTCAAAAATTAAATGGATCTAATTACAGAATTTCAAAATGTATGCAGAAATAGGAGGAAAGCAAGCTCACAATTAGCACAGTCCTTAATGCAATAAAGCCCAAAGCAATTAAGATGCAAAGCACCATAATTTACATAAACAGGTAAAAACAGGGGTGGGTGTAGAAATGTTTGCTTCAGAAACAAAATAGATACTACAAACAGCTCTAATACAAGACTGTACAAGCAGCTACAGCATGGATAACTATACTGGGTTGGCTGAGATAGAGTTAAAATCTACCTGGCCGGGACAGCTGACACAGAACTACCCAAATGGGGTATTCGATACCACATAAGGTCATCCTGAGTTAAAAAAAGTGGGGGGGTGTAGCTGCTCTTTCTCTTGCTCTCCCTGCTGGGAACAGGGCAGTCAGGGAAGCTCCTGGTTCTCTCTGGACCATGCATTTCGGTGTTTTTGTATTTCATGCACAAGCTGCAGCTTGGGGCGAGAGGGCAGTTTTGGCACCAGCTGCAGCCAGGATGGTGGGAGGTTTTGGTGCAGGCTGTGACCAGAAGTCCTCTTGATGCTTCAGAGTTGGGGTGGGCTGCAGTGGCAGGACTTCTACGGGGTGGTTGCGCTGTGTGTCCATTGCTTTGCAGGTTCTTCCATTCTTGTTACTGTTGTTCGTTTTTCTTCTCTGTTCCATTAAACTGTTCCTATCCCAACCCATGAGTTTTGCTTTTGTTTTCTGATTCTCCTCTCCATCCCACTGGGGGAATCAAGGAGGGATGAGCGAGTGACGTGGTTTTAGCTGCCAGCTCGGGGGGTCTGGAGCTAAACTACTACAAGAATATTGTTTAGTGATTCTGACTGCTGCCTCCGCAGACTTGGCTTCCTTCCAGATGGGACAGCAGTTGAGAAAGAGAGGCTGGGAAAGGATGGACTGCTTCTATCAGAGGTTCCCACTTCAGGCACAACAGCTAAAATATGCCAAGAGCTATGGGACAGCGAAGAAAAAGCTCTTCCACATCAGTGTCTAGTCACAGAAAGAGCATCCAGGATGCAAAATGAGAACTTCACCCACATTTTAAGTGACAGCCTGTGACTACACCCCTGAAACTTCTGCAGGAATGTTACAAATCTCAGCATTTACACACTTTGCTGGACAGCAAATCACTACAATGACAGGGTGCTCCCAGGAATCCTACATATTCCAGCCTTCCCCCCTACCCACTGCCATGGTGAGAAGTGTCTTGGCCCCATAATAGAAGGGGAGTACAAATCACTCTCTGAAGACCTCTCTGAGGAGTAACAGCCCCTAACTTCATTGGGAGAAGTTACTCTGCACCCTCATTGAGTATCTCCTCAACTACTCAGTGTTGTGGCTGCTCAAGACAGTGGGAACAGTTAATCTTAAAGCTCCCTCACAGCCTTTGGGCCATGCTGTCTAATCTGAGTGGGCAGGGGTCAGTCCTGGCCCCAATGGCTGACGTTTTCATATAAACAACTAATCTTTCAGGATCTGGAGAGGACACACCAGTTCTCCAGACTGCTTTTCACCTAACTGCCTGATGGGTAGGGGCTCTGGGGCTTCCAGCTTACTTCAGCCAGGCTGCTGAAAAATAGGAGAAATTTGCCTCAAAAGTATATTCACAGGCTGTGAGATAAATATGTCGTTTCCCCTTTTCATAAGAGTGAAAAGTATGTGGAAATGTCACAAACAACATGCCCACAGAAGAGGAATCCCTCTTTCAACCAGTTCACTTCTGAAATTCATCAGCATTCTGGTGTGCTTGCTGCCACTTCAGACAAAACAAGCATAGCCAGAGGATTGTTCAAAGAGACCTCAGCCAGTCAATCTCTACATAAACAAAACCTGCCCTACCTGGGATCACCACAGCATGTTCAACACACTCCCAGCTGCTCTGTATTTGTTAGCCATGGTCACTGTCAAGTGAGACAGCACAGGTGTTGTCTCTGAGCTCTGAGTCATCAGGCCAAAGACCTGAGTGGTGCCTGTTCTCCAGGGGTATATCCAACCAAAACCGGCCTGACTGCATGGCTCTCACAGCAGTCTGTATTCCCTGGGATGTGTCCACCACAGTGCATTCACAACTCACTCCTCTTAAGTCTGAGGAGCAACATAGGAACCTCACTGCCAAATGTTACTGATGGCACCGAAGAGCTGGTCCCAAAGCATAGTGTGCCTGGTAACTCACTTCTCTGGAAGACTGCCAGCATTTTAAAAGTTAGAAGCCATTTGGGATCTGGCTGCAGGTGGCTCCCTCACAGCTCTTCACACATCAACACCTGCAGACACCCTCTCAGAGAAGCAGCTGGGTCCTGGCTGACATTAATAGGCACAAATTTCCATCCTGTTCCTGGAACTGCCATCTGCTGAGTAAAAGTACCATGTCAGCACATGCCAACCCACCAAAAGACTTCAAGCAAAACCAGAGTGCCAGTACGGATCTTTTAATCCTTGGAATTATTCTCTTCCCCCTGTGCACTGGATGGAAGTTATTGTAAAAAAAATAATGCTCTGAAATGCTACAAAAGGTCAAAATCATTTAAAAGTAAATCACAGATTCAGAACAAACTTCTGTGTTTATGGACTGACATCTCTGGCAGGACACATCACTATGGAATTCACAGTTGTACTGGCCATGGCCACAAGTGAAGAAAAAACAAATATTTAGGAGTTTTATCTTCAAACACTTCCCAAGTGTTAAAACAGTGAGAAAAGCAAATCTTCTGGTCAGGCCTGTATCTCCTTACTGCATTGTCAGTGCAAATCCAGTGGCAAAAGAACTGACCTTCTCCCTGAAAGCAGTTTGGCTCCTTGAGAGAGGTTGAATTTCTGCCAGCTTAAGCAGTGGATGGACATTGCTGTAGGATTTGATTTGCCATTGATATGGATTGAGTAAATTTTTATATCCACTACAAGGTTTAAGCAGTTCTGCTGAGGAAGTTGTATATGAGCCCGTATCTCCATCCTGCAAGATTTAACACATTTGCTGAATGTGGCAGCTTGAAAGATGCTCAACTGCACCTCCTATAAACAAATCAGCTGCATTCATACTTGATGCCTATGGACTTTCCCCTGTCAGTGTGGATTAGAAGTTTTTTAACCTAAACGTACTAGGGTTGAGAAGATTCATAGCCCTCAAAGGACTGCGTATCTACAGTTTTAAATCTGACCTCCTTGGCACTACACTACTTTCAGGTAGTTACCTACCTGCAACCTATTTATGGACATTTTGAGGGGCACAGATCATGTAAGAGGCTACTAAGCCTTTCACTATCTTTAAACCATGGTTGCAGAGTAGGAATTCATATAGTCTACTTTCCTGCTATACTGGTTGATTTCAATTATTTGGGAACTTTGCTTTGTATTTAACCACAAGACTTGGGACTATGTAATGTTGTATTTCAACTACTAGTACCACGTGCTGGTTTGATTGGATTTTTTAAACTTCTAAGATTTATCTGTCCTATTTTGGGCTGAAATCTGTGATTTTTTTCATTCCCAAGGCTGTCTGAGAAAAAAATCTGATCATGGTTGTTTATGAATTCTGCTTCCATGTAAGCTATACTATTTCTTCATGTTTCAACTGCGAACTGATAACTCAATATCTAAAACATTGCATACTCTTTACATTTTTCCTATATGCTGAGACAGCTCCACTAAATGTTAGAGGTTATATAAAGGGAAGTCACTTAATGAGCATGTGTTTCAATACTTGCAATTGGCAAATTTGCTAAACTTCACCAGTATCACCTATCCATATGCTGACTCCAATAACAACACCTCCAATATCAAAATGTTGAGGTCTGTGTTGCTCTTTAATATCTAGCACTCTCTGACTGTAGATTCTGTGGTCCTTAGGATACACTGGAAAGTTCATAACAGCTCACATGGGAAAATCTGGGCAATTACAGCTCCATGCCTATGAAAAGCCTTGGCTGTGAATGCTTATGCTTCACCAGCTGAAGAGAGACTTTACAGGGTCCTTTACCTATTAATTTCAGAGAATTTCTATCCTAAACTCTTCTCTGCATTACTTTCTTAAATGCAGGGTTAAAAATCAGGAAATGCATCATTGGGTGAAAAAGATGTGGATTAAATCAACATGCCTACACCATATCTACAACTTTCTTTATTCATTGCCTCAAAAATCTAACAAGATTCTTCATAAAACAGGGGTTTCACAGTCCTGAGGCTACTAAGTTAAACAAAAATTCTGTTCTAATGTGTTTGAAACAGAAACTGTGCCTTCACACATTAAAAAGAAAAAAAAAAAGAAAAAGAAAAAAAAAAAAAAACAAAACCACAAGCCAGAACTTCTTTCTCCACTCCAGTATAAAAAAAAAAATCTCGACAGTAGCTGTGAGATTCACATCAGTTTATTCAGATATGAGCACAGGTCTCTGACACCCTGAGGAAGTCTGTGCTGTCCATAGGAGCAGGTCAGCCTGGACCGAGGGCAAGAAAAGTCCACCACAGAGTAGTCAGCAGTGACATGAGCCTTTGATTTCTGATAAACTGAAGACTTGGTGGAAGCAGGGGAAAGGGATTCAGACAGTTTTGTTATTTGCTATAGTTGTGGAACCTGTTTTTAAACTCCCCTCTGTGCAGCAAAACTCAAGAAGATTTCCTTTTTTTTCTAGATTTCTTTGTTCTGCAAAATCCATTTTTCGCTTAAGAGGTTTTTGTTCTCACAGCAGAATGGGGATATATTCCTTAGGACAAATGACATGGTGTATTTATATACACCAAGCAATAGACAATACAACTATGTTTACCAGAATACTCTAAATTGCTGAGTGACATACATTTGGATTTCTGTTGCACATTGAAGTCACAAAGCAGAGGCCAGACCTTTGCAGCAAACACAGGCAGCTTTAGTATTGTTCTGTAAGGCACCTGCTGACACACAGATCTCACAGTTGGCCTTCTATCACAGCACCCACAGACAAGGCCATACAGAAACCCAACAGCACCCTGAGCCTGGAAACCAGGAGAGCACATGAGGTGTCAGACTTTGAGAAGGTACCCTGTCCTTCACAAGACTTCACTGAATTGCAGAGGTAATGAAGTGGGATACACCTTGCTCAACTGTGCATGGGAGCTGGAGACACAAATACTGGTCATATAATGTATACCAAACCAGGACCATCCATTCTCAAAGGTCTGACTGCTTAGAAGAACATTTTACATTATAGATCCAGATTTTCATCTTTCCTCACTTTACTGGTACAAGCATTGACAATTCATAAAATCATAGACTCATGTCTTCGGCTAGAAGGGATTCCCAGGGATCATCAACTCCAACTCCTGTCCCTGCATAGGACAACCCCAAAATTCACACCATGTGTCTGAGGGCACTGTTCAAATGCTTCTTAAATACTGTCAGGCTTGGGCCAATGACTACCTACTTGGGGAGTCTGATCCAATGTTCCATAACCCTCTAGTTGAAGAATCTTTTCCTAATATCCAACCTAAACCTCCCCTTGCATATCTTCCTGCCATTGTCTTGGGTCCTATCATTGGTCACCAGAGAGAAGACACCAGCACCTGCCCCTCTGTAAGACACTGAGAGGGTAATGTCTCAAACATTGTAGAAAAACCAGTTCAGCAACATCCAGCCACAGAAGATGGGACATCCCTAGAAGCAGGAGGCAGGAAATTGTGAATTTACATTGTGATTAAATATCAATGACAAGCTAAGAGCCACAGACAAAGGCTGACTGGCTGATACAGGAGGTGGGGGACATGTTGGAGGACACATAGCTTCATGTTCTGATAGGCCCAGCATGGCACTAAGGACGAAGACCCTCGACACTTCAAGGTGGTCCAAGACCCTTCAGAACTCTTCCCTCCTTCACAGTCACTGCCCAGTGACACCTGCACAAAAGATCAAAGATTATGCAAGCAGGTAATCCAAGGGACTATTAAAAACCCACCTTCACAAGCACTGACATTGCATCCACAACCTGAGGACTACTCTCCTCACAATGCTCACCACAGGAACTGAACCAGACACCACAGGACAATGCACACTGCTGGATCGAAGACTACAAACCCCATCCTACACATTGTGGAGCCATAAGGGTGGTGAAATCTCTCTCTCTCTTTACTGTATTTCTAATCCTTTGCTTTCCTTTTTGTAAGTAAAATAATAACGTAAGGTTTGCAGCCCCACATGTGCTGGCAAACTTTTTATGTTTACCAATTGAACCTAGATAACAAAATTCCTTCTGCCAACAAATCATTTGCCATTTGGGCCAAGCTGCAAAATAAAAGTCTTTCATTTATGGACCTCAAGTATTCTGTATACTCTTTTCCAATCAAGGGGACTGATGAATCTTAGTTACCTCTCCCCCCACACACACCTCTGAGCAGGACGTGACAACATGGCATAAGGCAGACCCATCCAAAACATAAAATTCAGGGGAAAAAAGAAAAAAAAAATCATTGCCAGTGATGGGGGTGAGACAGAATCTCCTCAGACCCTGATGACTGGTACAAGCCTCAAGGAAGACCAATGGCAGATCAATGGATAATTGCATCAACTAGCCAAAGGGTAAGTACTAAAGA
This sequence comes from Patagioenas fasciata, assembly GCF_037038585.1. Lineage (NCBI taxonomy): Eukaryota > Metazoa > Chordata > Aves > Columbiformes > Columbidae > Patagioenas > Patagioenas fasciata. The sequence goes on from NC_092560.1 coordinate 43,966,732, forward strand.
ACTAGTCCCATGGAGTCAGTCAGCCAAAGACAAGGGTTGGAATGAACAGAGGATCCCAGAGAAGAATAAATATGCCCCAAAAAAGTTGTCAGCCTGCATCCTGTAGTTAAAGCTCAATTGCTGTCATGATTGCCACAAAGACTTCTTAAGAAAACAGGTTTATAATTATCTTTGTTATAAAAATGTTTGTAACTTAATTTTGGTAGCAAATTCACTTTTCCTTTTGAAATGTGTGTGTGCAGAGGCTGGTGGTTTCTTTTTTCCTATTTTCAGTCCACAGTTTATCTTTAGATCTAACCTCTTGTTCTGAGCCATGAGGGGAAAAAAATATAGCAGTGAAAATTCCCACAGAGCAGAAAAAGCATGAAGTTGCAGAACACCAGTTCTTGAGGAAGACACAGATTGACCTCAACCCTTCCTCAAGTCCCCACAAGATGACCTGTCTAACTTTGCCTGTGGCACTGTTTTAGCACCCTCTCCTTCCCCACACTGCTACAGCCCTGCCCTTTAGAAGACTTCCTCCCTGACACTATTTCCGTCTGTTCCCGAGATCACTACAGGTTGCTGCAATGTGCAAAATCCCCATAGCAGGCAGGTCAGCTCAAACATTGCCTAAGATCACCATAACTGCATAGATCATTGGAAACTAGCAAAGTACATTAGAAAATGTGATTGTTTAGAAAACACTGCAACATCAAAACACCCCTTAGCGACACAGGGAAAGATGGAAATATTTCACAGAAAGAAGACCAAAAAAAGAAATGTGCTTTACATAAAACCCATTTAAGTGCTTCTGTGTACAATTGATGTCACTGCTGATCAACTAAGCTGTTTATATTACAATGGGGGGATAAAAAAGAAGGGGGAAAAAAAAAAAAAAAAGAGATTTAAACCAACTGGAGTTTAGCTTGATTCCAGGGTAATATCATGGACACAAGAAGTTTCTCATTTTTGCTTCCTTAGTCTATAATTTCAAAAAACATTTTTCATAAGGAGAGTAATGCCTCTTAGTTTACAGTGCAACAGGCAGTTACACATTTTTCAGGGCAACAGATGTTGGCACTAGAATGCTAGACTGCATTGTTTAAAATTTGAATATGCATAACTGCTCTAAATTGCAACCTGCTTGGGCATGTTCAAACCCAGAAACTGCATCAAGAGCCACGTATTGTTACATGGCTAAGAAACTCAAGTGGCTGTGAAGCACTTACCCAGCATGGTTTGAAAGAAGCAACACTGGCTAGGGGTGGAAGAAAGTATGCACCACATATGGATTGTGATTACCCAAGTCCTTTCAATTGGAAAAGCAGCAACTTTCACACTCTCAGCTCTTTCACAAAGGTACTGCCCAGATGATAAAGTTAGTGAACTCATTTCCACCTTCGCACACACCGACTTTAAGCCTTTATAAGCACAGGGGCTTGGCAGTGTAGCAACTGCTGATTGTAAGCTGCATGTCTTTCCTCTAACATGTTGACTGGGAAACAGCTGCATGAGTGGAGTAACCTATTCCTCTCCCTCCTCACTAAAAGATCACACACAGTCCTCACAGGCAACCAGCATGGGAAGCTGTCTTCTAAAGGGCAGCTCCTAGGGAATGCAATCCCAAAAGAACAAAAACCTGCAGAGAAGCAGCATCCCTTTTCTTGTAATTTAGCACCCTAAGATGCCAAATTCCACTGCTGTGCTGCCAGAACAGAAAAACAATCAACTTAGTCATCTTCTAACTGAGGAAAATTCTGCCAGAGGAGACAGATTGAAGAAAAGCGTTTGCAAACACTGTTTTTCTAGCAGAGGGACATCTATTTCTCCAGTCATGTTCTCAACACAAATTTTTCCCATTTATACATATGTCATGATACAGAAAGGATCGTGATTGAAGGTAATCGATCACTAAGGTCAGAATTAAGGCACAACCGAGGTCAAATGGCAGGAAGATACCAAAACTTTATTGTATCATTTAACTCAATTTGAGAGAAGGAGAGAGCAAGAGAGTCACCACTTTGGATGCAGCAACATCACCTACGACCATTGTTCTCTTACCTTGGAGAGTGGTGGGGGGCAGGGCAGTGTCACTTGTGATATATAAAGGGTGAGTGTCACGAGGATGGAGCCAGGCTCTTCTCAGTGACAACCAATGATAGGACAAGGGGTAATGGGTTCAAACTGGAACACAAGAGGTTCCACTTAAATTTGAGAAGAAACTTCTCGGTAAGGGCAACAGAACACTGAAACAGGCTGCCCAGGGAGGTTGTGGAGTCTCCTACTCTGAAGACATTCAAAACCCGCCTGGATGCCTTCCTGTGTAACCTCATCTAGGTGTTCCTGCTCCTGCAGGGGGATTGGACTAGATGATCTTTCGAGGTCCCTCCCAATCCCTAACATTCTGTGATTCTGTGATTCTGTGTGCCTGTCATCAGCTTTCATAGTCTTTGCCTGGGTGAGGATCTTCACCTGTTACTATGTCTGCACTCTTCATGACACATTGTTACATTGTGCATGGGCAGAGCTGCCAGTAGCTCAGGTAGCTGTTCCCACCATGACCACACCACACGTTGTTGCAGTCCACGCAACGCTGCACCATATATGCTGCTCTTCCAGCGCATACGCTAAGCAGGGGTAGGGGTTGCCAGGAGCATCCCCTCCTGCTTTGGGCAGATGCCTTCTTGTCCTTGTTCCATTGTAGCAGAAAGCAGGGACTGCTGCTCTTTCCACCGAGTCCAATGTGTATCAACTTAACGCTTGAGAAATTAAGTCCATCAGAACATTACAACATATATAGCTGAAAAGATTTTTTCTTTTTAAACAGTTCCCCAACTATTTTTCTCCAAGTGGGATAAGACATGGGATGGCCCAAAATAGCAGCATCTTTCTCCATTGGTGAACTCCTACTCCATAAAACTCTTGTATAGATACAGGTTTTGCCCTTTCTTTGGCTTTCCTCCTATGGTTTCAAAGGTTCCCAATTTCCATTTGACTAAAGCATGGAAGAGGACAGAGGCATTTTTTTCCTGAGTATTAGATGGTGCATCTTTGAAAGGACTTCATAATCCTCTTCTCCCAATTTACAAAATGCACTTGCTGGTGCACGCACCGCACCAGTTTTTCTTTATGATCTCTTTTCACCTCTGCAGTATTTGTCCTTTGTGTCATAACAGGACACAGAGGCTGCTCTATACTGCCCACACACACACTGCAAGAAGAGGCACAATAAGGCCATTCTGAGTTACATACCTGCTAACTTGAACCAACAGTAGAGCACAGCACACCACCATTCTCAAAACAAGGGAGATGAAGATACATGCCAAATCAAGTGCATTTCTACATCTTTTTCCAAGGTGTCATAGAGCTTTCTCATGGGGTGTGAGGGGGGAGGTAATAGAAGCTGTGAACCTGACTACCATCACAGAGGTGCTTAGAAAAAACTGTGATTCAGCTTATTGATTCTTGAAGACTCGGGAACTGCAAAGGAGCAGATGCTGTCACGAAAAGGCTGTGACTGTGAATTCATCAGCAGCACCACTAACCATCTAACATCTTTAGAGAAACTGAACTCTACCAAGTAAGAATGGTCTAGTACCTAAAAATTCATATGTTGATCCCTAAGTATGTCTTCTGGGGGAGGGAGCAGAATCTTCATATATCTGCACATGCACACTGGCCATTCGATGAATATATATAGGAAAGATTTATGGTGCTGTTACAGATCTTTTTCAGTCACCTAGAGGAAAATGCTTACATTACTATGAAACCAATGCTGCTGAAAACTGAACAGAAAATTACGGAATCGGTGATAACAGCTTTGGAGAGGAGGAAATTAACAATATTACATTTTACAGCTTTGGAAGCCTTTATGATCTGGAGACAAGGTTACCATTTTTCTATTATATCAACATGGAAGTGATCACAATGTGTTGAACATTAAATGCATCTCTAGGCCGTAAGCTTTTCAAGTTAGGAACCATTACTTTCTCCTATCTGTATAGCATGTAGTATAATGAAGCCTTCACTCTAGTAGTAACACGTAAAATGAAATCTTTCTGCTATTACTACTGATGATTGCACTACGCATTTGCCAATTTCTGTTCTTTGAGAAAAGTTTAATGTCACATTCATGGGCCAAGAATGGTACAGAACGGTTTTGCACAAGATGTACTGCTTTCTGAGCAGCAACTGCTGGAAGCAGCCCACGGTGACAAGAACAACTGAAGCAGTCTTAGGGACAATTGGATGAGCACCTATGATGGGCAAAGGTGAATATAAAAAAATACTCTTGATGCGACTCTACAATTAACAGCCAAGTCACATCTCCCAAGCATGTGTTTGCTTGTGCACAGAGAGAGAATTAGCTATACAAACACAATCTTGCACTGCCATTGATCATTTTCTCTATCTGCCATCGTTCTTCACTATCAAACACCACCACAACTGGGGATAAATATCCTTACCACTATGAGTCTATCATCAATTCTTATCCGCCAAAGGAACTGACTTTAATTGAGACCTAATAAATATAACCTGGCTGCTTGCTTTTATGCTGCTGCTTCTCTTATTTACAAATCATTAACAAGGAGATGAAATTCTCATTTCTCCACTTTCTGCATTAGTTTAGCCAAATGTCAGACTACGCATACCTGTGTATCCTTCCCCCAAAAACCAGCATTCTGTCACTAGTTCTTCCATTTTTTTTAAACATCTTTTAATTCCTCACTCAAATTTCTTCATGCAACCTTTGTCTTTGCCCTTTTTCCACTCATAGCAGAGAACTGACTGCTCTTCTGTTGCTTTTTTTGTCCAAAGCTCTAAAGGACAATGGAGAGATTTCGTAGGTGCTTCTCTCTCTATTTTTGCTTTCCAGCACATTCCCAGGTAAATCTACACGTATCTGGCCTGGTTAACATGTCCAGATTCTCCTGCTGATGGGAACCTCTCTAAAGACCATCAGGTCACCAACAGCCAGAGCCATGAGATCTGGGGAGCCACAGACCTACAAGTGTGCTGTCTGTACTAGGTGAACTAGCAGAAAGTCTTCTAGAAGACCAGAGCTGGCAGGTACATGGATAAATCAGAGATAATGAGGACAGGCCATTGTGATGTTAGCGAAGAAAAGCTATGCCTTACAAACCTATTAGTGTTCTTAGGGTGGCTTGGCAAACATGTCAGCTTGAAAACATTTTGATGGCTTTCATCATAGCCCTCAGGAGACATGAATCATCCATGGGATAACAGGTTAAATTCCTCATACAGACTTAAGCAAATGGTTAAAAGGCAAGAGATAAAGAGCAGGAGAAAGCAGTAATTTTTTTCCAACAGAAGAAAATCTCCAGGGAGGTGTGCATTAGTCAGCTTTGTTGTTCAATACAACCTCAAATAAGCTGTAAAAGGTCAGGAGAGAAGCAGGGAGGCCAGAGACTTCACTAGCCTTATCAGAGTCATCCACACAAGAGCCAACTTTGCATAAGTATCTGGTAATAATGAGTGACTAGGCAATAAAACAGCTGATAAAATTCCATGTAGATATGCATAAAGTGATGCACATGGTGGGGGGAAGAAACGCCATTGATTTCACATATAAAATTATGGTGTCTGAGCTAATCATAATCATATAGGAGTGAGATCTTCAGTGATGATACATCAAAAACATCAGGTCAGTGCTCAGCAGTAGTCAAAACCATCACATATTCAGAATTATTACAAAAGGGGTAGAAGGTATTGGAGAGAATATAATCATTATCTTCCTGTATAAATGAATAGAACTTGAATACTCTATGCATATTTTTTTGGCACCGAAGAAAATATAATGGATTTACAAAAGGCAGCAAGAGGAATGATTACATATCTGAGACAGCTTCTGCCTAAGGAAAAATTGTTGGAATGGGGGGAACATCTTATAATATGGGCTGCATAGTGTCCTGATTCAGAACAAAGAAAGGGAGAGCTATATGAAATGACAGGAAGCTCAGAGTGACTAGGACATAGTGTTTCAACTGTCTCCTCTGGTAAAAAGTTGGGGACAGATGAATCTCTATGTTATAAATTCAAAGCAAATGACTTTTCAAACAACATGTAGTTCATCTGTGTGACTCCCTGCTACAGGATGCTAGAGGTTTGCACAAGTTCAAAAAGAAACATGGAGAAATTAATGGATAAAAGTCTGTCCAGGGCAGATCTGCCATCTGCAAGAGTCCAGAGGACAGTGGTAGGAAAGAATCGTGCTTCACCCATTCTTACACATGCTTCTTGGCATCAGCTGCTGATCAGGACACTCAGCCAGGTCAGTTGAACTTAACTTCTTAGGCTCTTATGCTGACAAAACAGTAAAGTTTCTATAGGAGCAAAGCGCTACCATCCTAAGCAACCGGACAGGGGTTTTGGATCTGTCAGAGCCCATCAGCAAGTTCCAAATGGTTCTGCTTGTTCTTACGTCCTACCTGAAGCTGAACTTGAAATTGTTTTAACTGGTGGAGAAGCACAAGTTGCAATAATTCACTATAATTATAGGCCTATAGTTAGATAAGTATTTAACTATATTCTAACTATAGACTATAACTTGCTTCTCTGATCTGTTAAAAGCTGTCATTGTGTTTATTCCTTATGCATCAGCACAGCACAGTATCTTAGAGAAGGGGGCACAGAATATTAAGGAAACAGAGCTAATAACTGGAGGAAGGAGGAGTTTACAGGGTTAAATAACTTGGGTAAAACTAACATCATTCTTCACAGCATGTTTTCTAGGCTGTGTGCAAACCTATCTAATTATAGATTATAATTATAAAGCCCAGCATGCTGGAATAGTAGCACCTGCCAAAATCAGTAATGTCAAAAGGTGGACATAATTAAAGACAATATAATTATAACCCTGTCAAGAATTTGCTCTGGCACACTGTACTAAACAACTCAGAGCAGAGCTGTTCCAGTGGGTTCATCAGCATCCTAATAAAGCTACATCAGTGGGTTCATCAACATCCTAACTAAGCGACAGACATTTTCTAAGGTTTATAATTACTGCCACCAACTAATGCTATTTTCCTCTTGTTCACTTTTTCTTCTAAAGAAAAAAAAGTGCTCTGTTCTATTTAACCTCAAAGTACACAGGTTCCATGTCTTATGAGTAATTTCTGGTTGTAGTCTGACCACAAATCAAACTATCTTACTCCTCATTCAGCACTCCATTTCTACTAGAAGTTCTTCCACTTCAATTTTTTCAGTTTATGTCAGACACAGGCTTAAAGCAGAAGTGGATGCTATGAGCACCTGAAGTCTTTAGAGGTCTATCTCTTTTATTTCCATTTTCAGGTGTCCTTTATGCTGCCTAGTGTTAGTGATGATGCACCAATCATAGCATATATTATCCTATCAGGAGGGGTACATCTAGCTGAACCAGTAAAATTTCCTTTTCTGCCTCTCACAGCTTCTACCTTCCAGAGGTGGGAGGGAAGCACATTCAGGCAGGTCTCATCAGTGCAATAACATGAAATTCACTGACCAGATGGAACAGTCACAAACCTGCACAGCCCAAATAATGAGAGATCTTCTGAAGACCTCCTGCAGAGTAATCACTAAAATATCTAGTTATTTACCTTCATCCGTAACACTGCCCTGCACAAACACATTGTGCAATGAATCTGAGGGATCAGACTGCTGTGTTAGGGTCCTTGTCAGGGAGGGGAAAATGTTTGCCTGATTTTGCTTATTAAAATTCTCTCCTGTTGATATGGCTATCATGATTTCCAAGTAACCTTCTGTCCAACCCCTCTTGCGTATACCCAGGAGAGCCACCCCAAGCAGCCCTCTCCAACTTCTTAGTGTCAGGAGACTTAGAGAAGCAGAACAGAGCTGCTGGTGACTAGCCAAAATGTTTACAAGAGCAATCATACACTTTGAGGCTCCAGCTGTTAGGCTGCATACCAAGCATCATTCCAAGTTACATTGCTATGAACTTTACTTTTCAACTGTGATGTAATCTGTCACCCATCAAGGCAGAGAAGCAGGCAGGCAGGGCCTTTCAACAGCTTCCTCAGATACCTCTTCCCAGCTTCTGGCTCCAAGGCTGCTCCTGCAGACCTGAGGAATACCAGTGGCAGCCATTTCTCCATAAGTTGGAAAGGGCTGCTTCTGTAGAAGGTATTAATTAGCATCTTACAACATCGTCAGTAGGGGGGTGGGAGACGGCAGGAAGCAGGGGAAGGTGAAAGCCAGTCAGAGCTCAGCGCAGGGTTAGTGTCCAACCCTTTGTCCCCCAGCCTGCAGATCTTGGAAGCATTTCATTCTGTACCACCCCAAAGGGACAAAGTTTGGTTGCTGTGTGTGACAAAGCATCTGTGGATTCAGAACAAAGAAGCAATTCATGTTTTAACACAGCTGAATCGAAGGGATGTTCCTCCCCAACTCTCCCCAAGACTTTTCTGTCTCCACTGGGGCCAGTTTCCCTGGCCAGAGCTTGTGACATACCCAGCTGTACCTGCAGCAAGGCTCCTCTGTAAAGTGAAAACAACCTTGCTGTCTTTCTGGAGATGGAAAAAGAGAGTGCTGGCATGCCTCACTGCAGAGTGTTGAAGGTTTGGCTGTGCTGCTCAGCCAACACTGATGTCATTGAATTGGTCTCTTAGCCAAAAGCCATGTTGGAATTTCAGATGCTCCTAGGCAAGGATCCATCTAGTAATAGCCAGCAAAGCATGAAATATGTATAAAATTTCAATGAGAGCCACCTCACATTAGTAGATCTATCTGTAAAATTCGTACTCTTTTAAAGGGAACTTACACACAGATGTGTGACAGGGATATCACTTCCACACAATTTTTAAATTTAGTCTATCATGATAATACCCTCTCTCTTTCCCCAGCAGAGAGCTGTCAACAGCACTTGTCCCCTGAAATGCTCACTGTGACCAATTTTTTTACTGTTTCTCTGGTGAGGAAACAAGGCTCTGAACAAAAGCACTCAAAATTCTTCACTAGTTCTTACTGAGTGCGCAAAATTAGTAAATAGTGGTTATTTCAGCCCTAAATCAGTCTGATGGTTAAAAGCAGAAAATATTTGTCCTTCCCATCTCTGAGCTTCTTTCTTTGTCTCTTGCTCACACTGACATGCAGAGAAGTTCCACGGACAATCCATTCTATTGCAAATTCTATACAAGAACACAGAACTGAAAGCAAACACTATTCCTAGCCAGAGAAAACCATTTTATTTCTGTGTCTGTGAAGGCTATGTTTAATTTCAAAGTCAATTGTAACTTCCTGTAAAAAACCAGATACTGCCATTCATTTTGTAGAGCTTGGCAGTACAAAAAAAATTATCTATTCTGATACTCAATTTTTTGAAGGTATGTAACAGTAATAAATTATAAAGAATTAAGAAAAACAAATTAAAATATGTAGCGGTACTTTTCCCTGTACAAAATCACACGCATGACTTCTCAAGGCGCTAAAATGTTTGGTTAAAAACCAATTCACTTATCAAACCACTTGCAGAAAACTCATTTTAGCAGTAATTTCAAGGTGGAATCTGGCTCTCCTGGGGCAACTGCAATTCACTTTTTTGACCTGACATTTAAAAGCAGATTAAGCAAAGCAAAGGCATAGAAATACACTGAAGAAGACGGCTGGGAGATGTGCAGTGACATTCTCTGCATTAGTAAGCAGTGAGACACGGACTTGTACTCTCAAAAAAAAGTAAGTACACAATGACTTTGCAGGAAAGATTAATTAATTGTATTTAGCATTGAATTAACAAATATTTTAGTATATCTCATATCATTACAGAATAGACATTTTCTGAGTATTTATAAAGTGGGATTTTTCTTTTATCAGCAACCCAAATTACATTACTGCAGTTTGACTTTCAGGCTGTGGTCTGCAAAATTAAGTAGTGGAATTTAAGTGAGGAGTGAAATTGTTGGTCCATGCTAAAATAGTTCTGCTAATGTATTTTCAGTAATTTTGCCAGCTGGACCAGTTCTTAGTATAAATCAGAGGTAATAAAGGCAACTGGCCGCTGTCACAGAAGTCACAAAGCCCTCTGGAAAAAAGAATTGAGGTCTTGCAGTGTAAACCGAGGAAGCAGTGGACACAGTTGGCTCTCCCGCAGCAAGGTGAGGGAAACGACCACCCAGAGCAGAGCGTTTTGATTTCCCCTTTAAAAAGCGTTCACGTCCACTTTCTTCATTGGAAGGGGCTGGTTAGGGGTAGACAGTACTGCAATTTTGTTAGAGGTGAATTTTACGGTGGCCCCACGTGGCTGCTGAGGGCGAGAGGTATAATGTAGGTGAAGCAGAGTCTTGTGAGAAAGTAATTTTGTTCTGGCTCTGAGGGGAAAGTCTGGTACTGCAGGATTTCCCCAGGACTGGATGAGGTAATTCCTTTATAACAACATTGCCAGGATCAGAACTTCTGTGCGCTGAGAATGAGTCATCTAAAGTAGGTTGCATGGGAGTGAAAAGTTAAGCGTGAGTCACTCCACTACCATTACATATATTTAATTAAATCTCTCCCAAGAGAAGGTATGAGGATTCTCATGAGAACTGCAAGGGATGGATATGTAGCAAGATAGACTGAAGATTTTGAAATAACTATAAGTTAAGCTAATAACTAAAAGATGAATGTTTAACTTTCTCTCTTTGGATCACTTTTTTGCTTAATAAAAGGTGTTCGATTTAATAAAAAGGTGAAGGATCATTTTTTTTGAAGACGCAATATATTACTCAGAGATGCTTATATCATTTACTTTCTCTTAATTTAAAAAACAGCTATAGGGTGTCAAAATAAATACGCGCTTACTAGCTCAGCTAGGAAACTCTCAGTTGCAGCTAATAGTGGCCAGTCAGGGAATACAGAAGAAATAGTAACACTTAAACTGTTTGGATGACAAGCTATCCATTTCAGCTGCCTTTCTAAAACAAACTTATATGCAATTTTTTTGATCAATCAGCCCATGCTAATATTACAACAGATATGAATGAACAAAATGCACTAAAAAAAGATCAGAAAATGTGTACATGCCAGAGATTTATCAGAGTCATTAGGACTGATTTAGCTGTCTACCTCTACACAATTGGAGAACAATGCTAACCAGCATGCACAGAGACATAAGGAAATCTATCAGCAAGGCCAGTGCACATAGAGACATCCCAGGTTACTTCTGCTAGAGATTCTGACTGATGCACCTCAAGTCTCTGCAGCCACAGCTTGAAAAACACAGTCTGAACGGAATAAAGATGAAAATATGTAATGACAATGGAGTTTTACTCAGCCTTCCACTAGCATGCACCTGCCACCTGGCCAGGCAGGGTCTAGAAGTCTCTGCACAGTGATGTTGGCTGCTGATGGCACCAAGCTGCTGGGCAACTGCACAGGCACTCAAATCAAAGGCCTGTTTTCTTCTGAAAACCTGAAGTAGCCACATGTCAGTTGGCTTATCAAAGCACAGTATTGCCTAGAGTATAGCTGTCTAAAAGACAAGGCAAAGGGAGGAAAGGAAGAATGGACAATTCCTTTTGCAATTTAGCTAACTTTGGTAACTTCAAAACAGTGCTGCTGTAAGTGACCTCAGAGTCACTAAGAAAAGTAGCAGGTGACTCCACAATTCACAAGCTGTGTCAAACTACTGGTGCCTTCCCTCCAGCAGGCATGTATTAGCTATTTATCATCAAGCTACGGGGAGAGTTGGTTCTCTGCTAAACAGTTCTGGTTAGAATCAAGCTGGCTTGGAGCTTGTTGCCTGCCTAGACTTTTGGGGTGCTCCCACGGCAGTTTCTCATGCTGGTATTTAAATTGATACAAACGGTTATCACCCATCTATACAAAAGTGTGGTGCAACAACCCTATCATTGCAAAAATGTGCAGGCTTATGATAAGGAGAGGAGAAAGTTAAGTATTGAGCAATCAGCTAACTAGAAGTATTAGGAGGGAGATATCTATTTTGCATAAACCACAACTTGAACTTCAGTGACCTTTCATCCAATGTGCATGCTTAATTGCCTTATACATATTAACTTCTCTACCCTGCCTAGAGCGAGATATAATGAACATACAACACATGTAAATCCATGTTCTGTGTGGTAGGTAATTGGCAGGTGTGTTGGAAAGTTGTAAACTCAACCTCAACTACTTCAGCCAATGGGGAGAGGAGGAATCTTGCAGCCAGGAGACGAGGAAATGTGTTTTTAATCCTTCTGTGCGTTGAGAGACCCTGTGGGGACCTGCCTTGGGGACTCCTTGATGCCCCTAATGGACTCTCCTTTTATTTGAATAAAGTGACTTCTTCTATTCCCGTCTCCTTTTCTGAACATTTACCTCTAGTGAGGCAAATTTTGATACAAAATGAATCTAGTAAGTGGCAAATGCCTAATGTCCTCAGGACAATTATACATTGATACTATCAGTGCAAGTAAGAAACATGTGTATGAATAAACCCCTAACTTCAAACCAGCCCATTGTTTTTGGCAGTTTCTAACAATCCAATAGCAGGAATACAATCCCTTCCTGCCTTCTAAATATGCATAGAGCAGTTCACAAGCTATAAATTTGCATTACAGCATGGAGTAACTGCAAGGAACTCGAACTACTGTAGCATCTGCTTTGCAACTTTATTATATCGACTACGCATTTCAATTATTTTTACCCTAAAAACTCCCCCATACCTTTGACCTGCTATTAACATAAATCTCGAGGATTTTGAAGGAAAAAAAAAACAAAACAAAACCTTGTCAAGTTACAAAGAAGACAAGCACCAATGTTTGCCAGATACCACAACAGACCAATTTTTTCAAAGGCAAAATGTATTCAGTTCATTAATCAAAGCATCCCCTAAGAGACCATTTTTCCCCACTAGCAGCTCACCAAAGTAAAAGAAAATAATAAAATAAAATAAAAGCAGAATATGTGTGAATATGTTTTTCAATTTGCCATGTGTCTAAGTGAACATCTGTATTCCAGAATGCTGAAGTTGGCCCTTGCACATCAACATCACCAGGTAAGGGTAAGATTAAAAGTAACACATACAAGCCAGGTTAAGTAATTTTCCGTCCACAGATATATAAAGACATCAGGGCAACTGTGTTTCTCCTCTTGGTAGCTGAAATGATTTCATTTATTAACTGCGGTTCCTTGAAACATACTTTGTCACAGACATACTGCCATTCTGTGCAGTGGAGTAATACTTTGAGCCATGCTTGTGTTTTGAGTAAAAGGCTGATTATGACAATGCAAATACCACACCATCACTGTTTCAGTCACACTGTGTTTCTTCAGCACTGTGATATTTTGATGGCTAGTTCCTTATGTTCTTGGAGAAAAATGGGACAATAACTTCCAGCGTGGCAGTATTTCAGTTATTCTGCTTTTATTAACAAGCATATAATATTAATTGGCAAAACACTGGATACAAGCTTCACTATCATAAAATCAAAACATTAAGCAATAATCCCAAAAGGCTTATTCAGACAAAACTAGCCACCAATAGTACAAAAATTACACAGCAACACAAAGCATAAAAAATTGTAAACTTTCAAATGAACCTAATCCAAAAATATGGTCTTACACTGTGACAGTTCCAGGATCTTTATTATGCCACATAAAAGGATAAAGGCTTAGTGGTTGCATTGGCTTATTGTCCCTTAATCATAAAATAATCTTGTTGCAGAAGAACAAAGCCTCCTTTTGTTGAGATAAATCACTTGAATTCAAGATTCTATTAAGCCAATGCTTTGAGTTTCAAATAGAAATTTAAAAACAAACAAACAAACAACAACAACAACAACAAAAAAACAAAACCCAAAACAAAACAACAAAACAAAACTGGAACATCAGTATTTGAGAGTCAGGGTCCCTCCTTCAGCCACACCTAACCATTCACATGAATGATCCTACTGGTTTGTATAAACCATCCAGGTTATCAGTAAAGTTATCAATGTAGTTGTTCACAGAATTGGACATTTAGCTCCTACCCTACCACTAGGATCTGGGCAGGTCATTGAGGCTTTGGAAGATTTCCAAGAAGCCGTAAAGATGATCAAACATAGATCAAATATCAGGACCAGCGTTTTAACTTTTATATAAATAAATCATAACTCCACAGTAAGACACTACTGCTCATTTGCCACAAGACACAAGTTCCTAGAAAGTGTACTGATTGCAAGTTTTGATTAAAGCAGAGATTGAAGCATTGTTCCGTGTTCCTTAATGCTGTTATCTCTGTATCTTTTTACTGCAATAACAGATCTCAAGATCCTAGTTCAGTTAATTATATCTTACGTAGAGATTCTATTGTATAGGACAATTTTTTGCCCTGTTAACAACATTAGACAGACTAATGGAAGGTTGCAGGAACATTTCCAGTGAAAGATCCAAACTGAAGTGATTACCTGAGGAAATACAGAAACTAGATTTTTCTGCACAAAATGCATTTTAAGTACTTATTAAGATTCATCTTGCTGATGTGCAAACAGGTTGGCTTTTTCCTATTATATTTAGTTCAATGCTATAAAATACACTAGTTGTATGGTTATATTTATCATGCAGTAGAAAAAAAAAAACCACCTTGATGAATCTCCTAGGACTAACTATGTTGTTATAAAGACAATAAGAGCCAGATAAGCTTTCAAAGGCTCATAGCCTATTGGAAAATAAACCAGCACCATCATAGTTGTAGTCTGATACTTCCTGTGGTCCCATATCCCCAGAGGTGACAGTGTTGTGTATACTGTTGCACAACCAATACAAATATTCCCAGGTTTGATGGTACATAAATATACGAGACATAACAATGGCACAAAACATTTTCAGATAGGCTGCAAGCCTTGACAATTGCTTCCACAATTCACATTAAGGTTTCTTGCAAGATCATGTATTTTGAAGTATCGTTGGCAGATAGTTCTTGTACTTACACAAACTAAAATCCCACACTTCACTCTTAAGATTAAAAAGGAGTAAATCAAAAAACAACACCCCCAAATAATAGCTCCAAATAAAACCCCATTCAAAGAAGTGAGAAAAGCCATCTACATTCCTTTTAAGTTTAATGGTAAGTAGATGCCACATTTACAATTTAAACATATGCTTAATTAATGCATGTTTCAAATCTATTGCACAAAAGCATAAGTAATGCTCTTTATCCATATAAAACAAAAACATACAAATAAAAGCTACTCAAGCTCAATGTAAAAGGAAGAAGCTTGTAAAAACATCTTACAATTTCATTTTATACGCCCGTAAATAAAGCTGGACCACTGAAACCAAAAATACTTGGATGGTAAAATAAGACAGAAGGCTACAAATAGAATAAATAATTTTATAAAGATAAAATTTAAACCCCCAAATCTTATTTAAATTCAATATTATATATCTATCTGAATTCTCTATTTTTAATGAAACTATATTAATGAGGCTCGCAGCCTGGGTGATTCAGTCTCATTGCTGCTGAGGATAATGCAACAAGATACATCTTTACTGCAATTATTCACCAGCGTAAGCAATTGTGAAAACCTACTTCACAGTAATGGCATCTTCACGAAAGCCGAAATGAACTAACACGATCTCACAAAGACTAACATATCTATGCTGAGTCCAACTTTTTGTCCAACTTAGAACAGTATCAGGATTATTTTACACAATATAATCTTGATATAAATTAACTGTCTCTTAAGCTTCACAGAAGTGAAACAAGGATCTGACCCAAAGGACCTCACTCTGACCTTAATTCAACTGCATTATAGTCTTTTAGTAAGGCTAAAGGAAACAAAAATATGGTCCAGACACAGTCACATCCCTCCTGAGGGAAACAGTTTCTGTAGCTAAGATCTTGCGACGTGATTCAGAAAAATAACTGGTGGTTTTGTATTTGTTTGGATTTGACTCCTTTTGTTGTGTTGTCTTTTGTGTGCCTGTTTGTTTGTTTGTTTTACTGGTAAGGTTTTATCAGACTAAACATTGCAAAAGCAGTTACACACAAATATTAGAAAAAAAAAATTGTAGGTATTAATACTGTCTTGGATTTATGTATCCATATAGGTATGGATATATACGGATAGCACCATAACAAATTCAAGTGATTCTAAAGATGGTTATAAACTTATATTTTCTGTACTGCAGATTGTTACAGTAAGAGACAGATTTGAAAGGCTTTTGAATTTGTGTGTTCGTAACTAATGTCTCGGTTGCACAAGTACACAGGGAAGTACTAAAATCCTAATGCACTTTAACAGTACTGCATCAGTATCTAGTCATACAAAAAGTTTCTGCAGTACACACCTTCTGAGGTAGACAGATCTCACACACACACATATATATATATATATTTGGGTTTGTGTATATATATATATATATGTGTGTGTGTATAGATATATATATATAAATATATACATATATATATATATATATATATCTCCTGACCAAGGTGGTTAATCAGATTGCTGTCTGGCAGCTTCAGTTTCATGCCTACATCAGGTACAGCCAGTGTCTGTTTACTCAGGGTGCACAGAGGGTTAACAATAACAGCCCTGTTCATACTCTCAGTGCCTCAGTGCCTAGAGCAAGTCCCTTATTTATACTAGGACAGTAACAAGTACATTAACAGCTCCAGAAGGGCCTAGTATGTCAGTGTACACATCCATACCACCTGCATTCACTGCTTCATGAAAAGATAATAAAAATGGTAGATGCAGAATCTCATTTATTCTCTTCTGCCAGTTCAAGTAATTTGAAAGACAGGAAAAAAAAAAAAAAAGCTAAAATACATATATCTGAGTCCACAAACAGTAAGACAAAACCAAAGCCAAGCTTGATTCCATTGCTTGTATGCATGCACACACACTCCCCCTCCCACAAACCCAGCCACCTGGCCTCGCTGTGGAGCTGTGCCTAACCCAAACATTGAAATGCAGCATCTGCACTTTTTGGTCTTTGTGAGGCCCTTCTTTCCATTTCTACATTTTAGTAGGCTCCCTTTTATTCTCTGCTTGCATACTTTTTTATTTCCTTCACGTTCACATCTATGACTGCAATTAAAAATGAAGAACCCTGTTTTCAAAAGGTAAACACAAGTTGTATCATCCCTTCTGAAACAGCACAGCTGAGAAAGGAGGACTGAAGAATTTAAAGTAGGAAATTATGGGACACATGCTAAGGAATGCTGTACTTTGAAAGCCCAAGAAGAGGAAGAGGATTTAAAATGCTTGGATAAACCTCTTGCAGTATCAGCTTCCTGTTATCAAGTAATACTTTATAGCACAAGAGGGGAAGGAACACAGCTAGAGGAAGCAGGGCAGTTACAGGAAAACTTGTTTTCTTATCCAAACACAATTTATATAAAAACAACAGGGTTTAATAATAGGAATAGCCACTAGCATTTTCAGAAAGTTAACTATTTCCAGCTGCCAATAATATGGCAAAGCTTGTTTTCAGTGACTTGACACCTGTGCTAGACAAATACTCTCGCAATCATACTATATATGGTATATTGTATACAGTTTGCAGAAATCACTTTCAACTATTGTTTTTAAAAAGTCAATTTCAAAAACCCTTACAAAAAGTGCAGCGAACCCTGCTAAGTGCTACTGAGGGTGTATTCTATAACATATGTAGTTATGTGCGTGTATAGATGTAAACACATACATGCATACATATTACCTTGCATCCATTAGGAGTGATGCAAGTAAAGTTATCATTTAAGTCCAGAAGGTGCTAAAATAATCTCATCTGACCACTGCCCGCCTCCCCCTCACCCCGCCAAAAGACAGCTAGGAATTGCACTACAGAAAATGCTACAGTTTCATAAGAAAACAGGTAAAGGAAATACAAAGCTGCTCATAATGATCTCAGGAATTTTTAATCACTGAAATGAAAAATTGTGCAGTATCACCCAAAGTTGCCCAAGTGCAGTGTTTCAATAGCTAGTGAGAGAAAATTCTCTCTAGATTAAAAAATGATTTCTGCAAGATTTCTACATAAGAAATGTTTATTTTTTTAAAATTTCACACATCTAGAACTTTGAGTATTTGTCATTATTTGGTGCAATCTATGCCAGAGCAAAATATCAGGGCACATTAAAATCGACTGCAATTATTTCTGTTAATCTTACCAAATCAATGTGCATGGTGACTATCAAAACTTTACTGAAACACAAAGTGAAGAAGAGTAATAACAGGGCAAAAATTACAAACTCATTGGCTTCCCAGATTTTCAGAAATTTTCAATGCAGCATAATAAATTATTACCGGTCACTATATCATTATGTATGTTCAATGCCCTATAGAATAATATGAAAAAAAAACAATGCAATCAGGCATACTATATAAGACAACACCACTTAGCAAAAATATATTTTTTAAAGATTCAGATTGTGAAAAGTAGCTAAATGCAACTTGGTGTCAAAAGCAACATTTTAAAATCATCTCACAACATTCTAACTTATTTCTGTGTAACTGTAAGAGAGAAATCAGGCTGAGCTACATGGAACTGTGAAGTGTTTTCAGTATCTGTAAACTTAGTGCTTGTTGAGTTGCGACTTCTTTCTTCCATACAAAAAAAGTATAAATATTTTATGTCCAAAAATCTAGGTAACACATCCCTAGAAGAAATTTTCAGAAGGACAGTCCGCTATGAAAGCACTACGGTCTTCCGAAATTATTCAGCTGGTTTGTGTCATGTGATTAGTGATGCACTAAGAAGGTGCCAGATGATAGTCTCTGCAAAAAACTCTGTCCAGAAGGACAATAAAGTTGTCTTACAGCAAGTCCATTTTGGGTCTGTAATGTAGCAGTAGAGGTGCTTTCTGCAACACAAAAATACCAGATAAGAAACAAAACCAGAACTAACTTCTTCAGTAAACAACACTTTTATTTCATAAACTAAAGCTTAAAGTAACTATCAGGGTAGCTATCTGACATGTCAAAATTTCACCAAGACAAAGAAATTATGTAATTTCATCTGCGGAGTTCAAACGACAGATGAAAAATCCTCTCCATTTTGTCTCGGGAGCTGATGAGTTTTACCAGATCTGTTTAACTTGGAAAACCCATCCCTAGTAAGAGAGAAATTACAAACAGGTAAACTTCTCATATCCACAATTTCCTGCACCAAGGTGTTCTGTGTCTCCTCTTGTTTGTTCTGGACCTCCCACCTCTCAGTTTCGTTTTACATCCCCTACCTCTTTCACTTGAGAAGGCAGTTAGCAGTTCCATTTTCTGTGTGACTTAATATTTCATAGATTTCCATGATAAAGGTGAACAGTAGACTTGTACAGATGCACATCAATTTGATGCTCTTGTTTGGTTCACTTTCAGCCATCCATCCTTCACACCAAATCCCTAACATTTGCTTTGTATCCTTTTATGTTTACCTACATTGAACTTAAGGTGCTCATTAAACATCTGTCACTCAGAACTGTAAAGGCTTGCTTTAATCCTTTGTCATCAGTCTTCACTATCCTAAATAACCACAATGTTGTCAGTGTGCTGTTACTGCACTAATCAAATCCCTTTCCAGGTCATTCAGGAACATTACATGAAACTGATTCCAGTAAGAGTCCACTTGTGACCTCTCTGCAGTTCAAAGACTGACCTTTGACTTCTATCCTGTGACTCTTATGCAAGGCAATTATTTTTCTACACATAGACTGAAAAATGCGGCTCTACTCCCACGTGCACCTCTTCTAGATACGCATCAAAAGCCAGCAAGTGGTTCTACCTCAGTGTGCATTGTAAGCTTAGACTGTGTTCCTTGTCCATTATGAATACTAACTCCTAGTTCAAATATCCCCAAATACATATACACTGACTCTCTAGGTGTGACGTGCCTCTGAAGTGTCCAGTTTTGCATTTCATTCTTACACTCACTTAACTTGAGCTACCATTATTAATGTAATAACTAATACTCAGAATGAATGCCCTACTGTTTACTATTCGGTTTCCAGGAAGTTTAAATAAACCACAATAAGCAAGTAAAAGACATACTCAAATATTTTTAATCAGTCTTGCTTATGCCTACTAAATGTTGCTAGAAGTTTCCTTAATTAAGGCAGACAAGCATTGCAATTACTGCCTTTCCTTTAGAAAACAGCCTTCTTGAGTTACAGAAGAGAACTGTGTTGAATATGTCTGCCTTTTCTGCATCACAATCTATTTCCTTACGTATGTCAATTAAAGGTAGTTTTACTTGAGGTAGCTAAAAATAATCACAGAATGTTAGGGATTGGAAGGGACCTCGAAAGATCATCTAGTCCAACCCCCCTGCCAGAACAGGAACACCTAGATGAGGTTATACAGGAATGTGTCCAGGGGAGTTTTGAATGTCGCCAGAGAAGGAGACTCCACAACCTCCCTGGGCAGCCTGTTCAGTGTTCTGTCACCCTCACTGTGAAGAAGTTTCTTCTCATATTTAATTGGAACCTCTTGTGTTCCAGTTTGTATCCACTGCCCCTTGTCTTATCATTGGTTGTCTCTGAGAAAAGCCTGGCTCCATCCTCGTGACACTCACCTTTTATATATTTATAAACATTATTGAGATCACCCCTCAGTTTCCTCTTCTGCAGGCTAAAGAGACCCACCTCCCTCAGCCTTTCCTCGTAATGGAGATAATTTCTTTTGGCTTCCACTTCCTTTGCCAGACTTGAAAACAATTTGACAATCAATGCAGTTTTCACTTCTCATTTTCTTGGAAACAAATTAATACTTGGTATTCAGGGATGCTGTATTAGATATTTATTAGAGTGTCTTTCTATTGAGTTTGCAGTTACTGCAGTATAGTTCCAAATCATGCCTATTTATAAACGTTTTATTTGGCCACTTCATGGTTTACTTTGAACCACTGTGTCATACCTTAAATCTCCATCTAGTAACGACTACAAACTTGAGCGTGTGGTCCTTGCCAAGAATCTCTTCATTGCATAATATGTCCAGCTGACAAAACAAAGGTAACAGTTAAATCATTGGGACACAGTATATGAAACGTATTTCAGATAATATTACAAATGTTTTACAAGATTGTTTTCCTCTGCAGACACTGGAACCATTCATGTTGTAGTTGCTCTGCACACAAAAAAAGTACCAGGAAAGAAAAGCAAATCTATTTTCTCAACATGAAGTGCTGAAAGACCATGCCTGTGCCTACCTAGGAAATATGGCATGAACTGGACTTAAATGTTTGATTTAGCTTCCCAAGCAGTACTAATGCCCTTTCCTGAATGCTTTACAGGCTTTTAAAAATGTCCAATAAAATAATGAAGGGGACAGAATTCACAAATCTCAAAGACGGTTGTTATTTAATATACTATGATTTTTTTTTACCTAATGTCAGCCAAGTGGCTGGTACAAGGATACTTTTTTTCAAAAAAACCCTGTCTGCAACCTCCCTTAAATACTGTATTTATGAATTTTTTTTTTTTCCAGATATTCAACATCTAGTTTTATTTTTCTGTCTCAGTATTTAAAGATCTGGATATTAGAAACACTGAGGTTTAACCATAAATACATGAGGATCATATGACTACTAACAGCTGATCTGCAACAGCTGAACATGAACTAAAACAGGGTACATGCATGAAACAGTAAGTTCTACCATGGTGGCTTATATTAAAGATGACTTATCACACAGCCCAGAAAGGTCTGAATGTACATGCAGACTACTTACACGGTTCATCTAACCGGCAATAACTCAAACCTGCTGTAATCTATAGCAATCAGCTAAGTGCTCACAAGCTTAAATCCTTTTGCCATGCATCACTTACTTGGTACTGGTACACTGATTACAACACAATTTATGTACTCTTTAAGAAGATTGGAAGGGATAGCAAAGGAATAAACAGTACTCCTGAAAGTTTGTTCCTTTAGTAAGAGCCAAGCAGGTTGTTAAGTCACAGACTGGCACGGTGGAATGAAGGGCTTAAACACACAAACGCAGTCAAAAACCCCTCTTTTGAACAGTCATGGTAGAAGGAGTCAAACGCTTCCCAGTGGGCTGAGGACAAGACTGGAGATACAGTTTTGTTTCACAAAGACTAGCAGAGTTTAGGGACATACTCCAACCAGAAAACAGTGTTGAAGTGTACAGAAGCTAGGAAGGAAGAGTGACACAGATATATATTGGTTGTTGTAAAGTTTGAGCAGAAAGGTGTGTTGACACGTGGGACTGGAAAGCAGATTATTTCATTTGAATAAAAAAGAAAGTCAGTGAACGAGTGACATAATATGGGGTTGGGAGATGTCAAGCTGAAAGTCAACTGAGATGTCTAGAGGCTGTGACCAAGACCCAGTAAAGTGGTAAACATACACTGTATTCATATGTTTGCCACGGATAACTTCAAATCTGAGCTAAGAAGTGCAAACAACCGCCTTTCTTTCTGTACCTTTCATTACAAATTCTTCCCATGATTCCAAGTATTCCCTACAAAGGAAGGGAAGTGTAGGTATCTGATAACACTCTGCTTGTGGTAGGTAGCAACTTCAGGTTAAGCTTCACTGAGAGCAAAAAAAAGAAAAAATATGCTTTCTCTTAAGCTGGGCTTCAGTAGTGTTAAGGTGTTCCCTGCACTACGTGTGAAATATGTGAAAGGGTGTGGCCTACTTGACTACAAGTTGTCAAACAAAGCACCTTACCAGAGTCTATTTCAACATATGTGGAAGCATGTAACAAAGTCTTTTAGCTCAACTGTTTATATATGGACATGAAAAGATGCAGTGCAAACTAAGTAGCAAGTCCTGGATAGACCCAAGTAAAGAAAACAAAATGACTATGTAACATATAATTCACAACACACTTAATGCTTCTCTTTTCTGAGAATAATATCAGACTAAAAGACATTCCTTTGGAAAGGAACAATCGAACACTTTTTTGTAAGGCTTTCATATCTTCAAAATAATTTTAAAAAATTACAATATTACCTCATTAAAAGAAGAAAGGTTAAGTTTTTTGGCAATGAACTTCTTTAGATGCAAGACTGTCGCTTGTGCTGAGCAGCGAATCCATTTTCGCTTCAATCCCCGCAATTTGCTGCTATTGCACTCCAAGCAGATGCTTACCTTCATGAAAAGCAAACAGTCAGGGTTGGTTAGAACAATTTTCTGCAGTCCTCATTATGTATCCACATGCAGTTTTTATTAATTAAAAAGAGTGGAAAGGTAGAGTACTAGTATTTCTTAAACTGAAATGCCCGTAATCCTATTAAAACTTGGTCTAACATCTTGTCAGTTTAATGATAAGCACTACTGCAGCCAAAACAGATCTAGACAAGAAAGTTCACAAAATAATTTCTGATGTTGGAACAACCATGCCCTAGTTCAAATTCATAGGCTGCCAACAGCTCAAGGGGACCCTAAGTAAAAACTAGAGTAAGATAAACTGTAAGAATATCATTGCCAACTTTTAATGATTGCTTCTAATGTAACTTCTTGCTTCTAATGCAACTACTAAATCCAGTTTAAAAACTGAATTTTAACACCTATTTAAAATAAAATTTACAGTTTAAAAAGAATGGATACAAATGACGTAACAAATTTTAGAATTCTAAAGATTACCACCCAAAATGCCTCTCTAATTTCTGTGCTTCAATTCTTACTTTTCTCATGCAGCTATTAATTACTTAGTCTACGCCTTTTGTAATTATTTACTTTATGCGCTAAGAGGATCTAGTACTAGGTACAATCACTTTTAAAGTATCCTTACATTATAATTGAAAAGAAAACTAATCCAAATTTAATTTACTCTGGACACACATAGGAGGAAAACATAAAAGAAATTGCTTATTTGTCCCAAAAGAAGAAGATTTCACTTTCAAACATGATTAGTGCCTAAAACTTAGTGGTGAACTTCCTGGCTTTCATACTATTTTTATGGTCTTGTCTTAGTATTAGAGGCTTAAAACAAAATAAACAGTAAGTTAATAAAAGTGCAAAAGGTTTTATTCATAATTATTGATACACATTCAGCTCAATATATCACAATAACACTGGGATATACTCCTTCAGAAGGGGGAGCCAAATAAATTTGTTTTGAATGCAAATAAATATTTTGGAAACTCATAAACAAACAAGTCAGAACTACTAAATCTTAATGCAGATGTCTTTAACATATGCTCCATTCGTGCCAACAACCAAACATGAAACTCATGCTTGCACAAAAATATTGAGCAACACTGCACCTTGTTTGTATCAGAAGACAGAAAACATAGCTTAAAACATTTACTTCTCGGTTAGCTTATCAACACACTAAAGCCAAGATAAAACTAAAACATGCCCAATGAGCTCACCTGTTCATCACTTCGATGGTAGTCATTATCTTCTTCCTGTTTTTCCTCAGAAGTTTCTTTGTTTGCATTTTCATCTGCTTTAGTTTCACCTTTAGATAAGAAACCAGATATATGGGATAACACTCAGCAGCAGCTTGTAATGCTAATGTGATTAAAACAGCACAGTTCAGGACTACAATATAGAATTAACTTTGCTACTCCCAAGTTGCACTCTTCTTCTTAGGCAACCCCAGCTGCCAACAGCCGCACACATGAAAGAGAGGCATAACACATAGAGCACAACCTTCAGTGCAACTAGTAGCAGCCCAGAATTTCAGAGTCCCCATGCAGGTACTACTGCAAAGATCTCCTTTGCCCAGAGTAATATGCTATGACCAGCTAAGAAGAGTCTATGGACAAATAAGAGATGAAGCAACAGCCCTACACCTACTGTACTGTGCAGTGTTACAAAACAATAGTGGCTGTAATAAACCAACTAGGCATATACCACCCTCAGGCCTGTTCATCTATTGACTGGCCCTCACCCACCCAAGACAGAATAAATAAAGGACCATTTACCATTTCTGTGGGAATCTAGGTGCTGTTTTGTAGAACATGTCTCCCCTTTGATGTCCCCTGGAACTTCCATGCCCAGTTTGTGATAAAACTCTCTTTGCTTTTTCATTTCCGCTGTTTAAAATTGTAAATATTAATAACTGTAATAAAATTCTAATGCAATATTTATGAAGTTATTCCAAATCCCTTCCCTCTTAAGTGAAGCAGGCTTACCAGCAACTAGTCATTTTGTCAGTATTTGCTACCTTTATGTCTTTGCTATTGCATCAAGTCATGCCTCGTTTTCAGAGTTAGAATACTACAAAATCATCTGTATACCTACTATTACAGCATTCCTATTAGAATGAGACAGTATTTAAAATACTATACATTATTTTGAATCTCGCCCCCCCCCGCCCCCCCCCCGCCCACCATATTTCAGTCAAATAGCTGGTTTTGAATTTTTATAGTTCTGGTTTTCAATCTGCTAGAAATAATTTTAAAATAATGTATTTAATCTTGGTAATGCTTGAGAATGTTCCGGGTTTTCAGCTTAAATGGATTAAAATACTCTATTTAAATGAAAGTTGTAACATACATTAAGACGGAACATTACTGAGCAGCTACTGTAAGGTACTGCTTTAGTTGAACAGATCCAATCTCAAAGATTATTATTAAAATACAAATTCAAAGTCACATGCTAAGAAAGGACTCACACAGTAGCAGAAACTTCACTGAAACGAAAAGCTGTTCTGTATTACATTCTACTTCTGAGAATTTTAGAAAGCTGGTTTAAGTACACAGTTTAACCAGAACAAATGAGAGTTACATTGTGCCAGCATTCAAAAGCCGAACTTCTATTCCACTTCACATAATACTAATTTTTGAAGAAATACCCCATCTTTCCTCCTACAACCCTCACTCACACTTTCAGCTACTACAGGTATGAAATTAAACTAAAAATGACACAAATGAAGGAATATAATTTTCCATTGTATTTTTCTTCAGTTCTCCCCACTACTGCATTTTCATGGCCTGAAACTACATTTTTCTTTTTAAGTTGCAAAAGAAATATGTGCAAAATGACCTCTAAAAAAGCTCATACCACAACATACCTTCTTGAAGGCCTGGCACAAGTTTGTAAACAATATCTTGCATTGTTCTGTCATGACTAGTAAGGGGAAAAAAAAATAAAATACATATATATATATAAATAAAAAGTTCAAGTCAACCATCTTGATTCAAAACATATATCTTAAAAAAGTTCCGGTACTAAACTAATGTAAAATGTCTAAATTCACTTAAGAATAATTTCAATTCTCAATTTATTATTTATATCAAACAAGACAGGACAGTAAAATGAAATCAATTATGAAAAAGCACAGTCTAAGACAGAAACCTAATCAAAGTTTGGGAAAGAATAGTCTCAAGCATCTGGAGGATGATGCCCCATGGAACATAGTATCCTGCATCAAGGGAAGTTATGTCATAAATAATCTCAAAATTCTTTGACAGCTTTGGGGTAAACTCATTTTTATTACAAAAGAATCAAGTGTAGTCCATTTATTACCCCTACAGACTCATCTCTCACATTTGCAGATTACTTAGTTATCTTTACTAGGTCTTCCAAAAATGCAAGTAAACAGCTCGCAGAAAAAGACCACAAGAACAAAAAGTTTACTTTACTCTTAAAAGCCAACGTTTCAACTGTGAACAACATTGTGTAGCTCAGAAGCCTTTGATCCCACTGGAACTGCAGCAGCAGAACCAGTTAAGATTCTAAACTTTAATTTCCAGCTCATCTAGACAAAATTCTGTTTTAGTCTAAAATAAGTCACTGTCTGAAAGAAAAAAAAAAAATAAAAAAAGGAAAAAAATCCAATTGATAAATAAAATTAGAAACATTTCAAATGTCTGTCTTGGCTGCAACAAGGTCATTACCCCAACACAGTTTGCAATACCAAATCCTGAATCTGACTTAAACATGAGAAGAGGCTTAAAAAAGTAATCTCAGGCTCCTTATCACCTGACATGAGCACTTCACAACAGTGGAGATGAGTGAACAAGCACAGAAATGGTAACAAATCAAGAGATTTACCATCAACCACCACAATCTTTAAAGTGGTACTAGAAGAAGAATCAAAATATCATTAATTCTAAATTCATGTCTTTTGAACCAGTAGCAATGCCATTTGCACAGGCTGGGATTTTCAAGTGTCACATATGGACTGCAGAAACATCTCCAAAAATATTTCAACATGAGCAGTAAATCAGCCACCACTATTAGATCAGAGGTAAGAATTTAACAGCATTCAGAAATGTGAAATAGGAGACACAATTGGTTTACCTATTTCCCAGGTAGAGGGAGATGAATAGCACTGCACATATACATTCTAAGACACATAGTAAAATTCTTGATTGTCAATTCTTCATTAAAAGTATATGTATATCCGAAAGTAGACTGGGCAAAGGCTGTTTCAGTCTCGAAAGGGCAGTTAGCTCAGGCAAAATACTTCCTTTGAAGTGTATTCAGTAACCAACAACAAATAGCAAATTTCTTTCTAGCTCAATTCTCAATTTGATGCTGTTTCCTGGCCCCTTTTAGCACAGAAAATAAGCTTCTGAACTAAGGCACTGGTGTATTCCTTTTGCAGAAAACAAACATACTGTCTTAAGTGTTGTTTATTCATGCTTGCCTATTGGCATCTACTTGTCCCTTCAAAGCATACACTCATATAGGGTATTATAATTGTATATACAACGCTTTATCAGTGTACATTATCATTCTTCAAATGCAGAGATGGCACAATCGGTTTCAGGCTCCTGAATCAGGATCAGCTTGAGCAATATAAGTGTGTATGGAACATCTGCAGTTTTCTGTAAATGAAATCAGACTCATTTTTTATAAGCATTGCTACAGAATTTGTTCTAGAACTGAGAAATGCATTTGAAAACTGCCACAAATGAAATCAAACTCTTCATAAAGGTAGGCGAAACACTTTTGCACTTGCACTTTGCTAGTGCAAACACACTGTCACAATGGATTTATCTGTAAAAGTTACTACAGTTCAGTAAAATGAAAGGAAAGCACTGGAAAAAAAAAAAAAAAAAAAAAAGAATGATGTCTCATTTGAAAAAAAACAAACCACCAAAAAACCCGTAGTTAAAAAAAAAGAAACCAATGAACAATACCACATGCATGTTAGGTCAGAAAGTGAGAACATTCTGTGTAGAGATCAAAATAGAACAAAGGACAAGATTATTCCATTCTAGAGATCAAAGGCACTGGTCTAATATTTTTGCTGCCATATTGTTTCCTGTCCCTATGAACCAAACAGGCCTTTGAAAGATTAACTGAACAGTAAAGCTGACAATTATTTCTCTCATTACTCTGTCAGACACTGAAAAGCACCATTAAGCTATGACTAATTATTTTGAGGATTTTGCAAAAGTACAATTTCTACAAATGTTTCATTTATTTTACTTTTACGACCCAAGCATACAAAATGAGGAATGACTAAATTCACACAAATTAAACAGTAAAGTGCATGCTTTGCTTGCTTTTAAGTGTGCAAGAAGCTAACAGATGTCAAGGAGTTGCAAATTCATAGCAAAGTTTGATCCCGTATCTCCTCAATCACCTTCAACCTTCCTTGTAAATGTTTAACATGCTGATAAGCAAGTAAGAAAATTTAGGAAAAAGCCATGCTGTATTAAAAGAGGCTGAAACAGTCGAAGGTGAAGCTAGTTGCACTTTTACTGTCATACTTACCCAATATACTGTAGTGGGTGGCTCTGATGTATAACAATTCTACAGGTTGGACAGGTGTTGTTTTCCTCCAAATATTTCACTAGGCAGCTTCTACAGACTGATAACACGGACATTGATAATTAAAAAGAAACAAAAGAAGCATAATGAAAGAAAAAAAAGTTTTTATACAGTCACAGAAAGGTGCCTTACTGAAACTTACACAAAGTTCATCTCCACCTCACGTAAACATGATATCTGATCATGCAGAATACCGTTTCTAGCATATTTCATTAATGTTCTTGATACAGGGAAGTGATGCACTAGCAATAAGGCATCTGTACCTAGCCAAGTCTTCATAATATAGTACACAACACACAGTCTCACTCCAGAATTTACTAGAACAGCAATTTCTAGCAGATCAGCTCCATGTTGCTTGCACAGATGATATTATAGGAACTGTGTGCCATTAAGATACTAAGCCTATTTGCTTTAACCATGGCCATATACAGAATTAAAGTACATGGTGGCAGTGAACCCAACACAAAAAAAAAAAAGAATATTCCAAAATTGGATACTTTTTAAAAGAACAGAAAACTTTCAAAAAGTGGATATCCAGGTGCTATTTTAACTCTAACTTTCAGAGAGTACACTACAGGTAAACTTCCACCAGTAAAAAATTTACATGAACGCAGACCTTCAGTATTTGTAAAATGTCCTAGTAAAATTTGCTAAAGCAGTCATTCATTATAAAGCTACATGCTTTTGGAGCTGTTTCCACAGGCATACACACAATCACCCATATTTCATTCAAAGTATACTATTTACAATTCCCCCCACTCCCAGAAAGAAGTACTCATAATATACACTACTCCATGATATCCTTACTCACTTGAAGTTACAACTCAAAAATGCAGGAAAAAAAAAAAAAAAAAAAGAGAGAAGGGAGGAAAATAGCTTTTTCTTAAAAAGCAGAAGTTCATGTAGTCCTGATATTAACACGATCATTCTTATCACATAAAATGAAAAATTCTGTAACTACAGTGCCATCTACCTCTGAGACAAGATGATAGTACAATTAAACAAACACAAACACACATTAATACACCCAAAAATAAGCAGCAGCAAATAAGCATAATAAGTTTTCATTCTCCATGCTATTTACACACTTAAGATGACAGTATTCTTGCTTGTAGAGGTTATGGTTGGACCAAACCTCATAGCTTTGCACACTAAGCACAGATGTTGCACAGCAGTCTGCTCCAGCGGAACGCCAGAGCAGTAGATCCATTTACAAAAGTTAAGCCAAAGCCTTGTCTTACCAAGTCAATTAAAGCAGAACTTGACAGTGGAAGCAGGGACAGGTATCCTGGGAAGAGTAACTGCAGGGACCCTGTCTAGTTGCAAAGGGATGGAGTCAGGAAGGCCAAGGTGCAGGTGAAGCTGAACACAGCAAGGGACACAAAGAATAACAAGAATAGCTTCTTTAGGTATGTCAGCCAGAAAAGGCATGTCAAAGAGAACATAGCCCCTCAATGAGCAAGACTGGCAAACTGGTAACAATGGATGAGGAGAAGGTTGAGATACTCAGCAACTTCTTTGCCCCAGTCTTCACTGTCAAGCCCTCTTCCCACATCTCTCAAGTGGCTGGACCTCAAGGCAGAGATTAGGAGAGCAAAGAAGATCAGGTTTGTGGCCACCTGAGGAACCTGAACATACATACGTCTGTGGGAGCTGACGAGACACAAGTCCTAAGCGAATTGTCTGAGGTACTTGTAAAGCCACTGTCTATGATATTTGAAAAGTCATGGCAGTCAGGAGAAGTCCGTGGGAAGCAGAAAAAGTGAAACATTCCGACCATTTTTAAAAAGGGTAGAAAGGGAGGTTCCCTGAACAATCAGCCTGCCAGCCTCACCTCTGTGCCTGGAAGATCACGTAACAGGTACTTCTAGAAGCTATGGTAAGCCACATGGAGGACAGGGAGGTGATTTGTCACAGCCAGCACGGCTTCACCAAGGGCAAGTCCTGCCTGAGCAACCAAATGGCCTTCTATGATGGAATGACTACATCAGCGACAAGGGAAGAGCTACAGAAGTCATCTATCTGGTCTTCTGTAAGGCCTTTGACATAGTGCCCCACAACATCCTCCTCTCAAAACTGGAGAGATAGGGATTTGTTGCGTGGACTGTTCAGTGTATAAGGAATTGACTGGATGAGAGACTAGGAATCCAGAGAGCAGAGCTCAGCAGATCAATGGCCAGATGGACACCTGAGACAAGTAGTGTCCCCCAGGGGTCTGTACTGGAATCAGTACTATTTCATATCTTCATCAATGACATAGACAGGGGGACTGAGTGCATCCTCAGCAAATTTGTAGGTGACAACAAGGTGATTGGTGCAGTTGATGCCACAGGATGTCCAGGATGCGACACATGTGCTCGCCATACGGAGCGACCTGGACAAGCTCAAGATGTGGGCCCATGCAAACCTCATGAGGTTCAACAAAGAAAAATGCAAAGTCCTGCACCTGGGTCAAAGCAGCCTCCAGTATCAACACAGGCTGGGGGATGAAGGGATTTAGAGCAGCCTTGTGGAGAAGGGCTTGGGGGTACTGGCGGATGAAAGATTGGACATGAGCCAACAATGTGTTCTTGCACCCCAGAACACCAAGTACATCTTGGGCTGCATCAAAAGGAGCAAGAAAGTCAAGAGAGGCGATTCTGCCCCTCTGCTCTGCTCTGGTGAGGCTTCACCTGCAGTACTGTGTTCACATTTGGAGCTCTCAGTAGAGGAGAGATAAGGACCTGTTGGAGATGGTCCAGAGGAGGGCCACAGAAATGATCAGTTATCCCATCTTCCCTGCCATTGCATCTTTGTGCTCCTTTGTGGGTATGCATTTATCTTTACCATGTAGTCTAATAGATCTCTCTAAACATGTTCACAGAAGCATATTCCAATAAATTGGAGAGAGAAGAGTTTGATGGATGGATTGTAAGATGGATGAGGAATTGGCTGGATGGCTGCATCCAAACAGTTACAGTCAATGGCTCAGTGTCCAAGTGGACACTAGGAATGAGTGGTGTCCCTCGAGTGTCTGTATTAGGACCAGTAATATTTGATATCACAATCAGTGACATAGTAGGATTGAGTGCACCCTAAGCAAGTCTGCAGGTGACACCAAGATGAGTAGTGTAGTGGATACGCTTGAAAGAAGTGGCATTGCCCGAAGGGACCTGGACAAGCTCAAGGTGTGGGCCCATGGAAATCTCATGAGGTTCAACAAAAAATAGTGCAAAGTCCTACACCTGGGTCGCGGCAAAGCGCAGTATCAACATGAGCTGGGAGATGAAGGGATTTAGAGCAGTCCTACAGAGTAGGACTCGGGGGCACTGGTGGACAAAAGAGCCAACAATGTGTGCTTGCAACCCAGAAGGCAAAACATATCTTGGGCTGCATCAAAATAAGTGTGGCCAGCAGGTCAAGGGAGGTGATTCTGCCCCTCTGCTCTGCTCTGGTGAGGCCTCACCTGCAGTACTCTGTCTACCTCTGGAGCCCTCAGTATGGGAAAGACCTGTTGGAGAGGGTTCAGAGGAGGGCCATTAAAAAAGATCAGAGGGATGGAATGTCTGTCCTACGAGGGCAGGCTGGGAGAGTTGGGGTTGTTCAGCCTGGCAAAGAGAAGGTTCCAGATAGACCTTATTGCATCCTTTCGTTACATAAAAATGGGCTTATAAGATGGGGACACAGACTTTTTAGTACAGCCTACAGGGACACAACATGGGGTAATGGTTTTAAACTAAAAGAGGGAAGATTCAGGTTAGATATAAGTAATTTTATTTTTTTTTTTTTACAATGAGGGTGGTGAAACACTGGAACAGGTTGGCCAGAGAGGTGGTAGATACCCCATTCCTGAAAGCATTTACGGCCAGCCTGGATGGGACTCTGAGCAACTTGATTAGTTGAAGATGTCCCTGCTCCCTTGCAGTGCAGTTGGTCTAGGTGACATTTGAAGGTCCCTTTCAACCCAAACTATTTATGATACCTGCTAAAACAGGCTCCATCTTCCAGTTTGGACTAGCTATACATGAACTCCTCCTAAACTGAACTCGTCACAAGTTGGCTCAGGTTCCGGCAGGTTTACTAGTCTAAGCATAGCATCAAAACAAATGCAAATAGACAGTTTATGGATGGTGCTGCCATGTTCTAGATTGTCACTTTTTTTCACAGGGTCAAGCTGGGATTCACAAACTCTCGTCAAACTGGAAGTCACAGGAGTATGGTACAGCCAATATGGGAACCATTCTAAGGTCTGAAACAATAGTATTTCTAGACTTTTTCCTGTACCTGGAATTTTCAAAGTCTCCAATTTCCATTTACCCAGATATTTTGGTACTGTTTGTAGGCCTGAACTGAGCTGTATATTTTCTGGTTACTTTTACAGTACATTTAAACGTATCAGGGAACTGTCATTAGAAAAAGGCAAGGTTAATCCTTACCTTTATTTCCCCAAACAGTTTTATTCCTCTTAACTTTTTAAATTTCTCTGTCTAGTTCAAGAAATACAGTTGGTCTTCCATTACCCTTATGAATCCACAAAACAATAGCTTTCATAACATATGAAGCTTTCCGTTTCATAATGTACAACGGCAGCTCTCATATGTAAACACTAATGAAACTCAAATTCGAAATGTAAAAGTTTAACAAGACCTGGATACATCTTCTACGCTGGAATTCTAATCAACAAACAGGTGTAAACTAGGAAAGATTTAACAAAGAGTTACTACTAATGAAGTTTTTACCTATTGGCTTATAAGACCACCTGCCATCAAGAAACTAAAGATATAGTAGAGAAACAAGTAGTAAAGGGAACAAGAAGCTTGTTTTCCCCTGAATTCTCTTTTACAAAAGAAGTAGGCCCTGTCCCTTCAAAGTACTGGCCCTGATCCTCCATATGACTCACATTAAAGGATCAAAGAACTACCTTTACTACTAAACTGAAGAGTCTCTGAATGTCTGAAGGACACGAAATTGGAGAAAAATTTAAGATAAGAAAAATGTGAGTTGAAACAGAAATAAAATTTCAAGGTGGTGTAATTCAGCACAGGATTCACTATCTCAACTGACAGGGAACTTTCAGGATAGTTTTTACAATGATGCTTTACCAGGAACATAGATTATTAGTATTAACATACACAACACAAAAGATGCCAATGTGTATAAAGATCTTAATAAAGAGAGGTCTCTGTCCCTCTTCTCAGAAAACTGTAATTCTACAGGATACAAACTCAAGGAGTATTCTGAAAATACAAACTGCCAAAACAAGGACAGGGCAAACCACAAGGAAAAAAAAAAAAAGTGGCTAGCAAGGAGCATTCTGCGGCTTTTGAAGCAAGCACTGTATCACTGGGGATTAATCTAAACATTTCTGCCATAAGCAAATGTAAGAAATGGTGTAGATGATGTGATGTGAGTTCAGTAGGTTTTGTGGGTTTGTTTGGTTGCTTTTTTTTTTTGTTTTGTTGTGGGCTTTTGAGTTGGTTGGTTGTTTTTTAAGAACAACAAAAAATGACTGTCTAAGTCCACGTCAGACATGTTAACTTATTATGTAATAATACTTGGTTCGTACAAAATCTTGTTAATAGCAGCAGTAAAGAATTTTGGGCAACAAAAAACTCATTAAAGCTGATGAGCAGAACTTGTAAATGAAATACAATGGAAAACAATCTCTGACAAATCATGAGCATTGTATTTCCCCTTTGCAAGAAATTTTAGGTGAAGAATTAGTCTGCTGAAACTTTCATTTTGTGGAGATGAAACCACTGTCACCAATTAAAGTTTAGGACTATGGGTCATTAAGCTATTGAAACAACATACTAGCTTTATAACAGAAGCACTTTAAAACATGAGATGTTTGAAGCTGCATGACAAATACTATTTAATAGATTAATGCAGGCACATGTAAACAAAAGAAATTATATTCTCTGGACAGGCAAAACTGGACAAATGGAAGCTCCTGGGTGACAACGACACGTCAGTAAATGTCAGGGATTCTGAAGACACAGGTAGAAAATGTACATTTTGTAAAACCCTCTTCAGCAAGAAGATGGACTGCATTCTTGAAAGCATACACTACCACTAATTGTATATGGTTTCAAATATATGCAGTACAGTTTT
The DNA here is from genome assembly GCF_037038585.1 of Patagioenas fasciata. Lineage (NCBI taxonomy): Eukaryota > Metazoa > Chordata > Aves > Columbiformes > Columbidae > Patagioenas > Patagioenas fasciata. The sequence goes on from NC_092560.1 coordinate 44,001,423, forward strand.
AATGTTCTCTTCATTTGCTTTGTTGAAAAAGCAGATCATCTGTTAAAAAAAGCAGTGTCTAGTAAAGCACGCACTACTTGAGCTGATGTACAGGTTTTAAATTTCAAGTAAAAAACATTAAAACATGTTGCACATCAAATTAAAACAAACAAACAAAACCACACAACAATTTATCTCAATTGTACTTCTACTTACAAGTATGTAAGCATTCTGTTACAGTAGTAGCATCAATCAGGTATCCATTGCACAGACGACAGGTTATATGGGCATTAATGTCCCAAAGTTTAATCTTTCTCGTTAGCATCTTTGGTGTCTGCAGAAAAGACATATCATAAATTAACACAGCTGCAGTGATTAGGTAAAAGTCATTCGGGAATAAGTGATTAACAAGAATTAACCCTAAAGATATCTTTATACTGATTTATGCTGTCATATAATGCACCTCATATAATGCATAGGCGCGTGCATGCACAGACAATGATATCACTAACTTTTAAAGTATGTGAAATAAAGCAATGTAAACATGGTGTTATTAAGTTCCTTCATCAACAAAGGGACTTGGATTTAAGGTGAAACACTGCTAGTCTAGTGATCTAAGTTATCACATTTGGTCTAGTAATGAGGAAAAATTAACCAAAAAAAAAAAAAGGAGAAAGAAAATCCTCAAACGAATTTGAGAATTAAAAGCATTTTAATCATAACTAAGTCTGATTTGGCATAGTACATTTAACCACAGTTTTTAGTGTTTGCCTTGTGCTAGTATGGTTGAAGCATAATTTTTAAGCTGTGCCTCAATAACGGAGCTGGAAAAATACAGCTTCTGAAATCCCACTTGGTTTAAACTCAAGGTAATTAAAGAGCACATTGCAAACTGAAATAGTCTCATTGGCAGAGATGCAGTTTGTTGTATGTGAACTAGAAATGCGAACTAGAAATTTTTCCTCGAGAGCAAGGGATGGCATAACCACCATTAAAGAGGAAGAAAAATCAGAAATTATAAATGAAACATGAAACAGTTTTTTTGCAGCAACCTCATTGTTTTTAGAGAAAACACCAGGAAATAGTGCATGCCTTAATAAACTGTTACCTTTTATATACAGTTACATATTATTTTTCAAGATATACGGAAAAGAAAATTCTACTGTTACATAAGTCAACAGCATTCAATTTAATTAACAGAGCAGGTTAAATTTGTTTAGAACCTATTACATGTGGTTCCCACAACGCAGAAGTCACCAAATTACACTGATTTCCATTGAAGTCCCTGACTCAAAAATACTAATTTTCATCTACCGTAGTTTGCAATACATTTCAGAATTTGAATGGTGACATGTGTTCATTAAATTTCACATAGAGATATCCTAAGAAGGTTCACAGAATCACAGAATGCTAGGGATTGGAAGGGACCTCGAGAGATCATCTAGTCCAATCCTCCCACTGGAGCAGGAACACCTAAATAAGGTTACACAGGAAGGCATCCAGGAGGGTTTTGAATGTCTCCAGAGAAGGAGACTCCGCAACCTCCCTGGGCAGTCTGTTCAAGGTTGTATGATCATTAATTTAATTTGTCATATTCTTTTTCTATGTTTAATAAAGTAGTACTAAACCAAAAGAGCTATCAAAAGGCAAACTCTCACAGTAATTTGAACTATACCAGCAATTTCACATGGTCCTCCATGACATACTTCTCTTGAAACTGGAGAGACACGGATTTGATCGGTGGACTGTTCAGTGTATAAGGAATTGGCATGATGGTTGAAGCCAGAAAGTAGGAAGCCAAAGAGTAGAGCTCAGCAGATCAATGGCCAGATGGACACCTGTGACATGTAGTGTCCCCCAGGGGTCTGTACTGGATTCAGTACTACTTCATATCTTTATCAATGACATAGACAGGAGGATTGAGTGCAAATAAGTTTGTGGATGACAACAAGCTGATTGGTGCAGTTGACACACCTGAGGGACAGGATGCCACTCAGAGGAACCTGGACAAGCTCAGGGTGTGGGTCCATGGAAACCTCACGAGGTTCAACAAAGGAAAGTGCAAAGTCCTGCATCTGGGTCAAGGCAACCCCTGTTATCAGTACAGGCTGGGGAATTAAAGGATTGATAGCAGCCTTGTGGAGAAGGGTTTGGGGGTACTGGTGGATGAAAGACTGCACGTGAGCCAACAATGCGTGCCACTCAGAGGAACCTGGACAAGCTCAAGATGTGGGTCCATGGAAACCTCATGAGGTTCAACAAAGAAAAGTGCAAAGTCCTGCACCTGAGTCAAGGCAACCCCTGCTATCAATACAGACTGGGGAATTAAAGGATTGATAGCAGCCTTGTGGAGAAGGGCTTGGGGGTACTGGTGGATGAAAGACTGCACATGAGCCAACAATGCGTGCTTGCAACCCAGAAGACCAAGCACATCTTGGGCTACACTTTCAGGCTAGATATAAGTAATAATTTTTTTTTACAATGAAGGTGGTGAAACAGCTTGCCCAGAGAGGTGGTAGATAGCCCATCCCTGGAAGCATTTATGGCTAGCCTGGAAGGGCCTCCGAGCAACTTGTTTCGTTGAAGATATCCCTGCTGATGTTACCCAGTGCAGTTGGTAACACAAATCAAACTTATTTTATTGTATTTGACATTTCTTAATTAATCTAGTGACTAATCATTACAGAAGTATGAAAACACAACTTGGTTTTGCCATACACAAGACAGGTGAGAATCTATGCTAGGAAACTAACTTTCTAGATCGTGTTTTATAGATTTATTTCAAATCAACTGAAAACCAGCCACATCGTAAAACTTTGGAAGTCAGTGTCTGATGTCTCCAGTTACAAAAGCTACTGCATGAACTAAGTAGATTTCTATGGCACAGAGGAGGAGTTATTCAACATCATTGTTTAAGAAGAGTTCAGAAGATGGTTTAAAACCACAAGTTAAACAGAAAGTCAGCACATTGGAAAACTGATTTATGACAGTCAAATGAGACATTAAGCTACAAGGACACTTAAAAAGGCAGTATCAATGTCACTGTAGTTACTTGCCTAGGCAGGAATTCAGAAAAAAGGTGTTCAGGATCACCAGACTGAATGTAAGTACTAATAGGGCAGAAAAGCTAAAGATAGTATGGTGAAAACTGAAGCAAATAAATAATTTGTTTTCTGGAAAAGGCATGACAATTTTTCCTTACACTAGCAGAGACAAGCACTGCTCCTATTAAAAAAAAAAAAAGTAACAAAGAATGGGATGGGGGAGAGACGGGGGAGAGAGAACAATGAATGAACCATATAATGAAAAAGGTAGAAATTCTACAGAATGGTAATAAAGTCCATTGTGCCAGAAAAAGAGGATAGCAAAGATAATACATTCTTCACTGACTGAATAGGAAACAGAATCATACACTTTTTGGCAATGTAAAAATATCTTCTCGAATATCCAGAGCAAGCCTGTCAGATCAATCTAATGAAAATTTTATATACCTTTCAAGAAGGACGCAAAATCCCTCTCATTAGATGTTTAAAGACTAGAAACCAGGAACTATTGGAAGAAGCAACAGAATGGGAACAGCTGTTTTCCACGGCACTAGACACCTTAGTTTCAAAGCAAGACAAAAGGTAGTAGAGGACTTATCCATAAGGCTTCATCCACATTGCTATCGTGTAGCTTCTAAAACAAGAGAACAAACTCTTCTCTGCATTTGCAGAGGCGCAGACATGATAGTATCAATGCAGTTTGGATCTCCAATAAGCAATGTAACTTCTAAGGTTTGTAGGCAAGCTGCCAGTGTCAGACTCCACTTTAACCTGCATCTTGTGCAATTGAAACCTGTCCTCTAGTCCCATGAAAAAGAAGAAAATGGGAATGCCTCTCTTATTTTTCCAAGCAGTCAACCTGTAACAATCGAAGGCTTCACTTAAAACGAATGAACAAACAAACACACACAGACCCAAAAAAAAGGCCAGAGTGGTCAATATCTATTTAGAAAGGAAGGGAGTAGATAGCAACAAAATGGCATATTACCAAAATGTCAGTTCAGTTAGACAATGTATTTAAAGACTCAGACTTTGAAGACTTCTTGAATTGTTTCCAAAACAGAAAAAGGAAACAAACAAACAAACAAACAAAAAACAACAGCAAAACTACTGATATATATGAAGAAAATATAAAAGGACTACCATTACCATCTCATATAAGAAATTAAATTCATTAATAACAGCAACAAATTAAAAATATAAAGTAATTCCACATTCATCACCTGTCCTGTATAATTTCAGAGGAAAGTAGAAAATATAATTGCAAATTTCACAATCACTTACTTTATCATTATTAATGCATTTTAAAAGTATACACAGTCATACTACAAAATATGAAGCTAACCTATCACTCAGAACACTTAGGAAGAAACTCTCCATGCGGGCAGATGGCTAATATAGGATGCCTTCCATGTTCCTATCTGGAATATGTTAATGGCTATCAGCTCAGGTACGGTACTAGTCTATTTGAACCTCACATCTGCTTGAGAGGGACGTTGAACATTCTCGTGTTCCTACAGCCTACTGCCAAATAGAAATTAAAAGTCACTTTCATCATACAAGACAGCCAAGCTCATATCACCTGTCCTGGTTTTAGCTGGAAAAGAACTAATTTTCTAGTAGCTGATAACACACTGATGTTTTAGTATAAGCACTATGTAGCAACAACTAAGTCGAGGACTTTTCAGCTTCCCATGCCCTTCCAGTGAGGAGGTGCACAAGAATCTGGGAGGGGGCACAGCCAGGACAGCTGACCCAAACTGGCCCAAGGGATATTCCACACCATATGATATCATGCTCAGTATATAAAATGGGCAAGTTGGCCAGGAGGCTGTATCGTTGCTCAGGGATAGGCTGCGTATTGGTCAAGGGGCAGTGAGTAATTGTACTGTGCATCACTCGTTTTGTATATTCTGTTATCTTTACTATTATTTTATCTTATCTTCCTTTGCTGCCCTGTTAAACTGTTTTTACCTCGATCAATGAGTTTTACTTTGTTTGATTCTCCTTCCCATCCCACTGAGGAAGGGAAGGAGAGAGTGAGCAGCTCCATAGTGCTCAGTTGTCAGCTGGGGTTAAACCATGACATTACCCCACAAAAAGAAACACCGCAAATGTACTTGTCAAGTAACCATATATACACTGAAGCACACTGCTGTAGCAGAAAAAAAATGTGGATTAGATCTGACGATTAGAAGCAAACAGAAAGTACAAAAATTTTCCAAGATATTAATGCTGACAAGCGTAATATAAATAAATCCCCAAGCACTATTTCTACGTCATCTTAACTCCACCTTAATTGTTATAAAGACTGTTACTCACATTATGAGTACAGTAATGAGTTAAAAATCTATTTATTAAAAATTTAAGATTTTGCATCAGTCTAATCAGCTTGCAAATTGTACCTGAAATACTGAGTTTAGCAACCAAGCGATTGAAAACTTAGTTAATTTTTTTTAACTGCTGGGCTCTCATGAAATCAACTTGACATATATGTTGAGAAAATCTCAGTATCCTTCAGAATTATCAGCATCTGTATTTGTAATTTAAGTAGCACTCTCAAAGAGTTACTTTTACCTTATTAACATGTAGTAACACAAAGAAAAGAGAAGCAGGACATTCACTAGCCTCTGGATTTCTCTGAACAATTCTGAACGAAGTCACATCCTTCTGCTTAGACTGACAATTTCTGCACATACAATTAATCCATGTTAGTAATCTCGTACAAGTCGGAACTAAACAGCAAAACTACACAATCTCTAAAAAAGAAGTTTCACTAAGAACCATCAAGATTAGACAGCTTGTTTTAACCGATCTATTTTTCTATTTTCTAGGCAAATCCAAGTATCCTTTTAATACCTTCCTTTTGAAAAAGAGCATGAGGTTTTCTCAAATCTGAAATCCAGAGGATTTCCTCCACAAATCTCATCTTCCCCTCTCTCTAACAGTGATATGTTGAAAAGAAAGCTAAAAGTGAATTCAGGTATTTCCAAAACAAGTAATCTAACCTTAAAAAGAAAAACAACAGAAGTCCAAACCATCTCTGAAAACACTTTCCCAAGCAAGCTTGCAGCTTAGGGCCTGGAAACATTCAGACAACTGGAGAAAACACTGAGCAACCTGGTCTAATCTCACAGATTACTCTGCTTTAAACAGTTGGATTACATGATCTCCTGATGTCTTCTCCAATCTGAATTGTCCTATGATCCTATGAACTTACTACACTGTTACACTACCTTCATCTATACATGCAAGCGAATTTCTTACTGTTTTGACTGCTCTCAAGCAGCAAATTGAATACTTCAAGCAATAGTTATTTGGTCAGAATCACACAGACATCTACTTAATGAAGTTAGCATGAGCTAAAAATCTAAAATTGGTTGCTTTAAAAAGAGAGCTGGCAGAATCAGGTTGAGCTTAAAGTCACACATATGAGCATAAAAGCAGGGGACAACAAGTTTATTCTTCCAAAACACCACCTAGGCTGATGTCTTCTTGCATGACATTTTAAATATCTAAAGAAAACTAAAACATATCTCCAAATTGAGCCTTATTTTTTACAGACACTTTATAAACTCACCAGACTTCACAGGACTTAGTATGAAAAATATACCTCTACAAAAAACTGAGGCTATTTGAATTTGCCTTATTTTGTAATGTGTAATAGCCCCTTTTTCACAGTTCAAAACTGTAGATCTCAAGCTCCCAACCGCTATGGCAGCTAGCAGACAACAGAAATATCATACCTTAATTGAGTTTCTAAAAAGCTAAAGCCAAGTAAGGCAAATCTGTAGGACACAAAGGTTCCTTAGGTCTTCTACACAGAGTTACCTGTTTGAATAGTAACCTACTACACCAAGCAATCTCAAACTGTAAGAACTGTAGATAACTTTGAGACTCTCAATCCACTGACTGAACAGTGACATTTGATAAAAGATTAACTAAATAGATAGATAGATAGATAGATAGATAGATAGATAGATAGATAGATAAATGTCAAAGTCTTTCTCTCTTTATCTAGCCAACAAGTGAGTCAAAGAACAACACACTTCCCTCAAACCATGTTGCTGGAATAGGAACAAGTTACTCTAACTTCTCAGTTCTATAATCACAAAACACTTCTCAAATACAGTTGCTTCTTTTTAAAAAAAACAAACAACCGCACAGCAACCTGAGCCTTACCTGTTTTTATAGGAAATGCAGAAAAAGTGGCCCCGAAGCAGGTTACATAGATTCATAGGATAATGTAGACTGGAAGTAACTTCCAAACTGCTCTAATCCAACCTTGGACTCAAAGCAGGCCCACTTAAACTGAGTTGCTGTGAGCCTATTCCTGCTGCATTCAGATAACCTTCAAAAATGGAGATTTCACAACCTTTTTAGGCAACCTGTTCCAGGGTCTGACCACCCTTGCTGCCAAAAAGTGTCTCACAGGAATGTTCTGCGTTGCAACTTGTATGCAATGCCTCTCATCCTACAAGTGTGCACCTCCAGAATTAGTGCAGCACCATCTTCTTGATTTCATGCCTCAAGTGTATTGCAAACAGTAATAATACTTTTCCTTATTCTTAGCCTCATTTTCTTCAGGACCTTTGTAAACACAGCATAAAAACCAGCAACAACAGAATCTCAGTCAATAGTCGAAGAGCCACTTTTAACCCAAGTTGTTAGTACTTTACATGGGGAATTATTTTTGAGTCAGAACGAAACAAATTAGCACTATATTGCTTTTAGAGAAATAGGAAACCTTTTAAAGCTCCAGAGACCTGAATCATGCCTAAGAAAGAATTAAGAGGTCCTGTTTAAAAAAAAAAATTAAAATGAGAGCCCTGAAAAGACTGGATTGGAAGAATCTTTCTCTTAGAAAGACAAAGCCTACTTTCTTAAAATCTGCCACTTATGAATCCTGAAATGGATGTGAGACATAATAGAAGAGCTATCCAACTCAATTTCAAGAGACTGCTTTCCTGATAGCTGTAAAGTAATCCATTATTCAGAAACGACGTATTAACAATGGAGAGAGAACAGGCAGCCTCCTTAAGAGCTGGAACACGAAATCCCAAACAAACACACAAAACATTCCAAATATACAGCTAATACGCAAAAATGATCACTTGTGCAAAGATTAACATTCCTTCATGTTAGTTGCAACTGATATTATTTTATAGCACACTGTTGGCATGGTGTCAGCCTCTCACTGTCTGTCACATCTTACATCACACAAGCAGGAAGTGAGTAAAGACAATTACAAAGGCATCTGGACTATATTCCCAGTTAAAAAATAAGGAAACAAACAAAATCCCTCATATAGAGCCAGGAGAGGCTGGCAGGGCATACAAACATGTCAGATAGTCAACTGTTTTTGTTCATGCTATGCTTCATCCACTAAGGCAGTGTTCTATTAAAATAATCAAGCAAAAAGGTAAGCAGTGTATTACAGATCTCTCTGCTGAAACTGTCACCAGTAAGGGAAGCCTGCCTCTGTACAAGCTTTCACATTTCAGAGAGATTTCAGCACTGAAAACTATTATTCATGCAAGGATCAGCAGAGGGACTTCTTCAAAGTACAGCCTTATCATTTGTATATACACTAGTGAGGAATATTTTGGCCCACGTGAGGCGTACCTCTTAAAACAGCATTTCTTTTCAGAGTCTGCCATCCAGAGACCTGAAAAGACAAAAACAGTCTGAAAGTTAACATCCAAAATTCCATAAAACCCATCTGCCTCAAGAAATTCTTAGCTCACTAAATTCAACTGCAAGTATCTAAGTATCTACACTAACTGAAGGTAACAGTGGGGCAGGTATACTTCTGAGTAAGAAAAATAATTAGATCCTCAGAAAAAAAAAAGGGGGGGGGGGGAGGAGGGAGATGTAATACAGTCTCCTGTGAAAGGACACACATAGGCAAGGAAAATTACTCAAAAATCCAAGTATTCCTGTCACCATGTGATAAGAAAATGAAATCCATTATCTTCACAAATGACAGGGAAAACAACCAAATAAATAAGCAGGAACCTTGAACCACAATTTATGGACTAAATAGTGATCAACCTGTAACAAAAGAAAACATTTTGGACTGAAGATCCACAGCCAGATGAGTATTATTCTCATTTTTCAAGTTATACTTGCAAGTAATCTGCTCTTTTATCTGAAGTTTCAGAAAATACTTTCAAGGAAATAATCAGCATTTCCAGAATCTTTAGTTAATTTTCAAAACTAAAATTATATTAAAAAAAAAAAAAAAAAGACCTTTGCATCACCTTCAGCCAAAGGATGAATAGATTAGCTTGACAGATGAAGGCAATTTTTCTTACTAACTTTATTCACACAGGAAATACTCAGATGTTACAGAGACAGGTAAAGAGTACTACTGTTTCCATTGTCCTGCTCCAAAAAACCAAAGGCATAGCCTGTAGTTACTGATCTTACTGTTATATTGCTAAGGGAATTATAAATACAATGATACAAGAAAATATTCATGATAGCACTAGGTGAGAACTTCAGTACAACGCAAATAATCCCTTGGCTATTCCACTGTAAATATTTTTTACTGTATTCAGAGAAAAAAAAAAATTACTATAAACTGAAGGCAATGCAGAGTTGCATAAGATGCTCTTTTGTTGCAGCTGACAATAAAAAGCCCTCACTGAAGATGAAAAGCTTCTCATATGGACAGAGGAAGAAACTCCAGAAAGGACTTGCCAAAAAAAAAAGATCTATTTCTGCAGCAAAATGTGGAGAACAGAGCAGTCAATGGCACTGCTTCTCAAGAAACCAAATCAGAGGCATATCACCAGTCCAAGAACACATCACAACATAAACTTCTGAGTAAAAACTTTTCAAAAGGAATTGCCATACATCTTCCATCACTGCTACAAGAAGAAGACAAGGTAATAGCTGGAAGAAGAGAATGGCACTCAACAACAAAGTTGACCCTACATCACCATCACATTCTTCATATTCTGGTTACAGGAAGATAGTGAAGCTAGAAGACAGTGAAATTCAGTCAATTTTTACATCTAGAGGGTTGCTGGAAACCAGGCAAATGGATCACTCTACTCATCCTGCATACTAACAAGTCAGAAGTGAGTACTAATATTCCAAAACAGATTTTATTTAAAGGACTGCTCTTGATAACTGTAATTCTTATTTGCACCACCTAGCTTTATAAAGCAAACCAGCAAGTTACCCTTATGAGGTACAGATCCAGAACTGAAGTGAATGCCTGAAGGATTTACAAACCATTACAGCCTTGCTCTATTTCAAAAGGATAAAAACATACATATATTTCTTTTGCTGCAATATAGCGCAATAATGTTACTTCATTAAAAAGCAGAAGTGGAGAGAGCCTGAGAAAAAAAGCTATACGCAGCAGATCCTAGCAATCATGCTGAATAATTACTGAAATGTACTACAGCCACACAGCATTGAATGACAAGAGTACTATTAATAGAAGCAGCAGGTATACCTAAATTCACAAGGACAGTGTTATCAAAGCGAAAGTCATAGGTCTAAGAACAAAACATTACAAGACTTTAACTTTCCTCTGACCCAAAACTTAGTGTGGGAAAGAAAATTTTAACATCTGAAGTTCATAATTGTATGGTTTATGGCAGGCATAAGCCTCATGGAGTTTTGTGAGTAGCTGCATGCAGATGACAACCAGTAGACAAACCTAGCTTCAGAATGAGATTCATTAAACTGTGGAAAAAGAGATAGTCCCTGCTATGGCAGCCAGTTTAATTGTTCTCAAAGACATCCAATAAATATTGATAAATTAACTATGTAAACTTTAATTTAAATATTAAATTCTTAAATATCATTGAATATTTTCAATTTTAACAGCTGTTTCCATCTAATTCCACAATCTACATTAGCTGAACAGGCCTCCAAACAAATCATTCCATCAAGATCGGGTCCACAAACAGCTCCTGATACTGTGAACATAGACATGTAACCAAAGAACTAATGGCTGGTTAACAGGGAAGTCTAATTCATACTTTGAACACATTGCATCTGCAGGCAGTGTTGCATAGTCATGAGGTCAGAGATTATCAATAAATAGAAGCACAGCATTTGTGCCTCCTCAACTAGATGGATTCAAACATAAAACTAGTCTGTTACTATAATAAATTGCAATAGAAAGATATAAGTTGTTAACAGCTGAACAGACAAGGAAGGAAATTCATTGTGCAAGGAAATTTATCTAGCAGTAACTCAGTAGAATAACATTATGCTGACCCACAACAGATCAAAATAATTATGGCTAAGTGAAATGAATTAAATATCCCCACTAGCTTATCATAAAGTCACTTGTACTTCTGCAAATCTTTCCATCACAGGGCAAGATATTTATAAGTCAAAATTTATTTCAAGAGAACTGGAGAAGCAGTCATAGTTCTACTTTCATTGCTAACAAGGTCAAGACAGCCTATACAGTAGTCCAGAAAATGATGCGGATATTACCTCAGGTAAACAACTTAACATGCAGGACACCTTTTTTAAGAGATGGTAGGATAAAGAAAACAATATTTGTGGCTGATTTGGTTTCAGATATCCAAGTTGTTTATTTCAACTGTTGTCACGTTTATGTTGTTGAATTTTTACTTTCAAACTTAATGTATCAGCCACTTAAAAAAAACCAGTTACTCAAAACGTGCTAGCAGTGAGAATGTTACAATAGCTTTAGCAAAATGAAGTAACAGAAGAAAAATTTTCTTCCAAATTGAGATTTAAAGTACTGTAAACTTCACCAAAATTCTTTATGTTGTGTTTGCAAATAACTATTTAATAAAAGAAACTACTAGAAATACATCTTTTTATTGAGCAAAAATAGGATTAAACATTTAAATTTGCTTAGCAAGCCAAGTCATGATTAACAGTCCATGTGCAGCCTTTTATAACTTACTTCATACACATAATTATACGTTAAGGCAGCAAATACATCTTTTTAGCACCATACCAACAGTTTCTCAATTCTCAGTGGAACACCTTAAAAGTAATTTTCCCCATTTCTGAGAATGCATTACCACCACCAGATGACACCACTGTCTTAACGTCAATAAAGTAGCTCTACATGTTGATAACAAGGAGGACCCCCTCTGAACAGAAATGGAAATGAAAACCCATTTTTACACATTTGTTGTCTCTGTCTTCTTAAAACAGATCCACTGAGCACAAATACATCATGCTGTTAATTTGAATCAGTACACAATATTTTGACATTATTGTGAAACCAGCACTACTCCCAGAATACAGAGAGCAGCATGCTTCCTTATGCATTTTTTCAGCGGGTTTTCTTGTTATTTTACCTGCTGCTGAGTGGAATACTGAATTTCAGTTCTGTGCCTACTTCATGGCTGTGCTGAGCAATTTGCAGAGATGACATCACATATGAACTGACAGGTCAGGTCTCCCTTGTTCCAGTGGAAACTAAGGTATTAATTTTTCATAATCTCAGAAAAAAATAGAGATGGTCTACAAGAATAGTACACTGCTTTTTTTCACTTTCCTGTGTATTTGCTTCACTGTTACATCACTAAAACACTACTAAAAACTGACATGCAGTTAGTCTGAAAGAAGGATTTTAAATCATCTAAAATGACCTACAGATATGAGTGCTATACTCTATTACCACACTTTTGCAAGGAAAGCCATTTGCCTGTCACCCTACTTACAGGAAGTGTTCTTTTCCTCCAAAAAGATTCAAGAGTGATGATTGAGTTCTCTACTGGTGGACACTGTGGAGGTGAAAGGCAGGGCAACAAAGAAGACTTAAGAGAAAATCACTGTACCTAGAGGCCCAAAAGGGGTGATGCCACAGCAGCACCAAGACACCAGATACAACTTGTAGAGAGGCTGAGCATATATTCAGAGATGGCATGCACACAGACAGAAAACACACATATACATACAACACATAGACACCACAGGCAGCGATAAGGCAGACACACATAGCATGCAAACAAACCCAAACAGCGCCAATACCCCCACCCTGCTCCCCTCTCTGGCTGCATAGGAGTCCACTAGTGAGAATACATACATATAAGACGGGTCCCCCCAGCAGCTGGAGTCAGACACCAAGCCTGCCCCTGGATCCCAGTCTCCAAAATTGCCATGTGTGACACGTGGACATACATGCCTTCAAGGCCACTATCCCACTCCATTTGCTGGTGAAGACTGTCTGGGGTCTAAATACTGGTATGCATTTAGACACACAGACGCATACACACACAGAGCTCACTGGGACCCTTTTACTCCCCCGGTAGTTTCCCCCTCCCCTTCCTGCCATGATCTCACACTGTCAAAGACACACAGGCACACACACACACAAATGGCTGAGATGCTGGTGGTTTTCCAGTAGCCAGTCCCCTGTGGTTTTGCCCACACATTCACCAGCAGCCTCATCCTTAGAGATCCACAGATCCTACAGTGTCCCTGACAGACATCCAGACTCACTTGGTCACCCTAACAGTAAGTTCCTGCTCTGGTCTTCCCCTTAGAGAGGCACAAACACCTGATCACTTCACCTACATGCAGGCTAGTTTGGCTTGCTCTTCACTGGTGGTCACTTTCACTTAATGTAATTGCTGGCACTATGACGTGGGCATCAAACCACTGGTCATACCCCAGCATCTAGCACTTGGTTTCACTCATCCAGTCTCTCTAGCCACTGGAACTCAAGCACATGGTCCCTCTTGCCTGCAGTCCCACTTCAGCTGCAGTGCCCATATACTCACTTGCTCCAGTTCCTGGCACCATGGACGTGTGTGCCCCAGTGACCTGAGGTCCCACTCTTGTTCCTGGCACTTATCTCCACTCATGCTCATCTCTCCAGCTGTTGAAACTGTGGGCCCTCCGACCCATGGTTTGACTTGCAGCTGCAGGCACTCAGACCTCCACAGACACACCTGCACACAGCGACTCTCACCCAGCAAGTAGCTTAAGGAATTTAAGACAAACAGACACTGCATGACCAGTACTATTTAATATTGTCATCAATGACATAGACAGTAGGATCAAGTGCACACTCAGCAAGTTTGTGGGTGACACCAAAGTGAGTGGTACACTTGATGTGCCTGAGAGACACAATGCCATCCAAAGGGACCTGGATGAGCCCTCAAGAAGTGGGCCCATGAAAACCCCATGAAGTTCAACAAGGAAAAGCGCAAGGTCCTGCACCTGGGTCAGGGCAAGCCCCAGTATCAATATGAGCTGGGGGATGAAGAGATTTAGAGCAGTCCTGCAGAGAAGGGCTTGGGGTACTGGTGCATGAAAGATTGGATATGAGCTGGCAATCTCTGCCTGCAGCCCAGAAGGCCAGTCCTATCTTGGGCTGCATCAAAAGGAGCATGGCCAGCACATCAAGGGAAATAATTCTGCCCCTCTACTCTGCTCTGGTGAGGCTCCACGTGGAGTCCTGCATCCAGCTCTGGAGCCCTCAGTACAGGAAAGACAAGGACCTCTTGGGGAGGCTCCAGAGGAGAACCACCACAATGACCAGCAGGATGGAGCATCTCTCCTGTGAGAACAGGCTGGGAGAGTTGGGGTTATTCAGCCTGGAGAAGACAAGGCTACAAGGAGACTTTACTGCAACCTTTCAGTACTTAAAAGGGGCCTATAAGAAAGACGGGGACAGGCTTTTAGCAGGGCCTGTTACAACAGGACAAGGGGTTACGGTTTTAAATTAAAAGAGGGAGGTTCACATTGGACATGAGGAAGAAATTTTTCACAATGAGGGTGGTGAAACACTGTCCCAGGTTGCCCAGAGAGGTGGTAGATGCCCCACCCCTGGAAACATTCAAAGCCAGGCTGGATGGGACTCTGAGCAACCTGATCTAGTTGAAGATGTCCCTGCTCATTGCAGTGGGGTTAGACTAGATGATCTCTGAAGGTCACTTTCAAACCAAACCATTCCCTGATTTTAAGTATAGTAAATGTAAGCTATTCTTCAGTACAGCAAAAGGGAAATACTTAAAACAGCAGGTGCAGAACACAGGATTAATCCTCACCAAGTACAGTTGTTCTTCTTATTTCTCAGCTAGCTAATGAGCAACTATTATTTTATCTTTACCATACCTATCAAAATAGGGCATTCCACTGTGTGTTTAGTTATAGTTATCCCTTCTTAGTCTCCCACAGCAATGCTTGTGGAGCATACAAATGCCAAACCAGAGTAAACTGCTGACATACTTCAGCTGCAGTTCAGAAAAGAAGAGAAGCACACATGCATGACCAAGTAGTATAACTTTACTTTCATATTCTCAGGTCTAGGACAGTATAGATGATTCCTTAAAGAAATCCACAGGAAAATCTGCTAAATGAACATTTTGTGAAGTCCTCTTAATATTTAGAGTTTATCACAATTAAAAAACACAACAGTCATCAAGCTCAGAAGTCGTAATATATATATTTAAAACCCAGTTAGAGCTAGATCAAAGACTATTTCCCAAATCTTCCAAATTACAAATAGTCTACCAAATCTATTTAAGAACAGGGTGAACCTCCAAAGACTTTAACTCCGCCATATCTTTTATTCTGTGTATTGGAAATGTGTAGGAAGAATATAGCCTCTCAAAGGTCCTGTTATCTTAAAATATGACATTAGAATAAAGAGCCTTAATTTACTATCACATCTAAAATACTAGCTGTCTTTACCACTAGAAAAATGGGTCTAACCACTCAACAATTCCACTTAAAGACAGAGTGCACATAATTATTCAGAGAAGCCACTACTCCACTATTTCTTTTAAGAACTTGCCTACCTGCCACAGCTAAGTGTAGGTTAACAGCCTGATTCTTATAACACAACATTCTCCACTATTTGAGTTTCTAGCCAATTACAACCCAATATAACTTCCTTTGTAATCGCTATTTCAAAACACAGGTGTAGGTTAATTTCACTGAAGGTGAAAACTAGGATGTTAAAAGGCCTATATAAAAGTGGTATTATTAGAATGGACTTATCTTTCATGAAGGGATTAAAAAGCCACCATGCCCTCTTAGAGCAAGCAAACATTAATACCTATTTCATTTTTACATATTCCAATAATTTGGGTTTTTTTGAGGAGAGGTGGAGGAGGTAGGGTGGGAGTACTGAGACATTTCACTGTTCCCTAATGAATCAGGAGCTTTATTTAGAAGGTATAACTTTATAAGCTGCAGGCAAGTTATTGATTTCTTCCCAGTATTATGAATTATCAGAGGTTTGTGTCAGAGGTACTGCCTCCTGGCATCGAGAACACTTTGCTTGCAGAAGACACTGACAAAGCCAGTCACACAACTAAGCGAAAGCATAAGTGAAAAGAGAAGCACAACTAGAACAGTACCTAAATGTGTAGAATGCTGTGGCATTTTTCTCTCTGAAATATTCCTTAAACCTAAGTCTATTTGTTTTAAGAACTGTTTTGAAGAACTACAAAAAAACAAAAACACATTCTTATTTTGTAAACAGTAAGTAAAAGCCCCTTCAAGACAGACATCCAAAATTTTTAATTAATACAAGAGTATTACAATCCCCACAGGAATACTAGGATTGAAGGAAGAAAAAAAAAACAACTCATTAACCCAATTTTAAACTGACTACATGAGTTGGTAACACAAAAGGGTTGGGTTTTGGTGGTTTGGTCATTTTTGGTTTGTTTTTTTTTTTTTTTTTTAATCCCTGGTCTTGGTTCCACAACTAGACAAGTGAGTGGGATGTTTTTTCTAGCCATCCTGGCAACCACCTAGCAAACAAAATAAGCTCTGCCTGAATACTTCTGCAGTAAAATCGCCTGTACATAGTGACTATAACTTGATCTTCATTATTACTTCCCAAGACACTGCTTCAGCTAGTCAGATTAAGTCAGAAATTCTTACTATTCACTAGTGATTACACATTATTCTTAAGTTTTTAACAATTTATTCATGATCAAAAGTCAAACAGTAGGAGGTGACTGGACAAGTCAAGCAAACTAGGAATAATGTGACATTTAGCCAACTGATTTGAAACAAAGTCTGCCATGTTCTCACTTTAGACAATTTAGATCGTGATTAATAGCAAAATCAGACACTGGGTAATAAAAAACATAGAAGAGACTCTAATATCACATCACTTTAATGAAAACATATTCTGAAAATGACCACAATATGACTCATACCTTTGGTCTATTATGCTCAAGACTAATTCCGTCTTTTTTTGAAAAGACTTGATTAACAGGTTAAAGAGAAACTACTTGTGGTATAGTCACACCATTACTAGTAACTGCACTAGAGCAGCTTAAATGTCCACCTCAAAGCAAAATAGATTCAATTTTACATAGGCCTAATTCATTTAAATGTAAAGTAAAAGGCACCACTGTTAATGAGTGACATCTAAAAAGTAACACAAATGTTTGAGATAAAGTAGAAGTACTATTCAGGACATAATGGTATTAAATCTACCTATTTAATCTTTATTCACACCCTTCCATGCACAGTGAGAGACTGATATATCTGATAATTTTCCATTAAACACCTGTTTCTGTCTACACAGAATTAATTATGCCCTCCAGTAAGTTGTCAAAACAGCAAAGATGACTGTTCAAAATTTGTCTTGCATGTTATTAGTAAGAGACATAGTAAGGAAAAGAAGGACTTCAGTAATGCAGGAGAAATAGCAATACAGTTGAAGACTACTGGCTGACTCAAAACTGGGTCCTATGCTCTTTCACACAAATTTTGGTAACTTATTCTCCAGCATTTCACTTCGCAGAGAGTAATGTGGAACATCAAACATTGCCTCCTCCCAGCTGTTACAGGAATTAACTTCTTACAAAATTCACAAAACACAAGTACTATTGAAAAAAAGAGCTATTCAATCTTGGCTTGGCATCTAATGATAAAGAGGTCGAAGTTACTACACACATAATTGATACCATGGCTGGATACTAAGACATTTTAATATAAGGTTTTTTTTTTTTTAATACATTGCTTAGATTTAAAGTCTGTATTATAACTGACTGTATTAGAGTCCTAATGTCTAATACCTGCTTCATAAATTTTAGCTGAAAATGGTCACACATCCAATCTCTCATCAGAAAGGAGATGCTTGCTTATAAAGTACTAAATTAAGGAAGACACTTTGAAAATCAAGTAAATAATTAACTGTTATTCCTTTAAGAAAATCAACTGAGAGCATATAAGGTGGCCCTACTGCAACAGCATGAAAATTTTAAGTTTCATTGTACCTACAGCACCAGCTGCCAAGAGAAACAGGATCCTCTCATCTTCAACCCCAGACTTCCCAATCACTGACTCTTTTTAACGTCTGAGGCAAGTAATGTAGTGGACAGAGTAGAAGTCAGCAGCAGAAAAGCAGGGGGAAGAGAAAGGGCAAGACAAAAAGGTTTTGGCAACATCAAAACTCTTAAAACTGGGTGTCTTGCACTGATTTTGGTGGGTCTGTTTATACGCAACATCAGTGAAATTAGAGATGTGGTACCTAACTACAATTGTCAGTTATTAAAATAGTAGTAAGAGAAAGTTAGGATGAAATTTTATTAACAAGAATTTTATGCCCTCCTTTTACACACTCCAACAGACTGAGTACAATCTCAGAAAAGAAAAAAAAAAAAAAAGAAAGAAAGAAAAAAGGTATTAAATAGAAAGAATCATAGGACAACTAATTATCTTTCTTAACTTTTGCACTCACCTGCTGTTAATAGGGACAGCACAGCTTTTAAAACTCCCTTGATTGTCTTGTGCATACCTCTACAGGTTTGTATTTAAGCTCAGTCAGCACCCTAACCCCATAGAAACCAGTTTCACACAGTTGCTTTTACTGATTTTGAGAGTTGCAGAAGTATGCAAACAGTGAGTAACAGCAAGCATTTAAGCTATCTATCAATACTCTAAAATAATTTCAAGGTGATGCAAGCCATTTCATTCTGGTAGAGTTTAGGCAGGTGGAGCATAAGCAGAGAAGAAATAAGACAGGAAAATGAGGATACTGTCTCAAAGCAGATGTTTCATTTATTAAATCTTCCCAGTTGTAACATAATCCAATTAGAAAAGGTGGTTTAATGGTCTCAAAGCTCTAAAATATCAACACAATTATTTTAATCAGATAGACTTACCACTGTATTTGTTGTTTATTTTACAATACCTACATGCACACAAAGCTCTTTCACATACACTAGTAAGGCATACAACTAAAGGGAAGTTTAGTTAATGAACTTTTGTTTAGAAAAGCTTTTACAAATTACATCATTAGTAAACTTTCTGGGAATAAAAAAAATCTTTTGCCATTTTGAAGTAGAAAATATTTTTTCTTATCTGCCATCTAGCTGTCTTGATTAGCAGAACTTTAGAATTCCATCACTGTATTGTTCAAAGCAGCTCTTATTAGTCTCATTAAACCAGCATCTTCCATACGGGTGGTGCTGGGTTTTTTTGGTGGTGCTTAGGGATGCTTTGGGAATGACTCACGAATATGTGGAGAATCTTCTGCTGGACTGATAAATTCACTTATTCACATTAAGGTAAAGCAGAACTTAAGAATGCTCCAGGTAAGAGGATGCACTGCACAGTGAAAACTGAACTTGGTTTGGCATCAGCAAGCCACTAGCTTTTCTCCACAGCCTCTGAAAGCACATCCTTCAAAACTCTTAAGGTGCATTTCAGACACCTCTTGCAATTAAAAAAAGAGTTGTTCAGATCATTACTTGTTCATGGTAGGTTTTGAAATAGTTCTAAGAGTACTGGAATGCAGAAAAATATTATGTAACAGAAGTTTAAATTTTCTGCAAGATAACCTGGATAAAAACAATGTCTGACTGGCCATATTTGATCCTACTAAACCAATTTTCCATTTCTGACAAAGACTCACTAGTTTAATTACATTCAAATTCCTCTTTACATTCTGCTATTTTCTTTGTTTATTGCTAAGGGTACAATAGCGTTTCCTATCAACATGCATTACAACTATTGATAAAACTGGGAAGAGGTCTTAAAGTGTTCCAGTTCATTAAGTCTTTAAAAATTCTATAAAAAAACCCCACAGCTTTATCTCAGGAGTGAACTTCATTTCACTAATGAATATTACTACAATCTTCTCTGAATAAAATCTGGCTCATTATCAGCCATCAAAATTACTGCTAGGGGCAGCAGGCTTTTGAAGGAAAGACTATTCTTAACCTGAATACTACCACAGACTAAGTTTTGACAAAAATTTACATTTTTCGTACACTGGAAGAATAGGCTCCAACATCCTGCTCACTGAAAATTTAGAGACAGAAACCACAAGCCATTAAAAAAGCCCTTTGTTTCAACTCAGTACACATGGATCAGATATGAAGAGATCTATGACTTCCAGTAATTAAAAGTTGGTAAAAAACAGCCTTGAAACTCAATGAATTATGAAGTCCTTTAAAACCAAAAATTCAGTGAGATTGTACTGACTGAACCCACATCACTTTTTGAACGTTTAATATCCGTGCACTTCAGGTAAAGTAACTGAGGACTTAATCACAGCCGAAATAGACTGCAATCTTCATTCAAAAATTCTAATCCTAGGTACGATGAAAACATCTAGTTACGTATATATGTCATATGTGATTCTACAATCCCAGAAACCAACCACTTATTAATAAAGACAAGGGAAAGTTATATGCCTAGTGAGTAACTGTATGGTAACCGAAGTATTGAGATTTTTGTACCTTTTATCTGAAGCAGTTACACATCTCTATCGGAAACAATTTTCCTATTCTCATGCAAATATTGCCTATTTTTTGAGAAAGACTGGATAAAGAATCTTCATATAGGAACCAAAGACAGCTACTCTTGGTATTTAGTAAAAAGCCTTTAAAAATTCAGGTTCTCAGTCACTTGCCTCCTCATTCACTTGTCATTTACAGTGACAGCCCAGTAAAAAACAATAGCTGTCAAAACTGAAATCTGTAGTAGGAAGGCGGAAGCTAACAGCAAGTAAGAGGTAGGAAGGTGCTGAAATTCAGGTGAATGCACATTTTACCAACCATCACTTTTCTTTTTGACATCCCCACATGGTTTAAGACCAGAACACAGCACTTGATGGTTCATTAATCCAAACAATACCTAATGGTTTGAAAGGATATAAAAAATTACAGATCCACGCCTTTGGTTAAAAAATTTCAGTGATCAAAGCTTTCAGTTTCACTGATCTGCCCAGTTACTGCCTCTGTAATGCTATGACAGAAGATGAGCAAATGTTGCTAGAATTGCCCCACACCTTGCAAATGGTTAACAGAAATTCTGTATTCTTTCTGGATTCAAATATACACACAGTAACTTATATGAAGTTAGCTACCTATGAACTATACAAACCAAATGAAAAGGAGCCTTGCAAAATCTTTTTCTTTTGTTCTTGAAACCTCAGGAGGGCTTTAAGATGCAGTCTGCTCACACTTCTACTTTCCTGGCATTCGGCTCTTTCAACACAAACTGAAGCAAAAATGTAACACAGTTATTCAGTCTTCTTTGAACTCTTCCTGCTGCTGCTTTCCTACCCTAGACAAGACACAATCCTAGCTTTTCAACTGACTGAATATGTGAAAACAAACTTGATAGTTAGCATTGTTGTTTTAGTATGAAATTATATAGCAGCAACTTAACCAATTTTTTTCTTTCCAACAAAACCTGTTCAGCCCTCCATATCTTCCAGTATTTGATTGCCTCAATTCTTACCTTGAAGTCTTGAAACTTCAGTTTTGAAAACATTTTTCCTCTTTAATTCTTTTTTCTCTCTTAAATCAAATTGTTACGGTGAAGACATGGAGGAAAGGACACAAGAATGCAATACAAAATCAGGACCACCTGAGCTGGGATTTTCAGATGTTAAAATAGTGCAAAAGCACCAGAGGCTTGTATATGCTGCTGCAAGATTTTTCCTTGTTAAGGATATGGTAGAATGCACTATTGAAAGCTTCCTTTTTCTTAACAAGGAGATATATAAATCATTTCAATAATACATCAACCCATTAACAGTTGGAATAAAGTTATGCTTGTCAATCACTGCCAGCAGGAAAAACATTCATAACCTCTGAAGTTTACTCCAATAGACTGTAATTCTTTGTCAACATACCTGCAATGGGCAGGATTCATAATCTAAAAACTTCATTTCACTACTGTGGCATATTTTTCAAGTATCCAAGCAATCTCCTTTCATTATGTCTAAGAACATTTCACTTTATTCAGTTTAAAGGAGTTTGCAGTGCTAGACATTGTGAACCTAAAAGAAATAGTTAGCTTTGAGTGTTCACTAGGATAAAACCAACTGATTTTAAAAATCAAAATTGTATGGGTTTTAAGTATTTTATCAAATTTGGATACCACTAATTTTACAGCAGACAGCATTCTGCATGTACTTTATGTTTAGAGGGTACAAAGCATAGTGAGCACAAATAGCAGAGAACTTTGGCTTTATTATGCAAGGCATACAACTTTCTTTTAACTAGGTGTTAATGCAAAGGAAACAGAATCTGTTTTCACAGTGACCATTTTCCAGGTTTTATAGGAAACACCTGTTGCAACTACTCATTATTGCTTTAAGCTCTCAAGTATGACAGGAGAGGAGAGAGATACTCATATCACCTGCACTGATGCCATTTATGACAAAATCTAAACAACACCAAATAGCACTGGCAGAGCCATTTTTCTTGACAAGCCATTGTTAATTTTTATATTCAAATGTACACACGGTCACTTTCCAACACCACTAATTTTTACATTTCCATCAGCATAATGTAAAGAATGGGAAGGTGCCAAAGCAAGTTTTGAAGTCTAGTATACCTGCATCTTGATCTGCACTAGCTTAATGAAGCACTCAGACAACAGCCCATGCCAATCCTGTTCTGGCCTGCTATGTTTCTATTCCAAAACTCCCACTCTGCTATGCATATTTGCCTGTTTCCTTGAACAAACACACCAGTCTGAGCACACACTCAGCTCATTCAAGAAGCTTGCTCAGTCCAAAACTAAGCTAAAATAGAATTATATCATTGCTCTAACACTCCCAAGTAAAGAATATCTTATCAGGTGATAATCCCCCACATCAGTACATATTTACTTCTCATTGATAAAACTGACTGCACTAGTCAAGACAACCCAATCCAATTCAACACCATTTTACCTGCAAAAAGCTTCATTGTTTTTAATAAGCAGGAACACAATAGTGCTAATACTTGGAGACAACATAGTAACAACTGACTTCTCCTTTATGAGGACTTGCCATTTTCTTCACTAAATACCCTGTACTGTGTCAAGTGAACTACTAAAATGTATTAGTCCTAGACTGAAAAATCTAAAGTCAAAAGTTCCAGGTTTTCAGTAAGACAAGAATTCTCATTTCTACTTCTTTGATTAGTAGAATCTTTAACATAGATGAAATACTAGGAACTTAAGTATTTTTAGAACAAAATTAATCTTTAGTTCAGTAAGCTTATGACAATAGAGAGTAAAACCCAAAGTAGCCAATTCTATCTTTTCAGGTGCTTTTAGAGAGAAATGTACAACAGTTCATATATAAATTCCAGCTTAAATGTCTTACAAGATAAACATATTATTAAAAACTACTTTGTTCACAACAGTAGCATGGAATTTCTTAAATCATACTAAGAAGCTCTTAGCCCAAATTATGTCACCTAACTTTCTGCCAAGTTACACTGCTGCTTGTTGCATAGAATCATAGAATGGTTTAGGTTTAAAGTGACCCTAAAGATCATCTAGTTCCAACTCCCCTCCCATGGGTGGGGATACCTTCCACCAGACCAGGTTGCTCAAAGCCCCATTCAACTTGGCCTTGAACACTTGCAGGGACGGGGCATCCACAACTTCTCCAGGGAATGTGTTCCAGTGCCTCACCACCCTCATAGTTTCTTCCTAATATCTAATCTAAATCTACGCTCTTTCAGTTTTAAGCCATTACTCTCTGTCCTATTGCTACATGCCCTTGCAAAAAGTCCCTCTGAGATTTCTAGTACCCTTTAGATACGGGAAGGCTGCTATAATGTCTCCCCAGAGTTTTCTTCAGGCTGAACAGCTGCAACTCTCTCAGCCTTTCTTCATAGCACATGTGCTGCAGCCCTCTGATCATCTTTGTGGCCGTCCTCTAGACTCCTTCCAACAGGATCATGTCCTTCTTCTGTTTGCTGTCATCTTCTCTCTCTCTCTCCTTCCACAAGCAATATCCATAACAAAATACCAGGAGAAAATCATCACTTACTAGAGAGGCTGTGTTTGTCATGAAGCAGAATCGTCTCTTATTCTACCACTCTTCTTTAGTGTGAGCCCTATAGGCTTCATGCAGCACACATATTTCTCACGGTAAGCCATTGAAGTATCATTCATTACATGTGACAAATTTCCCTTGGAAGACAGTGGACAGCCAGGCACAATGCTGAAGGCCCAACAGGCATTTCCATCAACCTGCAACAGAGCAGCTGAACTGTTAAGACACTGTGAGGCCCTCTATTCCATAACTGTGCAAAAAACCCTTAGGGCCATTTGCCTTCTGCAGAATCAATGACGATGGTTAAGCAGTTGTCAGCCCTAGAAAGGCAGGGAAAAAGCAATCTGCACAAAGCAAGTGTGCTCAGCAGAACTCTCCTTTTCTCCTGTTTTACCCATGTAAACTGCACTGAAAAATAGGCTTCAACATAAACAGCACTTAAAGTAAAGGTTAACGGTTGAGAGGAATCAGGAAAGAAGTGGGAATGTTCAACATGTAATAAAAAGGAAAGTGAAAATCAGTAGTTTGAACAAATGAGGAAGAAAAGGAAAGTTTTTCTCCAAGAAGAAAATTAAACACTGAAATGTAGTCTAGTTTACTATGTGGGGGGTTTTTAATTGTTTCCCATTTATAATGACATAGACTATAATGACATGGAAAAAAACCTGCCATCATGCAATAAGCACAAAAAACATTCCTCTAGTACAGTAATTCTAGCTTTTTCAGCTCTTGAATTATTTTGACAAGTTGACCATACCACCTTTACCAT
Organism: Patagioenas fasciata; assembly: GCF_037038585.1. NCBI lineage: Eukaryota > Metazoa > Chordata > Aves > Columbiformes > Columbidae > Patagioenas > Patagioenas fasciata. Next base: position 44,026,444 of record NC_092560.1, read on the forward strand.
ACTAAAAGAGAACAAGAACATAAAGAGCAGCCTAAGACTGCTGATATTCTAACCCAGCCATCCTAATAGCTAAAAAGCTGTAAAGGTAAAAAACTGTTAAGTGCATTAACTTTATCCATTAGAAGCAGCAAACAGCACAGAAATTTGAAAGTTATCTTTTACCAAAACACAGAAGACATTCATAACTACATTTCACCAGCCCATATCTTCTGAACTCATCTTAAGACATTTGTACTGGAACTGGTCACATTGCATATGGGAAAGACTTCACCTCACACTTTTGGCAGGCTTAATAAAATCATGAAAGTGACATGAGCCCAGTATCTCCAAAAAGTCCTTAAATTGCTATGTGTGCTCATGTAAAACAAATACTACGTTTTCAAGTCAGAATGCAGAAGCCAGCATTCTCAAGTACCTGTCTAACTGACCACCAAACTATATTTTTTTTAAGTTTTGTTTTGGGTTTTTTTTTGGGGGGGAGGGAAGGAGGTGGAGCATGGGGTTTGGGTTTCCTTTCTCTTTTAAGAACTGAAACAACCGTCCTTTTCCAATCCAACCCCATTGCAAATGACTGATGAATGCTCCAACTTTCCAATTCAAAAAGGTTCACAACATTCTCAACAAAATAACAGTGTTTGAAACTGAAACTTGTAGAAAGAATTACATCTTTAAAGCCCTCACATTCCATTTATTTTCATTTCCTCATCATCATTAGATCTAGTGTTCTGCAGGTGTGTAGGAAGGGAGTGAAGAAATTAAATGTCTAGCTTTTGGGGTTTTGTTGTTGTTGTTTGTTTCAATTATTTTATTATTATTTTTATTTTACGTTTCACTGGCCATGTTGCAGTAAGGAAAGGTTTCCAAAATGTAACTGTTAAGACATTTTTTAAACTGCGTAATCTAATAACGTGTCACAGTTCAAGAAAACCTCACAGAACACACAGAACATCATTCAATCATTCTGAACCCTGCATTAAAGTCAATATTCTGCTAACTCTGACCAAAAAGCAGAGCAACACTATTAGAACACCACTGTCTTGTCTATCAGTCCTAACACTGCAACATGACACTGGTTTAAGGGACAAGGGCCCTTGACAGAAAAATCCAGTGGAAGACAATAGCATTGGAGGTTTCAGCACTTATAAAACTAAATTATTGGCTGTGACCTAATCACTCCTATGACCTGCTGTAGTAGATGCATTTCGCCCAGCCCCATCATCCACCAGAAACTGCTAGACCAATAGACCACTATGGTCACACACACACACCCTGGTCAACAGAAAGGGCCCTTGACTAATGAGACACCACAGCTATGAGAAGTTTCTGGACCACTACCATAAACAACCACAGCTCAGACTCAACTGTGGTATAAACAGGGCCTGCCGGAGACCCTATTTTGAGTTCACCTTCCTTGGAGCAGCGGGTCTGCAGCTGAAGATTCTCCTCCTTAGGCAGGCCCTCAAGGAAAGTTCCTTGAGAACTGAGATACCTTGCCTTATGAGTAAGTGACCTTCTGGGTACCCTTAAGGGTCCTCACTTTGTAAGAGGGGGAAGATGTGCATTTTGAATCATCACTCTAGAGTTTTGGGATCTGATCACTTGATTCTGAATCAGCTGTGTAGTAACTGAACTCCTAACCGGTATCACGGAATCACAGAATGTTAGGGATTGGAAGGGACCTCAAAAGATCATCTAGTCCAATACCCCTGCTGGAGCAGGACCACTTAGATGAGGTTACACAGGAAGGCATCCAGGCAGGTTTTGAATGTCTCCAGAGGAGGAGACTCCACAAGCCCCCTGGGCAGCCTATTTTATAACACTGTCAGTGTGCTGAATAATTTTGGATAAACATTGTTTCTAGCTGCTTTTCCATTGAAGAGTTATGACTAAAGTTGGTTTGGAGTTTATCACCTGCCTAAACCAATTTTGGGGTGCCTCTGTGACACCTGTGACCTGACTTTTGCTGTTTCAGTACAACAGAGAAAATTTGCTGGGCAACAGTCAGGAGCTGAAAGGTCTAGATTGTTAGGGAAACAAAATAATCTTACCACGATACTAGTTTCACTTATATAAGGGCTTTGACAGCTTCATTTCTGCAGTGTTAGAAATTACTGGTTGTAACTGCCCACGCCTTTTTCTGGAGAAGGCCACCTCAAAGCAAAATCTCCGTGCACATCAGGTGTTTATTTTAACAGTATAGAATATCAGTACAAACCACTGATGAAGGCAGCTTTATGCCCATACAGGCTCAATGTAGCAGAAAAGCAAGGGGAAACTCTTCAGGAAAACAGGCAGATGGAATAAGAGCTAGATCAACAAACTTGTCTGTCAGCCATAATTCTCAAGTGCTTACTAATGTATGGTCTAAGAACATATCACCCAAATGACAGTATGAATTTGCCTTCTTATGTTCAGTACTACTTATACTTTAATAAGGAGTAGCCATGAAAATGTTCTCTAAATTGCCAAATACCAACAGCTTAACCAAATCTTAGACAAAGTAAGCAACTACCAGCTTCCCTTACTACAACTTAGCACCTGCTACAGCACATATTCCAGTTAGCAGGAGAAACTACCTGCCTTCTCAAAAGAAGTTTCCCTTTCCAGCCCTGCACACAGTCATTTTGTCACACGCTCAAGGTCTGTCTCTCTAGAGTCACAAGTATAGAAAACACATCTTTGAACAGTACAAAAGTTAAATTGCTCTTCCTTATCCAGTCATGGTAATGATACTCTACAGCCTCTGTGAGAGTTTATTTTTAGCCCATAAATGAGTTGAATACACACTCTGCACTTAAATCTTAGCACTAAACTCCTCAGATTCCCTTAAAACAAGGCACAGATATCAGCTTTTATAGGAAAGGGAAGAATATTGGTGAAAATAAAGTTGAAACAGAAAATCAACAGCTAAGCTGTTATCTCTTTCAAACTTCAAGTAAATAAAAGCAGCACTAACAGACAGATGAAATACAGCAATAGCCCTCAGAAAAATCAGTAGTGTAGTTCTCTTCAATCATAAGCACTAGCAAAGTATTTCAGGGGAAAAAAGTTCATTCTTTTCATTCTGGATTCAAGCTGGGAGAAGAGACACCTGAATTTTTTTCCATTTGCATGCTAAAATTTCAATGTCTGCAGATGGCAATAATGGATAATAACTCAAAAAGAAGTTACTTAACACAGGAAGCATTAAGTGGCTAATGAATCCAGAGAAGCTAAAGCAGCTAATTTTGTCTTCACTCTTCCAGTGAATATATCTTACAGTTACATCAGGCCTGTTAATTGAGGCTACAGAAGAGCAATCTGGAAGGTTTTCACTTATCCTTACACTCTGTATTTCCATATTCTAAAGATAAATCTCCATGACACTTTCCAGTCATCACCAGAAATTAAATTCAATGTCAGCTCATGCTTGTGACTGGGCAATAAAAGCCTTGACAAAGCAGTGGTTTGGAAGTCTACTTCTAGTTCCACTAAGCAAGTCATTTGACCCATGTGGTGGAGCGATGGAGGGAGGAACTGAAACATGGGGAGAGAATGTACTTTCTCTTCCCAAAGAGAAGTACCAAAATATTTCATTTGAAGACCATAATCCATTTATATAATTGATCACAAAGTGGCTTATATACAGAGTTAGGTCTACACCTATTTGTGTCCCGTTTCAAGGATAATTTCAGTAAAAAGTAAAAAAGGCCGTTTTGTCCAAATAAAATGAAAATAGAACAAGGTGTTATCCTCTCTCTAACACTTTGTCCAAATTCAAAGCATTTTTAGTCATAAAATCATAATTGTGCATCCCATGAGCTATTATCATCTGGGCATTATAACCTTACATAATTTTAATAACTTCTACAGATAAGAGCAAACATTCCTGATAAATTCTGGTGGTAGCATCTTAGATTATGCCTAAAAAGGTTAATTAAAAATTGCTGCAACTAATACAGTACCTTTTACACCTACATATTTCAAAGATAGTCACAAAATGAAACCCTCAAGTGCCAAGATTCACTTAATACCATGTCAGTAAACATACACAGACTATTTCTGGTAACTTGGGTCAAATCTTGAAAGAATCTCATATGCAAAAAAGTGAACTGAAGAAAATTAGCTCCACCCAGATGGCTTTTTATCTGGTCCAGTGCCATTTATGCTACCTCAGATATAAGCCTATACAAATCTAGACTAGTTTTCTTGTGGACAATTGTCAAAATAAGATGTTTAAATTAAGCATCTTATGAATATAAATACAAGTATTTTCTGAAATTTCTACAGAATTACCTGATCTTGGGAGGGATCTCTACCTCATTCTAGCCAGTCAAGAAATAGAAGTACAAGATTAGAAACAGAAGATTAATAAATTAGTATGCAAATAAAATACTTACTCTAGTGCCACCAAGCATAATGCTACTATTAGCAAGGATGTTATTTAAAAACAACTTTCAATTAAACTGTTCCTGCTCAATAGAAGACTGAAAATCTTGGTAAAATAAGGAATTATCACAGTATTTCAAATAGACTAGATTTTATATTTCACTACAAGAAAAGACACAGATTGTAGCAATGAATTTCAGATTCTGGAAGTACAGATTCAAGGTAAGGTAATGCCAGTTTATCACATTCAAACACACTGAATACATTGGGAGAAGAGGGTTGGGAAGGAAAACACATATATGGATTTTCCAGGGGGGAAAACAAACAAACAATCAAACACCAAACAGGCATCTCTTCACAATTTGTCTGAAAACAGTATTAGCAGAGATCAAATAACTTTATTTTACCAAGATTTTAACCAAACATCTGTGAACTAATCCTCATGACAACCCAAGAAAAAAGCACAGTCTTAAAGCATAAATCCATTTAAGATTCAAGACTGCTTTGCAATAAGGAAACTGCTAAAGGAAAAGGCAGTTTAGTTACTTATTTTATTCAACAAACAAAATAAATCCATGCAGCTGTTCCTAAAACTGGTCAATCTCTAAACCTGACAGATTTCATTTACAGAGTATTTTTACTACATTGTTTCCACACCAACACAAAAAACTTTCCACAACTTCAGATTTTTGCAGAGGAGAAGAGCAACTTGCACTCATGGATCAGTGCAGGCAGAACTGATCAGGCAAACACTGTACACTGGTTTGGGCTCCACACCTTAGAAGAAAGAAACAATTCAAAAATGGAAAGAAAAGCATTTCAAGCATTCAATGGATTGATTCGATTACAGTGAGTTAGCAATCTCTCAAAGTGAGGAAATAGTATTAAAAGTATCTTTAACAGATACAGATTTAATAAAATTCAGGGTTTGAAATATTAAAAATTCATTTAGAAACAAGGGCATATGTATTTTCAGCAGTGTGCATGATTCGGTACTTAGACAAGAGCCCTTACCTCTTGCTTATTTTGAATCCTCAAATCAAGATCAGAGTCCTCATGTCTAGAACATACTTTATATTTCAGGAAAAAAAAAAATAGAAACAAAACCCAGTTATTGTCACAGTGGAACAGCATGAAATACAATAATCCAAAACACAGGTCTTAAGATCCCTGTGAAAACACCCAGAAGACAAGTTTAACTTCCAAATGTGTTTATGTCCAAATGATTTTTGAGATAAGTCACCTTGAATGAACAAAGTATGCCACCACGTTAAAAAAAATAAAAAATCCCATTCCCCAAATAAATTCTGCTGATTGTCACTGCTCAGTATGATAAATATATTCATTACAATAAAAAGAAACATTTTGTCTAGTAAGTTTAAATAAATTTGGCAATGTCCTTCAACTAAGTGATAAACTGACCCATAGCTTTCATTTTGCTAAATCTGTTTACTTTAATAGTTCAGGTACAACAAGAAATGTCAGAGACAATTACTCAGAATTAAAGAATATATTAGTGAGCTGTACTGTATCTTTCAGCTTGTTCTTTCAGGTGACAAACTAGAAAAAGCTGTAAAGCACAACACATTACTTGAAAAATGAGCAAACAGTGCACTGGCAATGCTTACATATTTTCATGAATACACAACATTTATGGTTACAAACATTATATTTGCATGCCCACTGCAAGATGAAATAGCAGAGATGAACTCCTCTGGCGTAACACCACACATAATGCACACAAGATTTCTATTATATTCAGTAACATCACAACGACTATGTTGTAATCAACTAAAGAAAGTACCATACACTCACTGTCAGGTTATGCAGAGTGAAAAGAAAGCTCTTAACTAAAGCTAAAAAAGTTGACAAGACAGCCATTTGCAAGTCAGCCAATAAAATGATACTCATTCTAGCAACCAGAAAAAAAAAATAAACAAACAAACAAACAAAAAAACCACACACAAAACCAAAACCACTTTCTTAATTAAGCAAATACTGCACAGCACACTCTCACCCACACACAACCTACAAAGAACACTTCCTACCTTAAATCAAAATGAATTTATGCTATTCACAAGGCACAGATTTCTTCACTTCCCAACAGTAAGGACAGCCTCAGTTTCAAACGAGAATTCTTATTGCTGCCAAAACACAAGCCCTTTGAATGTATAAAAATTTCTAAGTTATAGTCAGTCACAGGCTCAGAACACAAAATAGTTATATGTTGATGTCAACCTAAATATATGTGTGTAGGGATAACAATAAGTCTCCTTGTCACTTCGCAGAGGTGGAAAACAATTGTAGAGCTAGTTTAAGTAAGTTCTTCCACTAGCAGCAAAACTACAAACAAGCTTGGTTTTCTTCACACTTGCACATTTCCTCCTTACAATCTTACCCTGCATTATAGTAAAGCCAATACACACTTCAGTTATCTCCAGTTCTTCCCCCCAACCCCTCAACAATTTCCCCCACCGACTCTGCCAAAACTGTGATTCGATAAAGAGACAGTCATAACTGTGAGAGCAGTCATCTTTTTGGCACAAAGAACAAGTATTAATAACTTGAGCTCACCACACTTCGTCAGTCCCCCTACTTTTGAATTATCTGTACTACTCCCTACTTTTGAACATGTGCTATGTTTGACAAATGAATAAAAAGACCCTAAAGTTCTTATGTATAGTATGAAGTTTATACTAATAGAAAGCAGTGTTTCTGATTAAGGAAAAAAAATATGGAAGAAAAGAAAAAGGGGAAAGAGTATCATTAATCAGCGCAATGCAGTTTTATTTCTTCCTACAATGCTGGCTCTGCAATACCATTGCAAGACTTCAGGTCTCTGCAGTAGCAAAATTCAATCAAACTTTCAATAGCAAGTAAGGCTTTCAGTTTCACTAATTCTCACATACTGACTAGTTCTCATCACTCATTTTCATAGTCTGTTGATTTAAATGGACTTATTCAGTAAAATTAACCTGAGAATATCTAATTCAGATATAACCCCCAAGTTTTTTCTTGGCTCTTCAGAGCAATTATAAAACAAACCACTATTTACGGTGTGTCTTCAGTTACATATCACAACAGCAAAGAGTGCTTTTAATGCGGAACAACCCATTTCTCTCTTCCCTTTTATTGCATTTATGGATTCCACAAATTAGCTAAACTTACAGTCTAGTACACCAAGCTTGCATTTTAAAAAGGGAGGTGCAAGGAATAAACAACTATAATTTTACTTCAAGACATAGCTCCAAAACAAGTCTGGTATAAGCTAAGAGGCATGAACCGCTTCTGCCTGGCTTTTACCTACTCCAATCAAACTGTCCTAAGAAGGTTTTCTCCATATTTCCTTTAAACATTGTGTCATATCTAACCTAATAAATTGGAGTAGTTTCAACCATTGTTAAACACCCTTACTAGCAATGACAAAAAGACAACAGAGTTTAAACTACTAAACTCTCAGGAATACCAGCAGTTCTAAATTCATTGCATCTCCAAACACCATTATCCAAACAAGCTTCCATTTAACAGTTCTACTTCCACATGTGTACGAATTAAGACAGTAGATCCAAAACAGAGAGAAAATGTTTGGCTTATAACATACAAATTCTCATTATACTTTCTGCAAACTGGTATCATCTCACAATACAGTAGTTGAAAAGTGAAACAATATCAACATGCATGATTTCAAAGCATCATATCCACATCTACTTCGTAGGCCATACCTAGCTTGGACCTTCAATGAAAATGGTTCTACTTCTTACAGAGTTTCCCAGAAAGTTCAGAAATCTAATCTAGAATTATTTCAGTTCTGGGAGATGATTACCTGACAAAGGCTTCAAAGGCCACCTAGATTAAACAGTCACATGGGAAAAAAGAAATGGAAGTTATTAAAACAAAAATCCAAAGGTCCTTGGTAAGAAGGCTTACCAATATCTCAAATATAAAGCTTAGAGACTACCTCCTCTAAATCATGTAGGTAGTCAGGTGAAGCAAGAGTAGGTTTGGCAGCTGGAGCAACTAGAAGCTACACTTCACAGTTTCTTAGCAGCTGAAGTCTTCCATATAATGGTAATCAATTTCTGCCATTCTAGGCATTAGTATTAGGCTAGCATAATCACAAACTTTAAGCCAGCTTTAATATAACATTTACAAGTGTTCAGTCTAGATTTTCTATAGTGACAGCAAAGTAACACACTCAAGCTGGCTAGATCAGCTCACAAAAAGAATTCAAACAGAATTTCTTCAAAAAGTGACTTACAAAATGTTTTACAATTTATTTCCAAGCTTTCTGTTGTGGTACCCTTATGAATCTCTCTAGAAAACCACGTGACACTTTTTGGATGCAGCCTACATGATCTCACCAAGTACCTTCAGTTCTGCACAGGTTCTCTGAACAACATTATAAAGTATCTATTAGTACAACTTAAACTGAAATAGTAAAGCTACTGAAAGGCTACAAGGTTTCTATTTCTATTCACTTTATCACCAGCTAAAGAATTTTACAAATTGCAGAGCATCTTTATGAAATACATGGTTAAGTATCACAGTTCAGATTCTTATCTGATCTGCCACTAAAAGAATTAATACAAAATTAATCAGTGTCCTACCTAACAATAATACATAATAATTTTTAAAAAGCACACTATCTAGTATTAAAAAGACCCATAACAACATATTTAGCATATGCCCAGTTATCAGTGTGGTACAAAGAAAACCAAATTACAATGACAGATATATAGGTAGGATGCTTCTTAAATATAAGGTTCATCTCAACTTTTTCAGTTCAAACCTTTTCATTCATATATTTAATTATTTTGTGAAACTCTGGAAGATAATTATGTAGGATTATTTTTAAAAATACCAAACAAAATATTTCCAGAAGAACATATCAGGGCATATACAGATAATAAACCAGAATTTCTTGAACCGGTTTTTCAGAGGCATGCATTTCATACAGAAGGTAGGAAACACCTAAACAGATTTGACACAAAGCGTACATAGAGTGATACTTTCATAAAATTACAAACAAACCAACCAACAACAAAAACAAACATGAAGTAACAAAAGAACATCCAAGTACTTAATAAACGATAATAATCAAACTTCCTGTGAGCCTTACTAATGCCACGACATGCTAAATTTTCCACATAGGACACTCTGAAGTAATACCTGACACTTTCAGACTAAAAGAGACCAAATCTGACAGCACCACAACTCACTAAAACCTAGTGAATGAGTAAACAATCAGAATTTTGTAATATCAAACATATATATGTATACATGTATATGTGTGTGTGTACATATATCCTTAGACCTTAAAACAACTCAAACCACAAGCGTTCCACACCTGCAAGTATCACTTCTTTTCCTATTTCTCACAAGACTTAAAATCCCATATCCCACTTATATACACAGCACATACCCGTGCAGCCGAGGTCATACACACGAGGGCCATGTCCTCTCTATAACTTGCTGGAAAGCGTATCTCCACCACCACCCACCCCTCAAAGCGACTCCTACTCCCAAAACCGTGGGGTTTTGGAGTCCTGCAAACTCACACCTGAAGCGGGGGAAGAATCCAGGGACAACTGTGAACAGCTCCACCTACGCCAGCCCCCACAGGCAGGACCGCCTTGCCCGCAGCTGAGCTGCCCTAGGCTCCTCCACACCACAGGGTAGGAAGGGGTCGAGTGAGGGATGTCAAGAGTTTCCTTTCCCCCAGAAGAACCACCTTCCCCTAGGGCGAGGAGGGGTAGCTGAGAAGGACAAGCACAGCCGCTCCCCTGACTCACAGAAGATCCCCTGCTTCGGGAGGGATGTCTGGAGAGGGGAAGCCCCACATAAAACATCCCCAGCCCCCAAGCATACAGCGTGCTTGTAGCAGCACAGAAAGTTCAAGCACAGCCCTCCTTCCCCAGATCCCGGACACCTGGGGGAGCAAAAAGCCCGCTCCTCCGCAGGCCCCCACCACCTTGGAGCAAAAACGGCCCCGCACCCAAGCACACGGGAGGCCCTCCACAGCCCCCCACCGCACATAGCTCGAAGGGGGGTGGCAGACCTGCCCCGCCCCCAGGACACTCGTCTGGCCTCACACAGCCCGTGGCCGCGATAGTGGGGCAAGGGAAGGCCGAGACTTCGGTCCCGACACCGGCGGATCCCCACGCCACGCCGCGGACCCGAACTGACCTGACCGGGGAGGGGTGACGCCGTGTCCGTTGGCGGGGGAGGGACGCGATATTCTCTCGGGGCTGGCGCGGTATTTTTCTCCTTGCTACCGATCCTCCGCTCCACGGCCCGTCCCTCCCCGGCCACCACCACAGAGAAAATGCAGAGGACGCGAGTGAGGTAACGCGAGACAGAGGGAAACACCAGCCCCTCTTTCCGTTCCTCAACCAAAAAATTAAAACAAAACAAAGCCAAAACCAAACAAAGACACACCAAAAAAAAAAAAAAAGGAGAAAAGGCAGAGGAGAGAAAATTAAAAGGGTCGTCCCGGAGTTTAAAACAAAGAGGCGGAAATAGCCGACCGCGGCCCGAGCAGAGCCGAGCAGGGGCGCCGTTCTCAGGGCGCATGCGCATGGGGCTCTCACCCGGGCACGATTCAGGCTCCCCCTCCCCGAGGAGCCGGGCTGGCCCATGCGCGCTCCCCGGCCCTCGCCGCGCACACGTGCCGTGGACGGGTGGGATCCGGCCGCGGCGTTCGCTGTGCTGGCAGTCTCCGGCCGTCCTGGGAGCCCGGACCGAAGGGCCACAGGGAGATATCCGGGTCCGCGAGGTGCCCAACCTTGCAAAATCGGCTGAACTTGTGAGCAAGATGAGGTTTAATGAAGTTGAGGTACTTTTCGGTGGGGTATGGCTCTCCAGTGGTCCCAGCTGTCTTGTGTCTCAGGGTTTTCCTCAACAGTACACAGGTGTCTTTTTAATAGATGGACGCGGAAACTTGAACAGGAGTTGGGAGCGCTGGTGGCAAGACACACAAATCGATGACAAACTTAAACACCCCATCTGATTAAATTAAAATTTTTGCTTCCTGAATGTTGAAACGTGGGAGGTTTTAGGTCAAGGAGCATGCATAAAGCTTGGGAAGGCCATGCCAATTTTAACTTCACACCAAGTGGCTGAATGCCAAGGTTGTAAAGACAAATACTTGAAAATTAACCTGTCCAAACTCTAAGACATCACAGCAAGTTTTATGTTCTCAATTATGTGTATATTTTTGATACAATGCTTTAAAATACCTCTTTCTTTCCTCCTTGCCAACAAGGAATGAGCCACAAGATAGTCTTCCACCTTTACTAAGAGTGGAACTGGAAATGGACTGTCTCTGACACAGCACAGAGCTATATGTCTTCCTTGTCCAACAAACTACTGAGCCTTTATTGTGTACCTAGACTTCAGGATATGTGCTTAGCTCTAAAGAGCTGTGTTATTCAGGAAGTAAGGCTGTGTTAATAGCAAATATGCCAGCACTGTAGATTTGCTTGGTTTGACTTCAAGGGTTGTGCAGTTAAATGGATCCATCTTGTCTGTCAGAAATTTAAATTTTGTTTTCAGTTTAACCACAAATGACTTTGCATGGGCCTTGGCTATAGGGATAAACTGTAGTGATATATTCTAGAAAGTAATGGGGCTGCCTGCCTGACTTTTGGAATAGGGTTCAAGTAGCCAGAAGCAAAAGCAACAAGCTGTTAGAATGTGCATGAAATTATAAAGTGGGTGGCTGTTTGTTGTTGTTGTTGTTCCTAGTATGTCCAGAGCCAAACACTGCAGATCAAGAAAACCATTAAGGCCAACATCTATAGGTTTTGGTTTTCTCTCACTATAGATATTCTTTAGAAGATGATACCTGAAGTAAGATGATATGGCCATGCCTACTCAAACAATCTGCTTTTATACACTCCTTGTGACAAGACTGTTGTGACCCTTGGAGGGCCAAGCCAATGGTTTGCTCTCTTTTCAACCTCATTACCCAAACATCAGTTCTAATGCCTTTGGCAGTGCCATTAAAGAGCGTGTTAGCCTTTAACTGATATTTCTAAAATATTAGCTTAACCAGTGGCCAGAGTATCTAAGATCACAATTGAGTAGACTGGACTGAGTAATTAGAGTATCTAAGATCATAAATAAGTACATATAAGTGCCTTGTCTGAACTGCAGCACTTGATATTATAATCGTAGAATGAAAGAAAATTTTGGTTGGAAGAGACCTTTCAGATCATCAAGTGAACTGTAGCCTAAATCTAGCAGTAAACAATGTCCCTGATACTGAAAAGTCAGCAAAAAGACTCCTTAACACTGTTTTGAAAGTGTTAAAAAGCTGGCACTTTTATTGGAGAGTGCTGGACACTCACAGGATTGTTCCTCTAATTGAGCATGTGTATGATTTGCATTTCTTGGTATTTATTACATATTCCTATTGAATACTCATTTGTCTCTGCTGCTTAGTTAATGTGTTAAACCTAAATTATTTCCATAACCCCACTCTTTGCTGGAAGTCCGTCTTTGGTATTCCAGAGTCTTCATCGGGGTCTCTAGAGGTACCCAGGGTTCTCCGCAGCTTGGTGTTGTCCCTCCCCACTCCTCCCCCAGCCCAGTGTCAGCTTCTTGACCTAATTTCTTGAGCATGCATATTGTCATTTTTTGCTGCTACTCAGCAAAAACCATGTAGCTCCTTCTTCATTTGGTGGAACATTCCACTTCCCCAACTTCTAAAACATGGACATGGCGCTTTGCCTCCTGTTGGTTTCTATAGAGCTACTGTTTCTCTCTTAGGTTTCTGTTACATTTTGTCTAGTCTTCCTACATTAGGCCTAGTCTTGCTACATTATGCGTAGGGGTTTTTAGAAGATTTTTGTTTCTCTTATCATCCCTAAGAGTCTCATTTGCACGTCTTTTAAACACCTCCAGGGGTGGTGACTCCACCACTTCCCTGAGCAGTCTGTACCACTGCTTCAAAACCCTTAGAAGTCTAACTTTTTGTTAGCATCGTGGTCAGCGAACTGTGATCAAACCACAGAATGTCAGAGAATGACTCAAGGGGAACTAGAAATAGCATTTAAAAGATTCCTTCTGTCAGCTTTACATGCATTAGTCCTCAGAGTTTTCATACAAACAAAAGCATTACATGCCCATAGGTGAACTGGAGATCTGGCTTCCGGAGGTATGTATTCCATGACTAAAACAAGTCATAGAAGACAATCTGTCTGTGACCTCTTGACAGAAAAAAGTACCCGACACATTTCAGGTAAAAGAAGTTTGTTGTGTCCTTTAGGATTTCTAACAGTGAAAAGGTATCGGTTAGCATAAGCACATTAACGGTAATGGTATAAACAGGGAAATGGTTGGAAACCTAGGAAAACAGGATATTTTCATAAACAGTAGTAAAGCACGAAGTAGGCAGATGTATGACTTAATGATTCTAGTTTGAGACTGGTCATAACAGTGTTTACAAACAGCAAAGCTGAGAACAAATATTTCCAGTAGTTGCTCAGTTCCGTTCCAGAGCAATAAAGCTGTATCAGTCCTGTAGGTCTGTGGACTAGAGTGGCTGCATCTGAGGGTGCTGAAAGACCCTGTTGATCCCATTGCAAGCCTTCTACCTCTCTATTAGCTCTGCAAGATCACGGTGACCAGAAGAATCCCCCAGTACTGGAGAACAGTAAATATTTCATCTGCCTTTGAAAACAGCGAGAAAGATAATTCAAGGAACTACAGCCTCATGTTGTTCCCTGAGAGAAACATGGAACAACTCCACCCATGCCATTTGTGAACACATGAAACAGAAGAACATGTCTTACCAAAGGTAAATCAGGGTGGACCAACCTGATTGTCATCTACGGTAAAATGACTGGCTTTGTGGATGCGAGGAATGTGGTGAATGTTGTACACTTGGACTTTAGCAAGGCTTTTGATACAGTCTACCATGATGTTTTTGCCCCACATTAGGACATTATGGCCTGGAAAAGTGAAGCACCGGGTGGGTGAAATATTAGCTAGATTGTTGGTCTGAAAGAGTACTGGTTAATGGATCATATTCTGTGTGAAGGCTGGTGACAGCAGTTTTCCCTGGGACCTGTTTAATATCTTTGTCAATGAGTTGGACATACAGAAATAAGTCTGTGGACAACACCAATCTGGGATTCCAGTCTATATGCCTGAGGACAGAGCTATCATTAGGAGGGACCTAAACAGACTGCAGGATTAAAATTCAGCAAATATAAAGTTCTGCATCTGGAACAGACTGAACTTCCTTCAGTGGTACAAGATGGGGTGTGACCGACTAGCTGGAAAGCAGGTCTGGTGAAAGTATTTTATGAATTCTTGAGGAGAGTAGGCTAAACATGAGCCACCAGTGTGCCCTGGCTCTCATGAGAATTAACAGCTTATTGGGATGCATTAACAGGCCAGTACACTGAGGGATTGTTCCTCTTTAGGTGATACTTTTTAGAACCAGTCTAGCATAGTGCATCCAATTTTGGGTGCAACGAAATAAGAAAGATACTGATAAACTTGATCAAGTCCAGCAGAGGCCACCAGGACGGTAGAGGATCTCGAGAACGTGTTACTCAAGGGGAAGCTGACGGAACTGTAATAGTTCAGCCTGGAGAAGGCATGGCTTCAGGGGGACCTAATAGCAGCCTTCAACTTTAATAAGGGGGTCATTTGCAAAAAGTAGAACCTCTTTAGTGAGGCAAACAGCAGGAGCATGAAAGACAATAGACATAAAGTCAGTAATGGGAGATTCCTATGGGACAGAAAGGAAAGAGGGGAAAAAAAAAAAATCACTATGAGGATAGTTAAACTTGAAAGCAGTTTCCCAGAGAAACTGTCTTTGAAGATTTTGAAGACCAGGCTAGACAAAACCCTGCTTTAAGGAAGAGGTTGTACTAGAAACCTCTGGATGTCCCCTCCCATCTAAAAGCTTCTGTAATTCTGGGATTGTCAGGAAGAGAAATCAAAATTACCCAGGAAAATTTAGATTAACAGAAGAAAGAAGAAAGAGTATCTAAAAAGGCTGAATTTTCCTGGGAAGACTGTAGCTTTCTCAAACTGCTCAAGAACAACATTACCTTTTAGATGATGTGTAAACAGGCTGATCTAGATGACTAAACTTCACCATTGAACTGTTGGCTGCTTATTCCATGCTTCACCTTTTGCCTTAGCTGCTGTTAGCTCCCAGCAGGCCCTCACCAATTACTGCCACTCTGAGTACAGATACTTACCTGTTAGTTTCTGGTCCCCCCACTGACCTTGTGGTGATTCCAGCCACATAAGCCTCCATTCTCCTGCTAATAATCCAAGAGGTCGCTTAACAATAAAGAGATGGTGCACAACATTTTATGATAGTATTGCAGAATGGATGAGCTTGGAAGGACCCTTTGGAGATCACCCAGGACAGCTTCCCTGCTCAAAGGAGGCTCAGGTGGAGCAGGCTGTCTTGCTTCCTTCCTCAAGATCAAACATTACCATTATTACATAGTAGGTTCTACATGAACATCTTAATGACTGAATGATAACTTGAACCACTGGGGACCGAACATCTTCTGAATGTCACTTTTACCACAAGTAAATTCTGGCTTAAGAGGTGTAGTCTACTAAACCTCTCACTTAGAAACAAGATCTCTTTCACAATCTGGAAGACCACAATTAAGGTGGTCACTAAGGTTGGAATTGAGGTGCAACTGAGGCCAAATGTCAGGAAAGTACCAAAACTTTATTATAATGTTTAACTCAGTTTAAGAGGAGAGAGAAAGAGAGAGAGAGAGAGAGGGAGGGAGAAAGTCACCATCATGGATCCAGAGACGTCTTAGAATCATAGAATCACTTTAGTTGGAAGAGATCCTCAAGATCACCAAGTCCTACTGTAACCTAAATCTAGCACTGAACCATGTCCCTAAGAGCCTCACCTACATGTCTTAAATACCTCCGGCGATGGTGACTCCACCACTTCCCTGGGCAACCTGTTCCAGTGCTTCACAACTATTTCCGTGAAGAAAAATTTCTTAATATCCACTCTGAACATTCCCTGGCACAACTTGAGGCCATTTCCTCTTGTCCTATCACTTGATACTCGGGAGAACAGAACAACACCTTCCATGCTATAACCTCCTTTCAGATAGTTGTAGAAAGCAATGAGGTCTCCCCTAAGCTTCTTTTTCTCCAGGCTAAACAGCCCCAGTTCCTTCAGCCACCCCTCATAAGACATGTGCTCCAGGCCCCTCACCAGCCTTGTGGCCCTCCTCTTAACTCTCTCCAGCACCTCGATGTCTCTCCTATAGTGAGGGGCCCAAAAGTGAACACAGTATGAGCGGTGGGGCCTCACTAGTGCCAAGTACAAGAGGATGGTCACTCCTCTAGTCCTGCTGGCCACACTATTTCTGATACAAGCCAGGATGCTGTTGGCTTTTTTGGCCACCTGGACACACTGCTGGCTCATATTCAACAGGTTGTCAGTCAACACCCCCAGATCCTTTTCTGCCAGGCAGCTTTCCAGCCACTCTTCCCCAAGGCTGTAGCGCTGCATGGGGTTGTTGCAACCCAAGTGCAGGGCCTGGCACTTGGTCTTGTTAAACCTCATACAACTGTCCTCAGTCTGTCGATCCAGCTGGTCCAGATCCCTCTGTAAAGCCTTGAGCAGGTCAACACTCCTAACTGGGTGTCATCTGCAAACTTACCAAGGGTGCACTCAATCCCCTCATCCAGAGTAGAGAGAGATATTAAACAGAACTGGCCCCAATACTGAGTCCTGTGGAACACCACTCATGACCGGCTGCCAACTGGATTTGACTCTGTTCACCACAACTCTTTGAGCCAGGCCCTCCGGCCAGTTCTTTATCCATTGCAGAGTACACCCATCCAGGCCATGCGTTACCAGCTTCTCCAGTAGAATGCTGTGGGATACGGTGTCAAAGGCTTTACTGACATCTAAGTACACAACATTCACAGCCTTTCCCTCATCTACTAGGTGGGTCACCTTGTTGCAGAAGGAGATCAGGCTGGTCAAGCAGGACCTGCATTTCATAAACACATGCTGACTGGAATCTTGCAGGATTGTTGTTTTCTTCTCCTGGAGATTGGTGGGGAGGGGAAAGTCCCACTTGCAAAACCCCTGTCATGGGTTTTTATAGTCTCCGCATCCCTGAGGATCTCCAGCTGTTGTTGTATCTGTACTGCCCATGATACACTATTTCACTGTGCAGGCATCGAGCAGCCACCAGCAGACACACACTCACTGCTCATGCAATGACCACGTGGCACTTGCTACTGTCCATGCCAGGACTGTATGATAATCTCCATGTGCATGTGTTGAGCAGCTGGTGAGGATCCCAGTGGTGGGGAGAGCAGGTGCATTCTTGTCCTTGTTACAATGTATGAGGAAGTAGGGACTGCTGTGGTTTCCACTGAGTCAAATGTCTATCCACTTAATGCTTGAGACATGAAGTCCACCAGTATGTTACAACTTCCTTTACAGGAGGAATTATGAGAAACAGCCACCTAGTTGACAATCCAATCAACTGGAGAAACTGACTGAAGAACATCTGTTGCTTCAGCAGTGAAACACCTGAAGCAGATGAAAAATACGTTTCATGTAGCCAGAGCATACCATCTCATGCAGCTCTAGCTGGCTCTGTATGAAGAACGAAGTAGCCTTTCTGGTAGAACCATTAAATATCTTTCATGTGCTTTGTCAGAAATGCTAGCCTTAGAAGCTCACCTCCTCCCCTTTTTCCCAACCATTTGCTGAAAGGATGAGGTAGGACTGTGAATAGTCATTTGATATGCCAAAGGATGCAGTTAATGTTATCTGTACTCCGTAAGCTTCTAACAGATGACTCATGAAGTCATACAGTGTCTGAACTCTGAGGCTTTCAAATAGGTTTGACAACCTAGCCTTGCTTTCTCAGTCTGATGGTTAGAAAGTATTTACCAGTTTCTAACCTTGCTCTTCCTGCTATGATTTTAGTAAATAAAGAAGTTTATAATCTTTGTCTTTGCAAAATGCTTGTGACATATCTGATATAACCTTCAGTCAGTTTTTGCTTGACTCCTTCACTGCATTTGGGCTTGCAGACTTCTGTGTTTCTGTTTCAACTTTCCCAGTTATCTGCCGCAACAGATCTTTCTTTCTCTTCAAAAGTCCAGTCATTTCTTTCCAAGACAGACAGAAACCTTGCCTTGCTTCAGCAAGAAGACCTGCTTTCACCATCTGGATGTTTTGCTCTAATATGTACAAACCCAGAGATGCAGTTTGTTGGCACAAATCTGACATGGGACCCACACTTGCCCAGAAACACTGTAACAATCAGGCTAGTCCATCATACAAATCTTAGGTTGGGGAGCTGTAAATCAGAGGCAACTTGGAGGCTCACTGCCCCACAAACTTTGACACATTCTGAAGCATTAATCAACATTTTGTTATAGATTTACTTTAGTTTAAGCGTAATCCTAGACTCTGTACCTATTACACAACCTCCTTCATCTGTAAAGCAGTAAGACAATTTATTTCAAAAATCATTAATCTTTGGGTTTCAGAGAGCCAATATCCATTTTTTTTATGATTGAAGGATACTATAAACCCCAGAGAGATTTAAGCCCGAAAGATAGGTATTTAGCTGTACCCTCAGTCATTCCCACTCACCTGAGCTCTTCAATACTCATTGTTAACTTGGCTTTCAAATTCCTCCATTCCCCATGGCAATAGAATTCTGTGGTTTTCTCCCTATTGTCAAACTCAAATAAATCAGGTTTGTGGGAAATTTGAGGTATTTTCTTGAGGCTGTTGTGTGGATGAGTTTCGATTAGATGGAGATTTATTTCTGAACTAGTCAAAGGAATTTCAAGGCCAGCCCGAAGGCTGAAAAACAGCACCCTGAAAAACAGCAGTGAGACTTGGGCACATGGACAGCTTGTGAATATGGACAATATCCAATGAGCTAATGCACGCTTGCAGCGTGGACGCGTGATCAGGAAATAACTGCATATATAAGGAGGCTTGTTTCTGTAATAAAGGGCTTCGCTTGAATTCATATTGAATTGTGTGGAATCCATGAGTTTTTACCCTTGCTAGTGGTGACCCCGACATGATCCATAAGGAGAATTTACGGAAGGGGGACGACTGCTGCGGGGACTGAGCCCCAGCTGGAACGGCTCGGCTGGACCATGACCAGGATGCAGTCTGCAGGCTGCGTGACTCCTGATTGATTGCTACAGAAGCGACAGAGGAGGGATAAAGGATCTGATATCGTTGCAACGGACACCCAAAGAGGTGAGCAGCTGGGGGCGAGAGGAGATGGGGCAGAATATTTTTAAAGAAGAAGAAGAAATACAGTGGCTCCTCTCGCATATTCTCTCTAAGAGAGGGGTGAAGTATGAGGAGAGTAACCTCAAAAGACTATTAATTTGGTGTAGAGACAATGGGTTTTCTGCTGACCTGTTAGGAGTTTTTCAAATAGAGACTTGGGAAGAAGTGGGAACTGTGTTGTGGAAGGCAATTAGTCACCGTGAAAAACATATTCTCAGCCTTGTAACCACCTGGAAACTGATAATTACTACAGTGAAGCAATTAAAACCTGAGAAGACTGTTACGAGCATTAGTGACTCAAAACTTGAACTTTGGGATGACACAGGGCAGAAATTATGGGATAAAGTCAGCAATGGAGATAAAGAAGCTAAATCTTTAGTAACTACATGGAAGCTTATAATCACTACCTTGAAAGATCTTAAGGCTGAACGATCTGCTGCTGCTGGAATTTTTGCAGCGTTGCAGCCTGATAAGTATCCTGAAAATCGCTGTGAAGTTTACCCGGTTCGTGTCTTTGATACCCTCCCTATTCCATCCCCTGCTGTGCTTTCGGCACCCCCGATAGCTCAGCAGTCCGGGGCGGGGAGAGGAAAAATGCCAAGCGGGTGGCCTCCTGTACCATTGCCCAACCCTGGTGAGAGCAGCAAGTCCAGAGGATTGGAGTCAGACAGTTTGCCCAAAGAACCTGTGATAGCTGAGAATGCTAAGGTCATAAACAAGTGTACTATCAGTCCTTTTACCAATTTGTATCTGCCTTTACCATCTTTTAACCCTCCAACTTCCACAAGAGAGCAGAAGGAGTCACTGGATAAGAACTGGACAACGGAACTGTGTGAAAGATTAGATCAGCTATTAGCGAGTGAATCCAGCAGTCGGCAATGCAGTCATGCTGATCATGATGGGAAAGGGGGTGTGCCTGGAGACTCAGGTTATACAAATAATTGTGATGCTAGAAAGTATTGGTGAGAATGTGCACTGTTCCAAACCCCCGTGTTACTAATGATTCTCCAGCACCGTTCAAGTCCACGTTATCTGATGACTCAGATGAGGATGGGGATCTGCAGCATTTTATAAAGTTAACAGGAAAAAGAGTATGTGTACATGTTGCCCTGAGATCAGATAAAAACTATGAAAGACTCAAGCAAAATTAGACCTATGCAATGTAACAGCTATAGATCATTTAGGATGGAACGATGGTGACTCGTTGAAAGGGGCAGGTATCCCAGCTCTTGGAACAGACACTAATTGACACACCACAATTACAGGCGCTATTAGTTTCTGAAATCCTGAGGCAGTCAACAGACCTTGCATATCAAGCTATAGTAGAGATGTCTGAAACCAACAAAGCAGCCAAATCTTTTATAACTACTATCAGGGTCCCAGTGAGAATTACATGCAATTTATTGACCATCTTCAAGAGGCTATCAATAAGCAGGTTGAAAACTTAGAAGTTAAGGAAGCACTGGTGTTGAAATTAGCAGTAGAGAATGCTAATGTTTGCTATGAACATGTTATTTGGGAGTTTTACAGTACATATTATGTGCTTCTGTGTATTGCCTCTCTGAAAATCAAACAGCTTGTCAGGAATGTGAGTTAATTGTTTTACTGATTATTGTTAGAATTGTTTCTTTGTGGTATAGGTACACAGTAAAACTTTCTCCTCGCTTTTCCCACTCGTGCTGCAAGCAGCCCTGTGCTTTCCCTCCCTCCCTCTTCTCATGGCTTTTAACTTACGAGATGGGGTCAGGAATGACTGTTTTCAGTCGTGTTCCTAAGAAATCGGTATTGCGAGGTGTTTTAAAACATAGGAAAGCACTTGGAAATATGAGGAAGGAAGATCCTGTGAAATATTGTAATTAATGGTGGCTGCTGTATAAGTTAAACGATTGGGAAAAGTGGCGGAGAATAGAATCTTGAAATATAACACTTTGTTGCAATTAATGTTGTTTCTAAGGCAAGAGGAGCAGGACAAAATAAATCTCTACAAGAGATCATTAAATCATTTCAGACAGTTTTACAGGTGGAACAGTTTGAACTTCAACAAGCTGAGAGAGAGTTAACTGATAACACACAGGTCATAGTAAACTTGCTGAAGTCTGCACGATGTTTTCCTTATTAACCTGTTTTCTTTGTAGGTATCTGTTTAAGTATATTATAGTTTGATAAGTCTTTGCCTGTTATATGGTACAGTAAGTCCACAGACTGTTAATCATGAAAATCCGTTGACTCAAAAAGTGCATTTTGTGATAATACAGAAGATCATGAGTAATTTAGTTCCTTACTGCGTGGACGTGATGTTAAGATTTTGTGTGTAATAGCTGTTACTTTTCTTTCTAGCATGCTAGATTTATTCCAATATCCAGACTCGCGCAACTGTGTAACAGGCTGTGTCTCAGTGTGCTGGCTTTAGCTCTTTTGTATGCACACCAAATAAAGAATCCTGGTTTTGGGATAACAGTTGTAGCACCCCAGATGAGACAGTATTAAAATCCTTGCCCAGTCCAGCTTGCTGCGGTGGTGGCGGGGCGGGTGCTGATTGGGGTCCAGCGCGCACTGACCTGTTTTGTCAGGGAGACCCAGCGGGTCTGCTGCCTGGCTGAGCAGTGAGCGGCCCAAAGGTGCAATGCTAAAATTGAGATATTGGCTTGAATAAGTGTAACTCTGATCTATCTGCATATTTGAACTTGGTATTTGATTTTCATATCTGAGCTCAGTATTTTAATTTGCATATTTGTATTTGGTACCAAAAGAATTTTGTTTGGGGAGATAATTACAAAATGGGAACAGGTTCCACTGCTGAAATTCCACCTTGTTCCCCCTTAGAATGCATCCTTATGCATTAGAATAATTGCTTATATTGTTATCTAGCAATTTTGAGACCAGAAAAGAATTTAAATTATTAAACTCTGCTTTGCAAAAAAAAAAAAAAAAGAAAAGAAAAAAATTAAAACAAACAAACACCTAAATGCTATGATGGATGTGAACCTGGTATTGTATGAGGTTGTATTTGGGGGTTGCTGGAATGTGAACTGATTTGGATCTAGGAAAATGGAATAATGGATTATGCTTAATATACTGGTTTTTGACATCTGTAAATTGTAGAAGGTAAATGGGGCTGAGGAGTGTGGCAACTCTTGAGCTGGTTGGAATTGTGTATGAAGTGTGTTATGGCTGGAGTGAAATGGGAGAACAAAAAAGCAAAATATCCCAGGCCTGTGCCTGAACATGGATTTCGGGCCTGTGCGAAGCTGCCAGATACACTCAGGTGATTGCAATCAAGGAGTTTGCCAGAGCCTCCCGCTTAGTACCAGCGATTACACCAGCTGTGTGGCCTTGGCTATATCTGAACTGCAGCAAGAAGAGAAAGAAGAGAAAAAAAAAAAAAATGAAAAACCTCTTTTCCCACTGCTAAGCAGAGAAAGGGGGGCTTTACTCCCCCCGCTCTTTTTTTCTTTTTCTCTCTGGAGTATTGTCATCCATCCTTGTTGTGGCACTCTGTTGCTTCTCGGCTTTGAATCAGGGGTTGTTAGTGATCTTTCTTTTTGCTTCTATCTTGTTTCCTAGGTTTTGGCACACCTGGGGAAAGAGCTCGTTATTTTACCTCCTTGCTGAAGTCAGTCTTTTCACACTGGTCAACTTTGGGGAGGTCAGAGTGCTTAGTGCTTCTCTGGGTCAGACTGGTACTAATTTGGGTGTGGAGTGCAGCCAGGTTGGTTTGATGTGGAGTTGGAACTGATTTGTTTTCATGCTAGGCTGAAGATCCTGTCATCTCAGATGGGGGCAAGAGGGAGGTTTTATTCCCCCCCCAGCAATGTTACTGCTAGAGAACTGTAATACTGCATCAAGGAGTCTGAGGGTTGAAATTTAAAGACTTTGCCAGTGGATCCATAGTTCTAATGAAGCTGGGAAATTAAACCAAATTTTTTTTTAATAGAATTATTCTGTGGTAACTGGTTGTAAGAGACTTCTTAGTAAATTCACCATGCTAGTTGTTGAGGTCATGGGAGAGAATGAAAGAAAGGCTGTTTTTTGAGACCAATAGAATGCCAAATTTGGAATGAAGTTTTAATACATGAATTCTTGTAGTTGCCAGAAAGTCCTATACCTCTCTTGGGTCAGGATTTGTTAAGTAAATTGTAAGCTCAAATAACGTTGTCTGAGAATTCTGTTTAGTTGCATGTCCTAGAAGAAGCTGCTTGGATGGCGCAGATCTGCTTGCTGCAAGTGAGAAATCTCCAAGGAAATTTCGAATGCTGTATTTCCACTAGTATTAACAGCCAATGTTTCGATATAGCAAATACTACACTGATAGATCTGAAACAGGACTTCGATCCGGTAAGGGAAAACAATATCCAATAAATATGACAGCTAAAATGGAGTTGGTAACTTTGAGGAATGAATTTATGAAAACCTTACAGGCTGACTGCATTCGATTGGACATGCAGATTTGTCTATTTATAGCTACAATATAGAAACAACCTGTGGCTATTGTGGGACAGTATGATGAGAATGCTAACAGACTGATATACCAATTGTTACTCTGATCAAGAAATGCAGGGAATTAATTTAAGTCTTAATAGGCCATGATCCTTTTGTCATACTTGTACCATTTGTGAAATTTAATTTTGATTTTTTATTTGCAATCTACATCCTTGATTTTCTTAACAGCACAGCTTTTGGCATGCCTAAAAGTAAATGGATGCAGAACCTGCAAGTCTTCAACACCAGGTCACAGATGATGCTTGTAGTTGGTCTGATCCTACATACTTGCACAGTTTTTGTTGATGGTTCTGGGAAGTCTCATAAAGCTGTAGTGGTCTGGCATGAAGATAACAATTGGTATTATTCTGTAAAAAATATTGAAGGTTCAACCCAATTAGTAGAACTTGGCGCAGCTTTACATTACTTAGAGCTTTTTAAGGAGAAACCTCTAAATTTGGTTTGTGATTCTGAGTACGTAGTCAAGGTCCAACGCAAATATCTGATCCTGAACTGTTTTGGTTTTGGTTTTGGTTTTGTTTGTTTGTTTGTTTGTTTGTTTGTTTGTTTGTTTGTTTGTTTGTTTGTTTGTTTTTAAACAAAAAGGGGTGAGAAGTAGGGAAAACACCACAAAACCAATTGTCAGAAGCATTGTATGTGATGAATCACTTATATCTAAGCGATACAGCCTAAATTTGCCCTGTATTGAAACACTTTGCAAGTATGACCCAAAACCATGCTAAATCAGAAAGAACCTACATTAGTTATGGTCAAATCACTAGTTAATGGTAAATGGAAAAGGCCACATCAATTGATAACCTGGGGAAAACGTTATGCTTGTGTCATTACAGGCCGAGGATTGAAGTGGATTCAACAAAGATTCAACGGATGCAAACAGGACAGGAGAGAGATAAGTTGTGAGGACTGTTTCAAATGTAAACCATGGATCCTAATTCAGTGTTATGGATGCTCACAGACCTGGTGGTCTAGAAGCCCATTAGCAAGCAGGTAGTGCACCTTCTGTGGAGAATGGCAATTTGAGCAAACAGCAGGAGAGCCAAAAGGGTGATATTACACTTAGATAGTCAATGCAAAAATGAGGTAAAGTTATGAGACATTCCTACCATAGTATCTACTGCACTTCTTCTCCCTAGTCTAGCAGCTGGTAAAGCTTTAGGAGACATCAAAGTTAAGCTATTGGTCTTTTAAACAGGCTAATCTGACTTCTGAGATACTAACTCAATTAATAGTAGATGTTGATGGTATTAGGCATGTTATACTTCAAAATCGTGTCGCTATAGATTTTTGTTGTTATTGTAAAGACATGGTTGTGATGAATTTAAGAGAAAGATGTTGTGTTAACATGTTTAATCATTCTGGATCTATTCATAGTACTTTAGACAAACTAACCCAGCACGTTAATAAGATTGTCATAGTAGAATTAGGGTTTGACAAATGGTGGGTAGTTGTTTGATCTTATTATGTAAGGCTTAGCTACATTATATGTAACTGTAATCATTGTTTTTAATCATATGTTGTATGCTGCAGTGTATTTCAAAGATGATTCAGCATGTTGTAAACAAGGCTTGGCTGATTCAAAAATAAAAAGGGGGAATTGTGGGAGATTTGAGGGATTTTCTTGAGGATGTTGTGTGGATGAGTTTCGATTAGATGGAGATTTATTTCTGAACTAGTCAAAGGAATTTCAAGGCCAGCCCGAAGGCTGAAAAACAGCACCCTGAAAAACAGCAGTGAGACTTGGGCACATGGACAGCTTGTGAATATGGACAATATCCAATGAGCTAATGCACGCTTGCAGCGTGGACGCGTGATCAGGAAATAACTGCATATATAAGGAGGCTTGTTTCTGTAATAAAGGGCTTCGCTTGAATTCATATTGAATTGTGTGGAGTCCATGAGTTTTCGCCCTCACACAGGTTCATTAAGCCCTCTAGCCAAATCAACTCAACTACACAAGACAAAAAGATTCAGCAATCATTTGGAAAAGACGAAACACACTATTTTAGCAAATACCAGCTACTTAATGTAACTCTAGACTTAAAAATATTCCCACTATCAAGTGAAAGACTAAGGCTACTGGCACAACACATCAGCAACCCTTAACTAACAGTTAGAAATGTCTGGTTATGTAGTCTTCCTCACCAGAAGACCTCTTGGTGCTTTAAAGATAAGCATTAGATAGAAAAGTGGAAATAGAGAGGTATGTGGTGACTCAGGAAATAAGTATCAGTTTGTTACCACTTACTACTTATATAAACACAGCTTAGGTCCCTTCAAGAGTTTGGTTTTTAAACAGAAGAAGCCTCACATATATTCTCACTGTTAAATGATGAGTTTTACACCGAGAGCAGGGGTCAGCAAAACAGCAAAAAAAAAACCCATGCTCAGTTCCCAGGAGTTCTGCATCTGGAATGTTCCATTCTCAGAACTGGAGCGTGCTCCAGCAAGTGAAAAGTTGTCAGCAACCTACTGTGTTGTAACTACTACACAACAACTTGTGTCAATGTGCTGTCTCTTCGACTGTCAGGTGTAGTTACTGCAATAGAGCTGAGGAGGAAGTGACCTTCATGACTGGTGCATTTCTTTATGACCATCAGTTGCTGTTTGGCTGGTAACATACCAGCCTGCATTTATACAGAAAACTTGTGAGATTTTTGCTTGCCTACACATACAGGAAACACATCACTACTTAAATTCCCGCAATTCCATTCCAGATTCACTTACAGACAACGTGTACAAAATCAAAAGCAGAGATGAAAATCGAAAGTAAATGCTAAGAAAAGGAACAGGCTACAGGAGGAAGTGACGGACATTTGGAAAAAGGGTTCAAAAAATTATTTTTGAATTACAGGATGTGCTGCTACTAAATTGCAAGGCTAAGGGTTTTTTAAGGCTAGTGGCTCCAGGCCACTAGAATACAGTACATAATGTCCTTCCCTTGGGTATTTTTTGCTTTTAATCTGAGTTGCAGCTTTGATAAGAAACTGAGGTGCCAGTTGCATTGATACCACAATGAAACATGGCAGAATGCTACCTATTTATTGTGCTGAGCCAAGGCATACTTTGCACAAGGTGTGCTTAGCTCACAGCTCTTCACATTCCTGACTTTTTTTTCAACAGGTTGCTGTGAGACTGGTGTGTAAACTTGACAGGCCTAGAAAACAAGTTAACCCAGTGGATGCAGCTGTATCTCTCCACCCTGATCACATTTTTCTGCTGCTGTGTTATCACATACATACATTCAACCCTCCATATGTTTTGCAAGTCACAATATTGGTTATAGGAGAGTGTGTAACTCAGAGTCCACCTGCTACTCCAAGCAGTTTTCTGTATATGATCAGTTCTGGCTCCAGTTCCTCCAAACTGGGAGAAAGTAGCCACTCTGGCTTGGATAGTGGCCATCCACTCCTGACCAAAACCAGCCTATGATAGATCTTTTCTGATTTCCAGTATTTGCCTCTTTCAACAGATGTGTTAAGATTATCCAAGAAGAGAAAGAGGTTCATATATATTTCAGCTCAAGTATATCACCTTCATATATGTTTAAGATTTGGATTTTTTTCCACCATTTTCATACTGTGATTAACAAATATTCCTCTACTCACACAGTGCCATGTACACTATATACAGTCAGGTGCAGTTACCAGTCACTTCTTGTTCACTGATAACTAACATTTCTATGGGTCCTGGCTGAAATTTCAGGTGTCGGTACACAAAAGAGTTGCGTTATCTAAGAAAGGTATAAGTTAAGAGATAAGAGGCATATTCGAATACCTAGTTCTTCCGTTTAAAACACTTGTTTCACAGAACGGTATACCAGGAATCCTGATCAGGTCTCCCTTGAGAGAGCAAGTGGAGTGCAAACAGTCATGCAATGTATAATACGTTTCACTAGTCATGTAGACAAGAGAACTCCTCAGATAACATTCTTGGGCTGGAATAAACAGTTAGAAATGAAGGAGCAGGCAGAACAGCAGCTATAATGTCATTTGAGAATCTAACAAGTGACTGAATACATATCTTCTTTTTGGTCAACCATGTTTCCTCAATTAATTAGACGAGAGGGAGTGAGTAAGGGAGAACAGTTCCACACAAGTGACTAATACGGGAATCTTGATCTGCCTGTCTTTCAAGCTGAGTCTACTCTCAGGAACCTTGATGAGCCTCTGGAGCTGTCTGTAAAGTAAAAGAGTGTCTTGACTACCTGCAGTGAAGGGAGTACCAGTCAAGTACCTAAGACACTGAGAAGAGCCCATAGTCCTGAAAGTGGAACTGATGCAGTACGGTCAACAAGCAGGGTCTTGTGGGGCCCATAAAAGGGACACTCACAGGACTACAGCTACAGAGGAGAATCTTATCTTGGAGGTGAAGATATCATATTATGCTGATGCACAAAAAGAACCCTAATTTCACCATGTGTAGACAGGGTATGACTTGTAAGTCAGTGATAGTTTTTCCATATTGTTTGTACTACTGGTTAAGTATCATACTCAGATAAAGAAATGAGAGAAAGCAGATGAGGATAATAGGTGTAGAAAATATGACCTGAGTGGAAAGACTTGTGGAGCATGCATATAATATGAATGGTTTGAGGGAGACACATCAAAGACAGCTGAAAATATTTTTCCAGCATCCAACTCTGAAGATGCAGGGTGGGCATGTAGTCTCTATCCTAGGAGGCCAAACAAGCACCTACCAGGCTGGCAACAAACATGTCTGTAAATCCAGGGGGTTCTACCTTGGAGTGGAGGACGTATTTTTCAATTCTAGGAATCTAGCTTCTAGTGTGTCCTCCGGGAAACTGTCCTGTTTCAAAAGGGCCTTCATCAAGACTTCATCTTAAGAGAACTTAGTATAATCACCAGTTGCTTCTATGTAGATCTCCAAGACAGGAATGGTTTAGCAATAATATGAAACTATATTGGGTAGAGTGACAAGGGCCCTCACTTCTGGGATTAAAGTAACTTCAGTGAACAATTCAAACCTGTTAGTTTACAGGGATCATCTCTGACAGCTCCCAATCAACTTTTCCATCTCTTCCTGCATACACAATTGCTAGGTTTGATTCTTGCATCCTGGTTTGCTTTTTCAAGCACCTAATTCTAGCTTCACATCTACTGTGATCAGGTCTAACTGGAATTTCCCTTGCACTTCACTTTCATTTGCACTTCACTGTAGAGGGATTAATGTGTACAGTGCCCCCTACTATTTTTGTGTCTCTCTTTCTGAAATCCCCTATTATTTAATTCCAGTTATACCTTTCCACAACATTGTTAGTCTGCTAGGTGGGTCTCCATTTCTAAAGACAAATTTGTTTCAGGTTTCTTAATATGTCTTTTTGTGCTGGTTTGATTGAAAACGGGTTAATTTTCTTCATGCAGATAGAATTTTTTTTTTTTTTTTTTTTCATAGCTAGCACAGTTATTATTTGGACTTATTTTGAGATCAAGCAGATAACACCCCAGCACAGAGCTAAAGTTTTTATTTGCTCTTGTCTGAGAGCCAAGGACATTCTGAGCACTCTGCCTACAGGTGTGAGGCAGCGAGGCAGAGATGGGGCAGAGTTTGACTGACATCCAGATTGATGGATTAGAATATTCCATCCCCTTAGCATCATGCTAATCATTTAAGGAGAGCTGGGAACGTCAGGTTTTGTTTTTCTGCTTTTTCTTGTTGCACTTGCTATCAAGCCAGGGGAGGTTTGGTTGGGACTTTTAACTTGGTGTTTTGACATCCTGCAGAGGCCTCTGAGCTTTTCTGCCTTTTTCTTCTTTTCTCTCTCTGGGATTGGCTGTGGGACCAGGTGTGGCTTGCTGGGACTGGCTTCTCAGTTGTGGGCAGACTTCATGAGGAATTGCCTTGGGTATCTTTTGTTTCTGTTATATACATATATATAATATTATATTAATAATATAATGTAATGTAATGTAATGTAATGTAATGTGATGTAATATAATATAATGATGTGACATGACATGACATGACATGACATGACATGACATGACATAACATAACATAGCATAACATAACATAACATAACATAACATAACATAACATAACATAACATAACATAACATAACATAAAAAATATATATTTATTTCTACTATATATATATTTATTAGTAGTGTATTAGTATTTTGTTTATCTCATTCCAAGTTTCTCTCTTCCATTTTGGTTCTCTCCCCTATTGGAGGGTGGGGGGTGGGGAGGGGGTGAGCGAGCGGCTATCATGGTTGTATTGCTATCTCACGTTAAACCATGACACTTTCAAAACACAATTTTAAAATCAAAACAGCTGTTTTCCTTTTGTTGCATTGGCTCAATCAGCACAAACCATTTGTGTCACTTACTATACTAGTCTCACTAATACAAGAGTTTTAGCCATACGTTTCAATTAATATTCTTTACAATAACTAGAGGTCTATATCACCTATTTTCTTGTGAAGCTTAAGTGGCACATCCTTCTTTCCATGGCAAAACACATGCTGCATTCTCCAGCCTGGCTATGGATTCTCAATAGATTATTTGATAGACTCCTTTTTAGTCTTTATTCTGCATCTTCTTGGACTTTCTCACCTTAGCTTTCCATTTCTCTGCAAGTTTTTTCTATAGAGTTTTGCACAATGGTATCACAAGAGATTTATAAATTGTCTTGGAAGTATCTAGACTATGTCCTATATACTATCAGAAAGCATTCTGCTCTGGTAGGTATACTCAACCAGGTAACTCATCCACATGGAATTGGATGTATAGTCGGCAAAGACCACCACAAAATTAATAAACTTAGAATCAGCTTTACTGTGGCAGGAGAAAAATAGGGAAACATCCTAATGACATGCTAAACCTTGTCAAATCAGTGTCACCAACAGAAAAGCTTCTGTTGATGTACTAGAAGGCAAATATTTCAAGATGCTGCTGCAGCCTTTGAGATGAAGCATGCTGTTGATTTAGGAATCAGGAGAGAGAGAAAAGAAAGCTCAAGAGGACACATGTACTACCATCAAGACCTCAGGAATTCTTATGTTAAACTCATAATGATACTTGTTTGTGAGACTAGCATATTCTTACTGCAGCAGGCACAACAAAGAGCCACTTCACTCTGAAGAAATACTCATAGTTCATTATGAAAAGACCTATGTTATGATAAGCTGCATTAGATGGCTGGACCGGAGTGTGGCAAGAATAGGCTTCACCTGTAGGCATGGGGAACCATGTCCTGAAATGGAGCAGCTCTAAATGGGATTGTCTGTCACTTCTCATTGTGACTGCGTCCGAAGGGGTACAGGGATTACATGTGAGATCTTTCTGTGCTAAGTGACACAGAGGATAGAGTCTGAGCTATCCCATGTGTCTGCATCAAAGAGGTTATTCTCAGAGTCATTCTCAAAGCAGAAACTACTACTTATACCAGCACCTATTTATCATGAAGGTGAAACACGCAACTTGAGGCAGAGGCTCTCAGAACTGGAAAAGATTCAGATGTTTATATATGAAGGGGATACAGGATGTCTTAAACCAGTTTGTTAGTGACCTGGATTTATCAAGAGCTGTACCTACAGCTAAGAAACACTTTTGATAATTTAACATACAGGTAACTAACATGTCCCCGTGAAAAATAACTCACCTTCCCCCAGTGAAGACAAAGCATTAATTTTTGGCAAGTTTTTTTTGTTTTTGTTTTCATTTTTTTCTGTTTGATCTTCATGATTGTGTCTCACAGGGGAACTAAAGTGTCCTGCTTTTATGGTGTTTACTTGGAATAGTTCATACTTACTCTTTTACCTGGGAAGGAGGAAGAGATTTTGCCTGGAGACAAAGAGAAATGTTTAATGGTCAGTAGAAGTCTCCAAAGTAGCTGTTTCTTAGGGATGAGATATTGATGCATTGAAGCCAATACTTTTGTGGAGTAATTGTCCAAAAGCAGTTTTAGACATCTCAAGTCAAGGCAAAGTGTCTTGTAGATACTAAGACTGTGCTACCGTGCTACTCTCTTTTACCACAGAACCTAGTCATAAGTCTTTACCTGGTTCCTTCATCTCCCCATCATCTGCTACTGTGTAGTATTTATCCTTTTTCTTAAAAAAATATATTATTTGAAAACACAGGGACAAGTGAGAGGTCAGTAAGGACAAGGTCCAGTTGTCCCATGAATATATTTGCAATGTAAGGTCCTGCAGAGTTTGACTTTCCCTGAACCCTTGTGGGCTCCAGAGACTTGGCAGGGAAGGCAGGAAATCTTCACCACCAGCACAAGCAGGAATCAATCTGTACTGTTTTTTTACAGAGAGTTTTTTTATTTTTAGCAATTTATGTAGGGAAAAAATAGATTAAATATAAGAATTTAATTTTCCACGTTCACATTACAAACATCCCAAGTTTAATTATCTCTGTGGTTCATTTCTAGGCCAATGAGGTCCTGAATAACCTTTTTTTTTTTTTTAACTATTTGTGGCATTCAAGAGAGCCACTTGATCTATTTCATCTTTCATAACCTCAATTAGGTTGCCAAAGGTCAAAAAAAACCTTCAAGTTTGCAATCCTCCTTCAGCTTTCTAGATCTTTGTGTCCTCCAAAGTCTGTGGAGGGAGTGAGTACCCCTTTTTGCTTTGACATAAAGTGCAAACAAGAGTATGAATATCAGCCTATATGGAAACCTTCAAAATAATAGCAATTTATGTTCAGACCAAGTAGGGGATTTAACATTGGAGGTGAGTTTTCTTTTGGCACGTTACTGGTTTTTATTCTGCTTTAAACATTATTATTTTGCATACTTTCCTTTGAAAATAAGCACAAGATGAAAACAGATGTTTGAATTCTTGCATGGAGATATTTTAGGGAACTTTGAGCTTTTTTATTATGTAAATAATCTAATAATATTTTACAGTTACCTGTCAATATGTCTGTGTGCTCTACGTAAGTGAATACAAAGATGAAAAAGTTCTTGTCAGATTTTTTGGTTCATTTTTCAACAAGTATAAGTTGATGGAATCATTTGAAGACACTGAATGATCCATATAAAATTGCATTAATGTAGTAATAAAGCTGCATTCAACACAGGTGTCATGCTTGGGAGCTTGTGTTTAAGGTTCTCTGGTTGCTGAGTCAAGTAGAGCCCTGCTGCCATGTACTCAACAGGGAAAGGACAATTCCTCACAAGGAAAGAAACAGTCAATCCGCAATTGAGGTACACCAAATTGAGATCTCTATGTTTCCACAGATCTCCTCTGTCATTCTTCTGTGCCTCCACCTCTCAGTTAGATGAGGAGGAGGAAGACTGACTGATCTTTCATTCAGTCTGTCTGACGAGACCACATTGGTCTGATCAAAGATTTCAAAGCTTTTCTGAGGTATTACTAAGCCAGCATGAGGGAGAAGGCTGCAGTTTGTTGGGGCAGAATACTAGTGTGAAATGGTTTGCATACTTCTATTAGGACATACAACATAATTTGGGAACACCTGAACTTCAGAAAGAGGGAAATGGAGGGATTCTGGATTCTTATGCCTAGCAGTTAAATGGACAAATATGTTGCCTTCACCTTGAGCCCTACCAGTCAAATCAGTGTTGCTCTCTAGCATGCCATTTTTTGTCATAGATGACACTTCAGTTATTAGGACCTAAAAATATATGGGCCACAGAGTCAGACCATCCTTGAAGTTTTGCAGGGTTCGTGGGGAAAGGCAGGTGAACAGGAGTCAGAATTCCATTGCAAACATTGCAATGAATAATTGCCCCTTCTAAGAGGAAAAATGGTTGGCCAGAGCTTTTTTTTTTTCCTGAGCTCAGACAAGAGGTAGAAATAACAACAGCTTAACATTTTACAGACAAGAAAGTGACTCCATGTTTTCTTATAAGTCTGAAAATGCTTAATTCTATGAAGAATGAGGAGAAAATAGAAAACAGTTGACTGCCACAAGAGAATACTGTATATGGACCATCCCATCTACCCCCTAATCCAACAAGAAAATGAAACAGAAGTGAAGGATGAAAAGAGAATAAAAGTTACTTTTGGAAGTATCAAATACAATTGAGGTATAGTAGTCTGATTTTTGAGCTGGTACCATTTTACATTTTTTTTATATCTGCCCAACGCATTACACATGACCATACAAAAGTTTCAAAAAATTGTTATTCTCCTAACAAAGGGTTTCAATTGTACTAAATCTTGATACCTACTCACAACCCATGGGAATAGTACACATTGCCCACTTTCTGAAGAGCTTCCTAGTTAAGGTCAGTAAAGTTAGTAACTGGAGACAGGAAACAAATGAGCATGTCAGTCAGCCATCCCTAGTAAGGGGAAAATCACCTCTAGTGCAGAAGCAGGGTTGGCAGCTGGAAGGCAGGGCTGGCCACCATTTCATCTGCATATGCTCACAGCCAGATGTCCCTATATTTGCCACCCCTTGGAGAATCTTGCCCTAGGCAGAACCAGTTGTGCTGTTTGCTTGCTCATGTCAGCCCTGCAGGCAGATGTATTACTCAAGACAACAAAAATAATTTAAGTTGTTAAACTCTGATCCGTATTGAATTTATGTGCTAGTCAGAGATATGGAAAAAGAACAAACTAAATGTTAGGATGGATGTGAACTTCGGAGATTGTATTTAAAAGTGGTTTGTAAGTGGCTAGAATATGAACTGAATTGGATCTAGGAAAATAGAAATAATGGACTTATGTTTAATATGCTGGTTTTTTGACATCTGCAAAAGGTAAATGGAATTGAGGAACGTAACTATCACTGAGCTAACTGGAATTGCATATGAAGTGTATTATGACTGGAATTAAATTGAAAAACAAGAAAGCAAAATATCCCAGGCCTGTGTTGTAACATAAATCACAAGCCTGTGCTAAGCTGTAAGATAAACTTAACCTCCCCCATCCATGTGGCCTTGCCTGTGTCTAAATTGCAGCAAGGAGAGAAAGAAAAAAAATAGAGAGAAACAAAACAGAACAAAACAAAACAAAACAAAACAAAACAAAACAAAACAAAACACAACACTGCTAGAAGTAGTGGAGAGGGGAAGAGGGGGGGTGAGGACAAGCCATATGTCTCTCAGGGTAGCCTGGCACCCAAAATGGTGCGAGCTCCCCTAGAGAAGTTATAGAAACTGAGGGCAACAGAAAGTAGAAATTTGTAAATATTGTTTAGATGAAACTTGGAGAGTATTTAGTAACAGGAAAAAGGAAGATTGTTGAAAGGATAAGAAAGTACGGAACTGAAGAGGTTGGAAGGCTTTGGAAGCCTTTAGAGAGAGATCAATGTATATTGGGAAAATGAAGGTACAGAGGAAGTAGGCAGAGAGAGAAACGGACAGTAGCAAGTTTTGAAAAAGACTTATGGGAACCTGGAATGAACAGAAACAAGTGAAATTTTTGGTGGATTGACAATAAATAACAATTACACAGTAGATAAATGGAGTCACTGGCCAAAGTGAAAGGGTATATTTTTGTGAACCTTTGAAATACAAATTGGGTAAACAAGTAGGTATTGATAAATTTCTATGTATGTCCAATTCCTTGAAAGCTTTTTGGGAGAAATTTGTTGGAACAAATGGATGCAGTAATCAGATTCAAAAAAGGAGAAATTATTCTGGAGGTAAATGATCAGCAATATATGAAAATAATGGACTTGCTTTTAGCAACTGTTCCCACAGAAGGCAAGATTAATGAAGAAGTGGTGAACCAAGTGTATCCCGGGATATAGACTACTGATGTAGCTGGAAGGGCAAAAATGCTGTACCCATTGAGGTAAAAATTAAAGAAGGAGAAAAACCGCTAAGGATAAAACAATGCCCTTAGAAAAGGGAGGACAGGGAAGGAATTGGGCCAGTAATAGAGGAATTAATACAACTCAGGTTATAAACAGAATAACAAAGAACCTCTACCCAGTGGTAGCAAACACCTTTCTGACTGTATTAACCCTAATTTGATTTGGTTTATTGTTTCAGATTTAAAAGATGCCTTTTTGCCTCTCTCTCCATGAAGCCAGCCAGACAATATTTATATAAAGCCCAGGTCACATGGACGGTGTTGACACAAGGGTTTAAAAACAGCCTGACAATGTTTGGAAATCAGCTCGCTAAAGATCTTGAATCTTGGGAAGCCCCATCTGATGAAGGACAGATGCAACAATATGTGGATGATCACTACCAGGACACAGAAGACATGCATAACCTGAACTCCACAGATCACGAACACCTACAATGGAATAAAGGAACTACACAAGTGTTTGAAGAACTTGGTGAGGCTTTCATGACAGCACCTGCTTTAGGACTCCCAGATGTGAGTAAACCGTTTTTTTCTATTCTCTCATGAGAAGCAGGGGATAGTCTTGGGTATACTGGCACAAGATCTTGGCCCGTACCGATGACCAGTGGCCTATTTCTCCAAACAATTAGATGCAACTGCAAAAGGGTGGCCTGGATGCCTGCGGGCAGTTGCAACAGTGGTACTGAACATACAGGAGGCCCGGAAATTTACCATGGGTCAGAAAATGACTGCGCTAGTATCCCACATGGTATCTACAGTTCTAAAAGAAAAAGGGGGACATTGGCTTTCCCCACAAAGATTTCTCAAATATCAAGCTAAATCATCGTCACTAACATTGTCAATCCAGCTTCTTTCCTCAGTGATAACATTGGAAAACCAGTTCATCATAATTGCCTGGAAACCATTGAAGTAACCTACTCCAGCCGACCAGATCTAAAGGACAATCCTATGGAGAACACTGAGAACTGCTTTATGGACGAAAGCAGCAATATCCTGAACAGTGAAAGGTATGCTGGTTATGCTATAACTACTAGCCATGAAGTGATGGAATCTGGACCTCTGTCTAAAAGTACTTCAGCTCAAATGGCAGAAATAATCACCCTTACTTGTGCCTTGGAACTAACTGAAGGTAAAACTGTGAATGCGTATATGGACTCTACGTGTGCTTTCAGGGTCGTGCATGCACACGGAACAATTTGGAAAGAAGAAGGACTCTTGAACTCTCAAGGCAAACATATCAAACATGCAGAAGAAATACTGGCAGCTCAACTTCCTAAGAAGGTGACAATCATGCACATCAAGGTGCACCAGAAAGTGAGCTCAGAGTTGGAAAAAAGGAAATGAGCTGGTGGACAGAGAGGCAAAACAGGTGCCTAAGCAAAAGGTAAAAGCAGAAAGTGCCCTAGTCCCTGACGAGCAGGTTATTTTAGAAGGTAAGCCAGAATATACTAAGGAAGACTGGAAACTTATTATAGATTTAGAGGAATCATATAATGAGGAAGGGTGGGCTCACACCCCACAAGGGAAAACTTATTGTTACCCCCTATTTAGTTTGGCCTTTAGTAGCAGAAGCATTATATAAACATTTGATCAAAAATAGTAACTACAAATTTGTATACTACTGTAAGACAGGTGACACAGTATTGCGATCTTTGCCTCCAGACTAATCCTAAGAATATACTTAAGCCAGAAATGGGTCAAACTGGGAAAGGAAAAGGACCTGGGCAATAATGGCTAATGGATTTTTCGGAACTCCAAAGAAAAGGGGGGTGCTGATATTGGTTGGTACTAACTGATACCTTTTCAGGTTGGCCAGAAGCACTCCCTACCAGAACAGCAAAAGCTCAGGAGGTAACTGAAACATTAGTACAAGAAATAAAACCAAGGTTTGGAGTTCCAGCTGATACATCCTCTGATAAAGGGCCACATTTTATTTCAAAAATTGTACAGCAAATCAGTCAGTACTTGAGAATAGATGGGCAACT
Source organism: Patagioenas fasciata (assembly GCF_037038585.1). Classification (NCBI taxonomy): domain Eukaryota; kingdom Metazoa; phylum Chordata; class Aves; order Columbiformes; family Columbidae; genus Patagioenas; species Patagioenas fasciata. The sequence continues at coordinate 44,064,367 of NC_092560.1, forward strand.
GCATACCCCTTGTCATTCTTAATCCAGTGGCCAGGTAGAAAGAAAGAAAAAAAAAAAAAAAAGAAACAAACCATCTAATTAAACAACAAATTGTAAAATTTGGGCAGGAGGCAAATTTGGCTTGATCTCAATCTTAACCTTTAGCCCACTTGCATATGAACAAGGCCAAGGGCAAAGGAAGGGCTAAATCCTTTTGAAATTCTGTATGGGAGACCCTATAGTGTACAGAAGGGGATGTCTGCACAAGAAGGGGATGAAATTGTGACATGTTATATGATAGTATTAGGTAAACAACTTAACAAAACTGGGAAACATGTTTGAAACTTGGAATAGGGGTCTGGATGGGCCAGTACATAACATCCAATTGGGAGATTATGTGTATGTGAAGTCTCTTGCAGAAAAGGACTTTGGAACCACAATAGGAAGGTCCACTTCAAGTCCTCCTGACATCCTTCACTGCTATCAAGATTAAAGAACGGAACGCCTGGATCCATCATTCTAGAGTGAAGAAAGCCTGCAAAGCACCATGAAGGGTAACCCAGGCACAAACTGGAAAATGGTGTTTCTTATAGTCATAACCTTAGCACACGGGTGGGACAGAAATTGGCATGAGCAAGATCTGAATATAATCATGGGGGGATGCTTTAAATTGGTGCTTTGGAATCAAAACAATCAGAGTATATATATTACATTGCTCACTTCTGCAGTGGAGAGCTTTAAATTTGTAGTAATTAACCAAAACGTTTCTGAAATTCTATCAAAGAAATTAGGTTATGTCCACCTTGACATGTTTTGGTTCTTCTGGACTTTCTGGGTAACCTTTTGATCCCTTTGGTCCTTTTGGTCCTTCTGGGGTAACACTTACTACCTCAGCAAGAAGAAACCCAAAAGAGAAGACAAATGCTACAGCTGCAGTGAGTGGGGTCACCATGCCAAAGAATGTAAGCTCCCATCGCAGCCCGGAAGATGCCATTTCTGCCGAAGCACCAGCCATATGGTTGTCAACTGCCCCAAAAGAGCTCAGCAGCGCAGTAGACAGACACTAAGAGGCTGACTTTTGCATTAACATTAAAAATCTGTGTAAGGATAGAGATGGGTTTTTTCAGGTAGAAGTAGCCTTCTTACCTGCGGCCAGATAAAACATAGATAAAGAATCATCACATTGCTAAAAGAATTTACTAATCTTTTAGAAAAGTGGGGAATGAGGAGAAACTTATTTACTTTGAGGGTGACAGAGGAGAGGAGCAGGCTCCCCAGAGACATTCAGGACCCATCTGGATGCATTCCTGTGCAATTTGCTCTAGGTGAACTTGCTTTAGTAGGTGGCTTGAACTAGATGTTCTCCAGAGGTCCCTTCCAACCCCAGCCATTTTGTGATTCTGTGATTCTAGGAAGGAGCAAACAATAAGAACTGCAAGGAGGCAGAGAGATGGAGGAGTGGCAAATTAATGGGCCCATAGCCACAGGCCATAACGAGGAATGGCCATGAACAAATCAATTGGCTTTGTGAGAGAAGGGAAGAGAGGCTGGGAGATAGTACCTACACATAAAAGCCAGTTCTCTATCTATCACTTTCAGGTATTCATACCATAAACACAGGCCTTTCTTGCATGCAGCTTGAAAGCGCTGGTAGACAAAATAAAATAGGTGATTCCCTTTCTGCTTGGCTTGCAACCTGTGGCTGAGCCTGGAAGGCATGTGGCAATGGCACAAGGTTGTGCACCATTGATACAGGGAATTGACAATTAACTAATTAACACTTGAAAAACTAACACTTGACACTTAAGGAACTAACCCTACCTCACATCACTAAAGACACTTAGAGAGCTAACCCTTTAACCCACATCAATATTGCCTAGCCTTGCTTAACTCTATATAACTTATGGTATGAAAAACAGCACTTCACTGACGCCTTGCAAAAATAATAATCCTTGGGTGCATCCTTGATGCATCCTTGGGTGAACTAGATTACAGAAACTTGGGCACAGGACAGGAGATATGCCAGTTCTAATCAACTCAGCAGTCTGAGACCTAACCAACTCATCACACTGGACCAAAGATGACCGTGTACAGAGAAAGAGGACCCGGCTTCACGATCACTGTGCAGCTGCAGCCACGAGGAGCCAGAGGTGCAGACTATGGAAATGGTCTCACGGAACTCATTGTAATAAGAACTGCCTTCTCGGGGACAGGTTATGAATATGTATAGGCGTGCCTAATACTTTCATGAACATGTAACACTTTACTGCATTTAATCAAGCTCACAGCTACTGTAATTTTACACACATATTAGGTGAAATGATTCCCCGTGTGTCCAGCATTGTAAATAAATACATATCTTCTTTATAACCTCAAGGGAGGTCATTCTGCACCTCACCATGTTCTAAAGCTACCTGGCTTGTTGAATTTGGATTGTTTCCAAACTGACCCTAGTGCACTGTTTCTTTTACTTTCCAACCAATGTACACTGCACTAAGGTGTTGGAAAGTAAAATGTGGGAAAACAAGTTGTGCGGTTCCAGCCACCTGGATGATAAAGGAAGATCAATACTAACATGATCATCTGAATGGTCAAAGACATAATACTAACATAATAATATATAAAGGGCTTTGGACAGATTACTTTGAAGTATGTTTCTCAGAATTGTAAAAAGTTATAGCCCAGAGTCATGAGAATGGTATCTCGGGCCGGATAATCACCCCCAAGTGCATGGGATGTGTGAATGTCCTTGGGCCTGGTCTGTGAATAAGTGGAAAAACAAGTGAGACAAACATCACACAAGTTTAGTGTGTTCTTAATAACAAATAGTGGAAAAGCACCCTTTTGTAAACATCTTAGTCCAGGCCTGTACCTGTAAATCCTATAAATTGTCAGTGGTGAATAAAGAAGGCAGTCTAGGCCTAGATCAGCTCTCTGCTTGGCCAGGCTCTGCGCTCCTTCCTGAACAAGATCTCTGCCTCTGCGTGAATTTCTGTCTGCGTCCTGGTATGCGTCATTTCTAATCGCTGCACTAAGGTACAGTTGAAGCCATGAATTTACATCCAGTTTTGAAAGGACATTGCAGCATGTGGGCCTTCTTATAAAAGCCAGCCACTATAAACGTGAGGGGTGTCTGCATCCTCTTAGTCCCCTTCATGCCTGCCTCTGTCCTCTTCTGTAACTGCACACTGGGATATAGAAGAACTATCTACCTCAAAACCAAAACCAGAAATAAGTAAACGGCCTGAGTGGAAAAAATGCAAGTAATTCCTCTGGAGATTTGTAGTTGTGTATCTAAAAACTCATCTGTAGTGGCTACAAAAGTATCCAGGAGGAGAACCTGCCTCCTGCTGTCATGCACTCACTGGGTGTAACAGGGGAAATGAAGCCCTGGCTCTTATACCCCTTCTTCCAGTCAGATTTAGTAGAATGGCCTCAGTTTGTGCTGAGGGACATTCAAATTGGATATTATGAAAAATTTCTTCACGGAAAGGGTTGTCAGGCATTGGAACAGGCTGTCCAGGGAAGTGGTTGAGTCACCATGCCTGGATGTGTTTAGAAGACATATACATGAGTTGCTTAGGGACATGGTTTAGTGTCAGAGTTAGGATATGGTTGGACTCGATGATCTTGAGGGTCTCTTCCAACCAAAGTGATTCTATGATTCTATTCTTTCTCTCAAGATGGCCACAGTAATGTGGTGTCTCTTGAGCCAGCCACCTGTTACCAGAAACGTTGTGACTACTAGAGACTGAGGTCACTCCTTTATTGATTAATTCTCTGGAAAATAGCAAAGGGAAGCAAAGGTTTTGGAAGGCAGATAGAAGTCAGGGACTGTTTACATAAGCCGTGTTTCTTAGGAAAATAAGGATCAAAATGAGAGGACTACAGCTTAATCAAAGACATGCAATTTATTTCAATCAGAAATTCCCATAAAGGAGCAAATCCGAATCATAGCTTTGTGGAACACAGAGCAGTCATCCACTGATTAACAATCTGCTCCAAGGGTTAGTGGGTCAGACAAATCACCCACACATTATGAGAACTACAGGTAAAATTTAGAAGTGCTATTATTTTCTTTGAGGGGAAGGCAGTGCTGATTAATTAATCTTAGTCTGCTGAGGTCCTCAGTCATGGATAAGAGCATATTTATCCCTTCTGTGAATTTTGAAGATGATGTTATTCACCAATGATGAATGATTTTGGGTGTTTTGAAGAGATGCAGTACAGCAAGTATTGCATGCTCACTCTGAAAGTCAGGCATCTGGCTTGGTTTCTGAAATTGATACCTTTAGTTCTTCTTTTTTCTTTTTTTTTTCTTTTTCTTATTTTTTTTTTTTTGGTCAAATGAGAAACAAAATTAACTTCGCAACCTCCTTCCATTCTTAAACCCCTGGAGTTTTTTATTTGAATGAGTGTTGTGTTTTTCTGAGAATAAAGAAGATTGCTTAGGCCACTGGAATAAAACTGCAAGCCATTCTGAAGTACCGTGCATTGTGCTAGCCTGCTTTGAAGTCCTGGATTTTTCCCCAGCATCTTTCTGCCCTCTTTATACCTCAAATGTTAGCTTATTAGCATCATTTTGATCTTTTTGGAGTTAGTCTTCACAGTTAACATGGAGGAAGAACAGGCGGACGGACAGTAAAGGACTTGGGGAAGGCAAGTAGTTAAAGTGTTAACACGAATTATATGGCTCCTTTATCAAGCACTCTGTGAAATCAGGTTCAGCCACCAATGTCAACCTAAGTAAGTTTGTGAATAAGGAGTTTTGCGCTTAAATCTATGCTTAAGACATTTAAATGAGTTCCCCATTATATGTAAAGAGAGAGTCAAATCTTCACACTTACCTTATCTACTGAAGTAGGAGATCTGCTTAACGGGCTGTTGCATGGACTGAGAACATAGTTGGGACCACCCAAGCACTGGACTGCAGCTGTTCTAGCACCCTCCTTTAGACATACCCAACCCAACCCCCAGCAGGTTCCTATAGGAGGGTATGTGTGAGGGTGGAAACAGGTCCTACTGTTCAGCCCAAATCTCTGGCAAAGAGAATTCTGTTGAATACTGCAGGTTAGAATTGAATCCACTATTGAAGATAAATTTCTAATGGTTAATCTATACACATTTATTTAGACATTCAGCTTGGCTCATGTAACACGGGCTAATTCAAAGATTTGTTTCATGCTACAACATAGAGTTCCCATATGGGTACTCTTCTCTTTCTAGAGCTCAGTGTCAGTTACAGCATTTGAATATTGAGCAGTCATCCAGCACTTTGTTAGTCTATTTGGCCAATAATACCAGCTCAATTACTGTATTATCTGAAATATATATAGTGCTCAACCATAGTTAAAAGAACATAGCAACAAAAAATTTCTGCAAGAGCTAAGGGACCTGCACTTCACTAAGTGGCCTCAAAAGTAATTCCTTCTCATTAGCCCCATGTCTAACACCAAATGGACACTGAAAACCCTGAATGCCTCCTGAATACAGTGCATGATTCTCCTTTGAGGAAGAGAAAATCTTTCACAAAGGTTTTGGCACATCCTGACTTGGTAGCATGTGTAGCCCTGAAGTGGTGCAGCATGCGGGAGCTACTGCACCCTGAAAATAAGAGCCATGAAGAAAGAGCTCTGCAGGGACCAGCAGGGAAAGATGGAAGTTACTTTCATTTGACCTGATCTGATTATTTTGGGTCCCTGGATGGGTACATATAGCTTGCACTCTGCGCAGGCAGAAAACCTACACAGTTTGACTTCTATTCCTGACTGTGTTTCTCATTAAAAATCAACATTTCAGCTCCACTTATGGCCTCTCTAGAAGTGCTAAGAAATCCATTTCCTCTGTGGGGTTCCAGGAGTGCTCCTCTGTCTGCATGGCCTTTCTCTGTCTGATGGCCTTTCAAGCTGTGCTTCGCTGTCTGGGACAGGACCCAGGCCAGAGCTGGGATGTCATGGCTCTTCCACATGTTCTCTTCCACCCACTCACCCCATGAGCCTCCAGCAAATGGGTTTAAACACTGACAGGGTTCTTGTACATAGCCACCCTCCCCCAGTAATCCCCATCGACAGCACAGCTCCATCTGTGCAGCATTTCCAAGCACATGGGGGAGGATCTGCAGGCTGCAGTATTATTTCAGTGGCATAAGACTTAACAAAAACTTTTGCAGCCCTGTGTGGGCAAGGGTTTGAGGGCAGGGAAGGTGCTGTCCCACATTTCTCTTTTCCCTCTTCCCAAATTAGCCTCAGTATCAAGAAGCAAACTGCAAACCCAGGACAAACCAAGATCCCAGGCTCCTGCAAAACAATGACGATTAACAGCATGATCACACCAAGAGATTTGTGGGTTAGCTTACTGCAGTTCAGATTTTAAAAAGAAAATTGAGAAGTGATTTTGCGTGATGAGAAATGCATGAAAGACTCACAGTGACAGGGTATTTTTATGGTGACCAGTGCAGCATCATATTTAGACTATAGAAATAAAAGATGTCAATGGTGGAATCCCGGCTCCTGAAGAACACAGATCTTTAGAGAAGCTCAGTACTCTTTAAAAGAAGCAAGAAGATGTTTCAAAGAAAAAATACAGACAGACTGTCCCAGCCATGTAGAAATCTGAGGCTGAGGTGGGAGGGTCTTTGGATTCTCAAGTATAACTCCATGAATAACAACACTGTTTTTCAGGGTTTCTAGTGCAACAGGCAGAAAACAAGCAGAAAAAATTGGCACATTTTTGAAGCTGGATAACAGACAAATACAAAGAATGTATTTTCAGATTCTCATTAGGAAAAAAACACAGTTTGTTTTTACAGCATGCACATTGAGGTTTTGTTACTAAGGAAGCCAAAGCAAACCATTGGACATGAGGCTCTGCTAAGATTTAAGGCAAGCTGGCAATAAACCATGGCAGACACTCCCTGTTAACCCTTTACTCCCACCACCCCTTTCCTTTAGATTGGAAAGATGATAGGAAAGATAAGGAGGGAGACTTAGACTTCAAGTTGGAAAGTTCTAAAGGCTTTTACTAATGCTACTAATAAATAGAGAATATATACAAAATATACAAAACCAATCTTGAATGCTCATTGTGGAGTTGGTGTCACTCCAGCGGCAGCAGGACTGGGTGTGCGGAGCCGGCGTGGCTCCAGCGGGTGCAGGTCAGGCCCCCAGAAGACATGGGCAGGACTTCACAGCAAACTGGAACCTGGTTGCAGGGATGCAGGGACTGAGGCCTGTAGGTCACAGGCAGACAGACAGGGTCCTCTCTAGATGCCAGCCATGGTCAAAGAGAGAGTGACCCTCGTGATCACCTTCTTATATAGGGGGTATGACGATTATGGGACGGAATTGGTCAATTTAAGTCACCTGTTTCATCCACCCCTCCTCAAACATGCCCCTCTCAAATGAAACATGGGAAAACCTATCAGTCTTTCTTGGCTACCATAGTAATAAATCTAAACATGAGCTTCTTCAACATTCCGTTGGTCTTCTTATCAGCACCAAGTACAGCATTTGAGGAAAAGTATGCAGGCTAAAACTCGGAAAAGTACAGCCACCTAGAAGAATTTAGCTGAAAGAAAAATCACTAAAAGAGAACTGGTCTTTTTTTTAACAAAACCAGGACAGGTTCAGATCCAGGAAACAGAAAATAATTCTGAAGTCCATATTTAGATATAACCTACACAGTACTTCTTAGAAGAGCTATGTGTAATGGGAAACACATCCCTTAGCTCTGTAATGGTTTCCTATGAAAAATCTTCATGTTCTGAGCAAGCCAAGCTGACAGCATTCCCCTTATTTTGACAAATCCAAAGCAAACACCCATCTTAGATGCCAGCTCTGTTCCTTTCTTTGAAAAGTGTTGGGTTTTTTTTTTTTTTGGTGTTTTTTTTTTGTTTGTTTGTTTGGTTGGTTGGTTTTTTGTTGTTTTGTTTTGTTTTTTGTTTGGTTTTGTGTTTTTGTTTGTTTTTTTGTTTTTTTCCTCAAGTAACACCTTCATCAACATACTCTTGCATAATTTTCTCCCTGGAATAGAACATTAGCCCTTTTTAATTACTTGTACCTGGTACTGCTACTACAGTTTCTGCCATCAACTTTTCTTACCACTCTCCAGTAGCCAAAGCATCCTCTAGGTTTACGTATAGAGGCCCCAGACTCCTTTTCCTCCTGTAAGGTTTTCTTAAAGCTTTATACCTGTATTAATCCCACCTAATATGCCTGGCTGTAACATGACACATTAAAAGTCTATTTTTTTAAACACTACTAACTTCTAAAATCAGGATAGACTTGGGGATCATAGTTTAATGAAGAACAGGCAGTAGAAATATATTCAGTGACATAAGGCCAGGGCAGTTGTCAGCAATACTACAGCTTCAGAGTGAAGAAGCCTGACAACAAATTATCTCCTCTTGTCTGTATTTGTCCTCCAAGGTGATGATTCAGCCAGCACACCAAGTACTAGACCTGTTACCTCTGGAATACCAACACGTTGCAGAGAATATTTCAGGAAAATCAGCAGAGCTGAAGCAATGTTCAGGAAGATGTGAGAGAGTATTGTAGAATAATTTTGTTCCCAAGGGACCTCTGTCATTCAGTGATCCATCACTTGGCCCATAACCACCCATGGAGCTTAAAGGAGTGCCAGCTGAATCAAGCTGCCGCAGGCCTTGTCCAGTAGAGCTGGGAAGATACAAAGGAGTGGAGATCCAATGGCTTCTATGGGTCTCTTTTCCTGGGTCAAGCATCCATTCTGGGGACGAAGGGGCTCCTTTGGTCTCAGTAACCTGGAGGCATCCCTCCTCCCCACACAAGACAGGTCACCAGTCAAACCACAGGTAAAGACGTCTCAGCTCCTTACTCCTGGCCCTGATCTACACCAGAGCTCATCTAGACCCTACCAGCTGCAAGCGCAGGCTGAGGGGAAGAAGATGAATCATTTCCTACCAGGCTTGGTAGGAGTTAGTGCTGAGAAGAAAGCTGAAAAGGGTGTGAAAATGATGTGGTGCTCACCTCAGCATGGGGCACAGCACTGCAGAGAACTGCACCACCAAAGCTGAAGCTCCATGTGTTTCCTGACCTATCCTTGAGGATCAAGGAGACCCCAAAGCTTGGAAGCCCAGAAAATGCAAGGTCTCACCTGAGATGGAATAGAAGTGTCTTTCAGGTGACACAGGTCACTTCTGTGGTGGCTTGTGCTGACAATGGGGGAAGCTTTATTCTTATGGAAGAAGAAAAACTATGATGCTGAAGAAGCAGCTCTTGAAGGACTTGTTGCTTGCTGTCACTGCATATGGGAGAAAGCCCTTTGCACAGATTAAGCCTTCAGGTGGTCTCAATGAATTAGCTATGATCAGGACACGGGACATGTTGGTGAATCAGAGAAAATAAACGTCCATGCATGATGCAAGGTCCACAGCTGCAGTGTCCTGGCAGGACAGGAGGCACAAGTGCAACCAGTGTGGTAAATATGAGAAACCCTCCCATACACCACATGCTTTAGGAACCCTGACTTTGGGAGCCCTGACTTGCCTTTGTAATAACATTACCACACTCCAAATATTCTCCCATACCTTCCCAAAACAAACCACCAGCAGGAAAAACAGGTTGCAGATCAGATGCAGAACAAACATTCAGCTTGGCATAGAAGGAGCTGACATGAGTCTCAGTTCATGTTCTGTATGCCGTATGACATTGTTAATATGAACACATACATTCCTACTCTGAAGTTATTTTGAAAGCAGATGTTGTAGATTATAGGCAAAAATGACCTGAAAATGGTTGATGTAATTTACTATCTTCTTTAACGTTCCTGCAACAAAAAGATCTTGGGATTCTGTCTTCTATGCAGACCATGTTGAAAAAGATGCTTAAAAAAATATTAACCTAACAAGTAATTTTTGCTGGACATAAATTGAACACATATGATTCAGCTGCTGACTCAGATTTAAACAGAAGCAAGAGACAAAATTCCTGAACCTAGGATAATTTAGAGGTGTAAGTAGGGCAACAACACATTGTCAAGTTTTATGACAAGATTGAGTCCATGTAGAAGGACCCACAAGGGAAAACAAACTGAACAAGGCAGAGACTGCTGCAAACAGGGATTGGAGTTTGCATACCCTGTTGCAGTCCAGCTGTCTCTGCAATGAGATCTAGTTCTCATGGCACTAAATTACTGTATGTGAATGTAAATTTTCACTAGTAAGATCTCTCAAAATGCAGAAGTAAAATTCCAGTCTTCTGGAAATAATTTGGTAATCAAATGAGGGAATCCTAAAAGCTTGGAGACCAGAAGGCAATTATAAATTTAATGTTTTTTTCTCTTAAATGAGTGGTTTACTATCTGGGTAGCACTGGGGAAAATGGGGTAGAGTAGGGGTTAACTTCTCTTGATTTGTGGGTGCTTTGGTAGGCAAATGTGGGCCTGACAACTAGACCAAAAGCCTGTTAGTGTTTTGCTATTGTTGCATCGCATGAAAAAGAACATTATGAACCGTGCTGTCATACCAGATGTGCTATTGTCTGAAAGTTGCTCTTTTCCCAATTTGCTCAGGACAGAGAGGAGTTTTAAAATAGATACTTTTCATCTTATGGTTCTTGCTCATTTAACTGCCAGACCTGTAAATTATCTTGTTAGAAGACTTTTTTTATGAGAATTTGATGCTTTGCTGTACAAAAGGATTAATTATTTTGACGCGTGTTTTTGCTCCTGATTTTAAATACAAGCAGACCTTTCTGCATGCTCTGTAGAGAAGATGCAGGAGTAGATTTGGGAAGCTTTTGTCTCCATTTCAGAAGCAGTAACCCTGCAGCAGGCTAAAAACCTGAGTTCCCAATGTTCACATGAATAAATGGAAAATACTTCAGCAAAGAGGAAAGCAACTTCTCATCAGAACTCTCTATGGTTTGATTGAAACTGGCACACCTGTATCAGACATTTACATCTTGATAACTGGGCAGATTCCACCATTTTTTTTTAAACACTTAACATCAGCAACCTGTGATAAACATGCTAAAATAGTAGTTTTTTCACACTGGTGCTATGGAAAAACTCCTACAATTTCATGCAAATGAGTTTTAGCCTAGCAGTTTTCCTCCACTGTGTGTGGTATGTATTTTCCTGTGTTATTAGTGAGATTAGTTAAATTACAGTATTTCTGATGTGCCTTAAAACAACAGGTCAAAGGGGAATTGACTGCCAATATGTGATTGACTCTTATTCTGCAGCTGTTTAATCATATTTCCAAGGCAAGGAATTAGTGCATTTGATCCTGGGATCCAGAACAATTCACAGCAAAGGCAAAGCATATCAAACATCACAGACCATGGGAAGCCTTGGATTGAGCAGTGCTTGTTGTTCATGCCACGTGTATGTTCCCAGCAAGCGGCAATCCATGCTGTTATATCTACCTTCTCGTGTCAATGAGCTTTGTCATAATAGGTATCTCCATTCATGGTTTGTTCACTATTACTTTCAAATTACTCTAGTTTAAACATTGAGTAGTATCTAGCACAGTTGCTGTTCACTGATATTATTCTACTTAGTCTTCTATTTCCCTAATTAGTTAATATGCTGTTACTTGAAACTGTGCTGGTCTGCCAAATTAGAATCAGGTTTAAAAAAACAACATGGACTATTAACATAGGGCATTAATATATGCTTGAAAATTCCTTGAGAGCTTCAGTGATTGTTTTACTCTGAAGTCTTTTATCTAAATGAACCTAGATAAAGGTAGGAAAGTTAATTTGGCTTTTACTATAGAATTAGCATAACAGGTCTACCTTCCAAGTTGCCAACTGCTGTAAAATAGCCAGAGGCCAAACGAGAAAATTAGTTAAGTTTAAATATAAGAATGCCTTTGGCTTTAAGAATATGAACAAGTCTTATACAAGGTACCTTCTTTTAGAAAAATGAAAACATGGAAGGTAGGTTGTAGAACTAAGTTGCAGAGAGATAGCTTTTTTCTGTTCTCGAAGGTATTTTAAATATTTATTTCGGTGTAGAGGGAAGGTTTATTATTGGACAGCCTTTGCTTTTACATTAATGCATGCAGATTGCTATAGATATAGCAGAAGTCAGGGGAGAAAACCTGGCCTACATGTATTAAAAAAAATAGATATCGGAAACTAGGGTCTGAACCCCAGCCCTGGTATCTAAATAAATTGTGCCAATGATGTCAGAAGTGATGAGCATAAAACAGCTGACCGGAAGGAAAGCTTATGAGCACTCTGTGGTGAAGAACAAGTCCCCAGGAGCCTCTAAGAGTCCTGTAGAAAACAACAGTTTACAGCCATTTCAGACATCATCTCTGCCCTAGCTGAAGTGCAAGAAATAAAAGGACTAATGGAGGAGAAAGTGTATTTTCAGGTGCAGGCTTCTACACTCAGGTTTTATTGTTGAGTCTCTTTCTAGATTTCAGTGTCAAATTCAAAGCTTATCTTGACAAACAAAATTCCTTTGCCCTGGTGACTGTTCAGTAACTGGTCAGACTGAACAGTTTTACTGACTGTACTTGGAGACAAAGCAGAGGAGAACAGCTTGATTTATTGTCAGCAGGAAGCTGCCTCTTCTAATGTGGGAATTTGGGGTCTCAGGAGGCAACAGGACCCTCTGCTGTAATTTGCAGTACTTCTTTCTGACATGAGAATGGTTAGGGCATGTTTTTTTCCCAGCAGTTTCATTCATTTTCTGAGTGAGTAAGTGAAAAGTAAGCAACCTTGCCTTTATGAAATGGGTGTGTACACTTACCCATTTACATTAAAAATACAGGATCTTACTGGAAACCTTTCAGTCAGCAAGGGAACCCACCTAAAATGCAGTTGATGGTGTGCTACATGCAGAAATACACAGCTGGATTTTAGAGCATTAAAGTAGCAAATTTTTAGTAAATTATTTCCACGTCTTTTTTTCTCCTCATTAGTAGTAAGTTGGCATCATATATTGCAACATCAGCCAGAGTAGCTGACTGCACTGGCTCTGCTGTCACATTTTACATTTGTTTTACAAGCAATCAGTTCTACTTCGATTATATTTACTGTTTGAAGCTTACCCCATGCCCTTTGTATGAACAACTCCTTATATTGTCTTTGTGTAACATTGTAATGTATCTCCTGAGTATGCGTAAAGACTACGACAGTTACATCTGAATGAGATTTCTGCTGGAATCAAAAATGCATCCAGGTCTATCACTTAGAAGTTTCGCAGTCTATGTAGTCTATGTAGTCCAGTTTTCTAAGTCAAATTATCACTCCAGCTTCCTAGTCTGAAGCCACAGGATGTAAAAAGTCTATCATTTATACAGATGTTAATTATTCCCTAAACATATTCAAAATTGTCTATGACAATTCTGATTTTTAAAACTTGTGCTATTAAGAACATCCATATGGTGTGATTGTATTTTCAGCTATATTAGCATGTGTGACAGCATGGAATAGAAAACAAATCAGCTTTTGGGTGGTTAATTTCTGATGTGAGTTTAGCTCTACAACATCAAGAGAAACTTCACTGATTCTGCAGCTCGTAAAGGGAATTTCAAATCATAATAAGTGGGATCTCTATAAAATAATTCTGTATTCAGATCTGTTAATTATGCATTGAAACAAGAACTGGGTGTTTGCTCAAGGTGGGAAGTAACTGTGAAGTTTAGCATGAGAATACAAAAACAGTACTTTGTGAAATACTAGTCTAATAGTGCCATGCAAGACCTAAACTATATCACATACATTTTCTCAGCAGCTGTGTGATCCTGTGAACCAAGAATCATTAAGACCAAGAAAAGCACCCAGAAAATAGGCATATTTTTTTAACCAGCTCGTTTTACTTTCTGGTCTGATGTAACAAAAATGCAAACAAATTTCCCTTTCTACCGAAGATATATTTTACATGGGTTTCTGTCCCATAACCACTTTCCCACATCTCCCTCTAACACCTAGAGTGCCTCTCATGACCCTAAGCTCTTTTTGGTCAAGTGGATGGGGGGTCAAGATAGAGTATGTGCTATGGCTGGCTTGGAACAGGAGTCATGGTGACAAATGCCCAGCTTACCCCTGCTTCTGAGCTTTAGGGGACCTGGCAAGAAAACAAGATCCATGACCTCCTTCTGCGTTCCCTTAAACACAGTACCAGTGGTTTGTATTCCTAGACACAAAGTTTTACAAAATGTATAAGGCATCAAAGTCATTTGAATTTCCACCCTTCCACTCAGCATGAGTGAACCTGGACAGCAGATATTAAAGTCATCAGAGAGAGATTAAGACTATGGATAAATGCTGAGAACATGATGCATAACCCCCTTTTCCCAAGCAAACTGTTCTAAAAAGGCTCAAAACAGCCTCTCATACCAGAATATTAAAATGCTGAAGAGATCACTCTAGCAACTAAAAGAAAAAAAAAAAGCAGAGTCTAATATGCAGTAAAGCCTCACATGATTAAGAAACAACAAACCAACCAACGTCAACAAAACACCTTACAAAGGAACAGCCCATACTCAAAACATGCAATTTCCAGCTAAGCAGAACTGTAGCTCCTTGTGTCTTACAGTCAGCACTAAAAAATACCTGTCCCTGATGGGAAAAAAAAAAAAAAAAAAAGGAGTATAGGGGTAGGAGGAAGTTGTAGTAGTATTTAAAAAAAACACAACAAAACAACAAACAGACAAACCCAACTAGGAAATAAGTCAGGGGAGGGTGTGGGGTGAGGAACACGAGGAGAACCTTGAATGATTCTTTCCTCTGAATAATCTTGTATTAAGGAAATACTAAATCCAGAATAGGAAATTTCACTACAACAAGAGTGCACAAAGTTTGCAAAATAGAATGCAGCTTTTCCCTCAATACCTCCCTACATTTCCTATAGAAAGACTTTCTAATAATTCTACAGTGAAAAAATATAACCTGAGTTCATCTTCATTCTGCAACCCAGTGCCTTAAGAAGTACATTTTTGTCCCAAGTGTTCTGTTTGGCTCCCTCTTTGCTGGTCCTGGTTGTGTACTCTGATAGTTACCAGTAAATGGCCGTGCAAGGGTTACTCACACAGATGGCAGATTTTTCCCTCGGCAAAGGGGGGAATGCAACACTGTGCTTCTTTCCCAAATGGTTGCTAGCTCTCATTTTCAGTAGTGTTGAATGTATGCATGACAAATGCAGTCACCACGCCATTTCTTATCCTTCGCAGCTGGTTTAGGGCCCAGTTGCTTCCTTTTATGTTTACTGGTCATTTCTGGTCCACAGTTATTTCAGAAACAAAAGAAGGAATTAATCTTAAATAGGATAATTACTTCTGGACTTCTCTGAAGTTTTCATGTGCCACTTTCTGCAGCCACTATATAATAAAAATATTGAACTGTGCTTCTGCAATTACACAAACTGACAGTAGAAGGCCAGGAGTAAAGTAAACACACATTACTCTATGTTTTGGTGGTGTGCGAATATACTGTGTGTCCTGTGTGTTCTCCTGTTGAGGGATTAAGAAGTCCCATGCTGGAGAACATGCAGAGATAAAGGCAAAATGGAAGGGAAATGTGCTTATGGTCCTTTGCACAGAGTTGTCTAAAGTCCTCTGTCAGCCTACATACTCCTCACTGAGCCTATATATTGTAAGTGCTCTCTACAGCTGCAAAGTGGTATAACACAGAAGGAATACACTACTGAAAGTGACTACTGAAAGGAAAAAAAGAAAAAGGGGTTGGGGGTGGGGGCTTCTCTGTAGTTACTAGCAACCACAAACGGCAACATTCTTTTTGGTGTTTTAAATAGTGTTTGAGAAAGAGTATGAACCAGTATGAACTAGAGCATCCAATCACATGGTAAATTGCACTGAAGAGAAATTGCAATTACCACAAAAACAAGTCTTCCAAACACCAGAAATTGAACTAAGATGCCCAAACATGCAGGAGAAGCACAGATAAATCATCCAGCACTTTTTTATTTGTCCTGCAGAAAGAAGGGCAAGAAAGGAAAGGGAGAGACAGAAAGAGAGAGGCAGAACAGGGAGCCTCTGTCCACAGTCATCACTGATTCCTAGGAACATGAATAATGATGGTTTTTTATATGTAATAACCACATGGCCCTTGCACAACATCCCTGCTAAACTGATTTATCGAAGTCTCTAGTGTGCTCTACCTGGATAGCTCACTTGCAGCACTGAGCATCTCTTCTCATCTTCATCTTGGCTGCAGTGGACCTGCATTTACAGCAGTTGACTTCTGGGAGCAGCAGATATCCAATCTTATTTACAATATGTTGTTCCGCATTCCATTCTTTAGCTCCCACATAACACATTTCTTTGTGCAGAGAAAAAAGCATATATCTGGGAATGTTTTTGAGAAAAAGACTGTGTTTGCTTGTCTCATTAGCACTGTGCCTGCAATAAAACAGGAGCTGGTTGGGTGCTGAGAACATCTCTGATGACTTTGAAATGGGACACCACTATTGTGTTGGAGATCAAGCAAAGACAACCCAGTGTTGTACTGGTTAGACATGACCATGCACCAGCATAGTAAATAACAGTGAGCCAGGAATGTGAAAATACAGTAATGCTCGAGCCTTGATTGCTAATGTTTAAGGAGAAGATGTTTTAAAATGCTTACAATAGGAAAAAAAAAAAAATTAATAAGGGAGGAAGCCAGAAAAGCTTTGTGGTTAGAATGACTTAACAACAGAGGTTTGTAGTACAGAGCAAAGTCAACTGCATGGCAGTGGAGAAGCATGCTGCACTGGTGCCTGTCACTGTCTGTGTCACACCAGTCTCATGCTTTCTTGCTAGCTAAAACCTCTCTGAAGGTTGCTGCTGCTCCAGTACACTGGTCACAAGGTAGTGGGGACGTAGCGCAAATACCCCACCAATGCTGTGATAAAACACAGGTAAACCTTGTCGTCCTGTCAATGCTCCCCCTTCTGGGTGCCCCCCGAGTGGCTCCATGCAGCAGCTGTGATGGGCAGACCAGCGTGGGGTGTGACCAGCCTTCATCAGGAGAGGTCCATGCACGAGGGGACAAGGACCAGCCACAGCTGACGCTGCTGACCAAATAAGCCACGCTTGTGCTGGAGAAGAAATATTTTTAAAATAAGAACAAAGACAATGCTGCATCAGGAGAGCTAATCGTTAAAACTACCTTTTGCTTTCAAATGTAAACTACACTGACTTTGTTTGGATTTTGCACTTGTTTATTTTAATTGGAGCATGAAATATGCTCCATATAATGATTCTATATGCTCCATATGACAATTCTAAAACAGCTTAAGTTACTCATGTTTACAAAGCCATGAAATTTATTATATTTGGCATGGGAAAAAATAGAAGAAAGGAGAAAGAAGAAAGAAGAAAGAAGAAAGAAGAAAGAAGAAAGAAGAAAGAAGAAAGAAGAAAGAAGAAAGAAGAAAGAAGAAAGAAGAAAGAAGAAAGAAGAAAGAAGAGGGAAGAGAAGGGGGGAGAGGAGAGGAGAGGAGAGGAGAGGAGAGGAGAGGAGAGGAGAGGAGAGGAGAGGAGAGGTCAGTGATTTTTATGTTTTGATAATTCCATCTGTCTATTCCCTTCCTCTCCACCTCCCCCTTTTTTTTTTTTTTTTGGTCATGTTAGCAAGTTTAATGGAACTTGGCAGAGGGACAGCCTTCTCAAAACCAGTAAAGTTCCTACAGATTCATGAAAATCTGTGTCTGAAGAGAGACAACCTATTGACACTCCAGCACAGAAACCTGTGGTGTCAGCAGCAAGCAGATAATCCATACAGAAGGGAGATATTACTAATGCCCCAACCATGATGAAAGTTTGCAACTTACTTGATGCTAGTCAACTGAAAGGGGCACCCATAAGATACCTGGCTTCTTCATTCTGCATCTCAGGACATCTTTTTAGCTGCCTCTTTCAGTGCATAGCAGAGGAAAAATCAGCCTTTCATGCTAGCACTGTCTCCACTAGTGACAAAGTCTCTGAAGCTTCAACCAAGTGCAAAAACAGGCCATCCCAGTATTGAGCTAAAAAGGAGATAGAGCAGCAGCCCAGCTTGGGTAAGCAGGAAATCATGGTAGAACTCCAATACAAAAGAAGAGCATACAGGAGGTGGAAGCAGGGATGGACTACAAAGGTGGGATTTAGAAACATTGCCTGGGCATGTAGGGATGGTGCCAGGAAAGCTGAAGCTCAACTGGAGTTTCAGCTTGCATGTCAAGGGTAGTAAGAAGAGCTTCAACTGCTAAATTTATTGTAAAATGCTAAACAAGGGAAATGGGAGACAGTTACTGAATAAGATGGTTGAGAGTGAACATAGACAAACCTGAGGAACTCATTGCCTTCTTTATCCTTATCTTTACCAGCAAGGTCTCCCAGGCCTCAAGGTCTGGGATTCATGGGAGGGTAAGGGTGACCATTAGTGGATGAGTCAGGGATTGCTCAAGAAAACTTGACTTACACAAACAAGTCCGTGGAACCAGAAGGGCTGTGTCCAAGGATGCTGGGAGAGATGATGGATATCACAGCAAGGCCACTTTCTATCATTTTTGAGAGGCCATGGATACGCCTACCAATTGGAGAAATGTTACACCTATATTCAAAAAGCACTCAAAGAACAGCCCAAAAAACTGCATGTTGTCCAGTCTCACTTCAGTCCATGGAAAAATGATGAACCAAATTATCTTGCATGGTATTTCTGGACATGCAAAGGAGAAGTAGGCAATGGGGAATAATCAGCCTGGTTTCACTGAGGGTAAATCATAGCTGGTGAACTTGCCTGATAGCCTTTTTTTGGTAAAAGAATCTATGGATGGGAGAGGATGTCATCTACCGTTAGTTTAGCAACATGTTCAACACTGTCTCCCACAGTGTTCTTGTATCTAAGTTAGGACATTAGAGTTTGGATATGGTAGCCAACTGGATGGGAAAAGTACTGCCTGGATTGGGTTAGAGGGTTGTGGTTAATGAATTGTACTCTATCTGAAGGCTGTACTGTGGCACTTATCGTAGGACTGGTCCAGCAGTAGAATGGCTTGCCCAGAGAGGTTGTGCAGTCTCCACTGTTGGAGGTTTTTAGGACCAGGCTGATCCCTAAGCAAACTGATCTGACTCCAACAACTCTGCTTTGAACAGAAGGTTGGACTAGAGACCTCCTGAGATCTCTTCCAACCTGAATGATCCTGTAATTTTTACCGTAGTGCTCAAATCTCAGGTTGGGGAGAAAGACATCCAGGCACTATCAATGTCCAACCACCCTGAAGTCAAATGTCTTGTTTAGGAGTTGAGGAGGATTTGCTTTATACTCTTGGTTTTTTCTCTTGCTGTGTTTTTGAGGAGGTAAGAGTGTGGGTGTCTCTGCATTGGGGGAAGAAATACTGTTCTCCGCAGCATAATCAGTCATATAAAACCACAACCAAACTGTACATCCCACGGCTGCTGAAAGCCATGTGGGCCTTGATAACATTCCTTTATACTTCTCTAATTCGTTTTCTAGTCCAGTAGGTGATCACCCTCGGACAGGTCTGCTCTCACAGGGCTTCTTCTTCCTACCGCCACCGGTACCGTCAGTCACTGAAGCTGAGGCTCTGGCAAGAGCTAACAGTGACTCCTACTATAAGGTAGAGCTAGCAAGCGGGCATTAGCAAAGTTGTTACTGTTGTTTAACGACAGACGGGACACGAGAGCTTTCTGCTCCAAGCGCCTTAGCAGTCCCGGAGCGCGGGGTGGGGCGGAGCGCGCGGCGGGGTGGGGCGGAGCGCGCGGCGGGGTGGGGCGGAGCGCGCGGGGGGGTGGGGCGGAGGGCGCGGGGGGGTGGGGCGGAGGGCGCGGGGGGGTGGGGCGGAGCGCGCGGAGGGGTGGGGCGGAGCGCGCGGGGGGGTGGGGCGGAGCGCGCGGGGGGGTGGGGCGGAGCGCGCGGGGGGGTGGGGCGGAGCGCGCGGGGGGGTGGGGCGGAGCGCGCGGGGGGGTGGGGCGGAGCGCGAGGGCCGTGTCGGACCGAGTCGCCCCGAGATGGACGGCGCCGAGGTAGCGAGCTTGTTGGGGGAGTGTGGCCAGGGGCAACTGGCCCAGTTCAAGACCTACCGGCGGCGGTGGTTCCTGCTGGCTGTCGTGTGCCTGCTGAACTGCTCCAACGCCATGGTGAGTGCGGCGCGGAGGCGGCACCGGCCTGGCCGAGGCCCGCCGGCCGCCGCCAGCCTTCCCCGCCGCGGCGAGACGCTCCCGCTGCGCGGCTCGCGAAGCCCCCACAGCCTGGAGGGCGCGGCGCGGGCCGCGCAAGGGCAACAAGGACGCTCTTCAGGCGAGCCAAGGGCGGCCCCGAGCCGTGCGGGAAAGGGCAGCCGCCAGCACCCCCGGGGTGTCCCAGCAGCCGTGAACGCAGGAGGAGGCGAGGTGCAGTGCAGTGCAGGTAGGGCGCTTGCCCTCTCTCATGCCTGCATGTGCTTGGGAGAGCAACTTTGCTGCTGCTGAGAGAGGATGAAGTGACAGGGCTCACCAGCATCATACATACCTTCATTCTCATCCTAGAATTAGCCAGGCAGCCTTCAGAACTCTACCCCAGTTCCCTGTCTCAGATCCACCCCCTTATTGCTGTCTACCACTACCTGAAAGGAGGATGTAGCAGGGAGGGTGTTGTTCTCCCAAATAGCAAGTGATAGGACAAGAAGAGATGGCCTCATGTTGCACCAGGGAAGGTTCAGACTGGATATCAGGAAAATAATCTTCACGGAAAGAGTTGTGAAGCAGTGGAACAGGCTGCCCAGGGAAGTGGTGGCATCACCATCCCTAGAGGTGTTTAAAAGGTGTATAGACAAGGTTCTTAGGGACATGGTTTAGTGCTAGAGTCACGTTATGGTTAGACTCAATGATCTTGAGAGTGTCATCCGACCAAAATGATTCTATAATTCTATGATCCTTGAAGCACCAGGACTCACTTGGCACACTGCAGAGAATCCTCAGCCTGGCCCTGCGTTAGGGACTGAATCAGCAGCTCTTCCTTTTGAACTTTGTTGCCCTGGTTATGACTTCAGCCTGCACACCTCCCTTTCTGACTGGTGGGATCCAGGGCACAGATGGGTGGTGGTGTGGGAAAGGCGGAATGGGGTGGGAGAGTGTGTGTGATCTAGAAGAGCACAGAAGGAATTACTACAGTGTCAAGCCAGGCTTGGATGGAGCAAAATGTATTCTGGAGCACAGCTGAAATTGCTGCTAACTCCACTTGGTAGGCCATGGGGAGGAACAGAAGGTATTCAGTGTCTGTGAGGGTGACATGTTTCAAATCTAAGAAATCCTGTGGTAGAGAAGCAGGAATTATCTCTGCTTTATTGCTGGCCTATGACAGCAGATATATCTGGTAAGAAAAAGGAGCAGGTGGGTTTCCTTTTAGGGTCTTTTGCACCTACAGAACAGTATTGGAGTGATTCTGCTCTAAACATAATGGTATGTGAACTTCTTGTTGCCTACAGGTACTTCATTCTGAAAGACCTGAAAAAAGGAGATACCAGATCACACCCCACCTATTGAACAGATTAAAACTAAGTTCAGTAATTATTGAGATAAACATGTAATGTTTATCCGTACCAAGTCCTAATATGCAAGATGGAAGCCCAAATCCTTGCTCACCAAGTCACTGAGGACATTGTTGATAACTATCAGACTGATGTAGAATTATTCATGTGAATTATTCATTACCATTCTGAGAAGGCGGACTGTCTGGCAGTCAAGATCAGGCACTGCAACCTGCAAACACTTAAATGCCGCTAAGAAAGAATAGGTGTTCCGTTTTACAGGCATGCTGGAGTAAACAAATGGAAAAACATAATGAAAGTTTGGCTGTATATGGGCAAAAAAAATGAGTGTGCCTTCCCAAGGCGTTCTGCAGAAAGGCAGTGTGAAGACCCATTGCTTGTGTGTAGTCACATTGTCACAGCACAAGAATATTAGGTAGCAAGAAAAAAACCCCACCCTGCTATAAGTGGACAGTAACAGCACAGATAAAGGAAGCTGTACAAAACCTTTCCAGTATGTCTTGTCAGATTTTCACTTTGCTGAAACATTAGCACTGGAACTGGATGTCCTTTCAATGCATCTGCAAGTATAACTGTGTCCTGAGTCATGTTGCTGAATACATTTTAGCCTTAAAAGATTGTACTGTTTTCTGTCTGCTTGGTCTCTTGCCAAGTTCCTGACTTTCCACAGTATTACTTTCTCACAGTATGAACTTGAGGTAGAAATTCATCACTTCAAAACTGGGTGCGTAATAAATATCCTAGAATGGACATATTGTGTCTAAGCCAATGTAAAGGTCTGGAATGGCAAGTATGCTGACATATAAAGTTGTAACCAAACATTTCCTGATGCTAATTTTTTTCCTAAATGCTCCTGATAAAAATCACGTTAAAATGGAGGGGGTGTTTGAGAGGCCATGAAATCAAAGTTGTTGGTTGCTGTTTAAAAGTTCCAGATGGAAAGATTAATTTACCAGTTCTGTGGTGTGAAAATTGCCTGGTAAGTTGTGTCCTCAATTCCTGTGCAGATGTTGCGCGCAACACTTTGTTCTATGTATTCCTGTGTCAGGCTATCTGCAAAATGCACGTAGTGAAAACACGTGACTTTTGAATTGTTTGACTTGGAAAGAACAGATCACCTCATATGCGGGACCAGGCTTCCAGGATGATGACTTGTATTCCCCACTCCTATCCATGCACTAATGCAGTTTTCTATTAGCAGCCTTCAGTGTCACTAAAAGTGGCAAGACAGGAGACAATCCTGAAAGGGAGAGACTGTCAGTGTCAGGAAGACAAGTTAAAAGCAACTTAACTCCAGGAAAGCACACTTGGTCATGCAGCAAGGGCATGATGAGAAAGGAGTATTTCTTAGTTCAGTCTGGCTGTTCTGTGCTTGTCCGTGTAAGCAAGCTGGAGAAGAGGGGAGCAGAGGGTTGGAGCTCGCTCATACTTGGCCAGGTGGTTCCTGACCCATGAGCAGACTTCCACCACTGTTTAGTGTACTTGGGAAAGTAAGGAGAGCTGCACAAGTGGAGACTGGGATGTTCTAGGGCTGGGTGCACAGGCTCCTTGTCCACACCTGTCTGCTGCTTTGACACAGCTGCTGCTGCTGCCTGGCTGTTGTGTCCTTCTTGCCCTCCTAAGAGCTGTAGAGGCTAGAAGTGACATCTAGGCAAGGATCTGACCTTTCTGAAGATCACACCTCTGTCCTTACTTCCTAGGCTGCTGTGCCAGCATAAGTCTTTTCAGTTGAGGCCAGGGGCTGTTTGCTTCCAGACTGTGTGGCCCTTTTGATGTTGAAGATGAGGGGGGCTTCATTAGCTGGGGCTCGGGGGAGGCAGAGGCAGCCTGTGCATCTTTGAAACACATTGTACACGACCTTCGAAGCAGTGTTTGAGTGCATGCTGGGACTGGGAGAGCTGCTGCCTGTGTGAAGCAGAAGGTTATGTTTCAACTAAGTATTCCTCCTTGGCTCCTTTTTAAGCTGTACATACGAGATATTACAGGGGTATTGCTACACTATGCACAGCTATGCAGTAAGCGAGACAGTGAAGAGCACTCAATTTGGCAGCCTTTGCTAGCTGATACCACCACTGACATGGCAAGTGGCCTGATTTCCACCCTGCCTGATTGCATACCCTTGCCATTCTGCAAATGATTTTACTTTTCACTTTTAAACCTTGATTTGTTGGTGAGGAGGGTAGACATTGGTTTAACAGCTTGCCTTTCAAGAAAAACAACATTTTTGCTACTGCTTCTGACAGTTGAGCTCTCTTAGAATGGGTGAAGGGAAACAGTCCTGCAGGTGAAATAGGTCCTGGAGAGTCTGTGTGGGAGTGAAAACAGTAAAGACCGTAGGGTGGAAGAGCTGAACCCCGAGTAAATGAAAAGAGAAGGGGAATGAGAGCAGGAGGAAAAGTAGAGGGTTAGGGCTCATTCTGTATGGAAGAGGGCTGGATCCATGTCTGAGAATACCTTAAGGGTTTACAAGGTATCAGGAAGAGCAACAAATAAGCTTAGAAATGGGGACAACATAAGAACTGCTGTAACCTGTTTGTGGTTACAGGAGTGCCCAAGCAGGTGTGCAATTAATGGGGAAGGGAGCAGGCAGTCTCTGGGAGGTGCTGGAGAAGAGAAACAAAAATGTCAGCTAGAGAAAGTTAACGAAAAGGGAGTGAGATCTGAAAGTGGAGCCAGTACTCTTCCGACATCAGTACCAGTCAGATGGTTTGCCTTTCAGTGCACTTGCTTTCACTGATGGTCCCACATGCTCCATTATTAAAGGAGGAATGGAGATGGCTTTCCTGTAATTGAGGGCTTTGTGTGGAAGGTATTTCTGTCCTTTTCTTCTAATGTTGGGACATGGCTACCCAATCAGTCAGCTGCATGCTGAAAGCAGTAGGACCTGCAGCTGTACTCCAGTGCAAGCCAGAATAGGCTTGTGGGCCTTCAGGAGACCTTTTGTCCTCTCTTCATCAGTTGCTATGCTGACTGTGTAGAGTGCAAGTTTTTACAGTGAACAAGGCGTACTGAGGTATAACTTCCTGCGCTGGAGCTTTTGCTGTCTCTAAACTCTGAAATCACACTGAGATGATCATACCTCTAAGGCTTTAGCTCAGGAGTGTGGGAACTACAGTTCCTGCATTTGGAGAAGAAGTGGTGTATGTTATTACAGCAGCTATTTCAACATCTTGCTAGATGCATATCTGAAGGGAGGGAAAAGTCCATCCCAAATGCTGAAGGATCAAATACTATGGTCTACAACATGAGTGACCATGGCCAATGATACTGGATTATACTGCAGTGGTATCTGTCATTTGAGAACAAATAATGCAAAATCTGTGAGGTAATGCTGGGAGGTGAGTTTTGCCATGTATTAGGGGTTTGGGATCACAAACCCATTGTGGTCATTTGGTGTTCAAATGCAAGAGTCCCTGTGCTTGAGTGGCTCTGCATGGGCTTCTGTGTAAATGACTTGATCTAATTATGCCATGGCCCAAAGAGTGGATTCCTGCTGACCTCCAGCATCATCTACTCCAAGCAGCCCAACTGTGTTGTGCTGTGGGGACTGCACAAGGTGACTGTTGAGCAGTCAGGATGTGGGACTCTGAGCTGGGTGCATTTGAAGCCTTAGAGACAAGACATTCCTGAACTGTGGGGTTCCAAGCTGGGAATTTTGTCAAAGTTTGCTAAAAGGCTTTGGTTAATTCTAGCTCTGACAAGGATCAGGAGGGACATAGGCCATACTGGGTGAATGGAAATTGCTTATAGAATAATAGAATCATACAATGTCCTCAGTTGAAAGGCACCCACAAGGGTCGTCGAGTCCAACACCTGTCCCTGCATATGACAACTCCACAGTTCACACCTTTTGTCTGAGGGCGTTGTCCAGTCTCTTCTTGAACACTGTCAGGCTTGGGACTGGGACACCTCCTTGGGGAGCCGATTCCAGTGCTCCACCACCCTCTGGGTGAAGAGCCTTTTCCTAATATCCAACCTAAACCTCCCCTGGAACATCTTCCTGCTGTTCACTTGGGTTCTGTCATTGGTCACTAAAGAGAAGAGTTCGGTGCCTACCCTTCCTCCTCCGCTTGTGAGGAAGCTGTAGACCACAATGCGGTCTACCCTCACTCTTCTCCAGGTTGAACAAACCAAGTGACTTTAGCTGTTCCTCAAACAGCTTCCTCTCCAAACCCTTCACCAACTTTGTAGCCCTCTTCTGAACACTCTCCAGTAGCTTTATATCCTTTTTATCATGTGGCACCCAGAACTGCACACAGGGCTCCAGGTGAGGCCGCACCACTGCAGAGCAGAGCGGGAAAATCACCTCTCTCGCCTGGCTGGCAATGCTGTGCTTGATGCACCCAGGACATGGTTGGCCCTCTTGGCTGCCAGGGCACACCATTGAACTTACCATTGACCAGAACCCCCAGATCCCTCTCCATGGAGCTGCTTTCCAGCATCTCATCCCCCAGTCTGTATGTACAACCAGGCTTGCCATGTCCCAGCTGCAAAATCCAGTGCTTGCTCTTGTTGACCTTCATGTGGTTGGTGATTGCCCAGCTCTTCAGTTTGTCTAGATCCCTCTGCAGGGCCTCTCTTCCCTCAAGAGTGTCAACAGCTGCTCCCAATTTTGTGTCATCAGCAAACTTGCTAACCAGTCCCTCAAGTCATTTGTCTAAGTCATTTATAAAGACATTGAAAGTACTGGCCCTAAGATGGATTCCTGCAGAACCCCACTAGTCACTGCTCACCAGCCTGACTTAATCCCATTTACTATAACCCTTTGAGCCTGGCCTGTCAGCCAATTGCTCACCCACTGTATTGTGTCTTTATCCAGTTGTAGGTTGGACATCTTCACAGTATCACAGTATGTTTGGGATTGGAAGGGACCTCAGAAGATCATCTAGTCCAATCCCCCTGCTGGAGCAGGAACGCCTAGGTGAGGTCGCACAGGAACATGTCCAGGCGGGCTTTGAATGTCTCCAGGGAAGGAGACTCCACAACCTCCCTGGGCAGCCTGTTCCAGCGCTCTGTCACCCTCACTGAGAAGAAGTTTTTTCTCAAATTTAAGTGGAACCTCTTGTGTTCCAGCTTGATCCCATTACTCCTTGTCCTATCATTGTTTGCCACTGAGAAGAGCCTGACTCCATCCTCGTGGCACTCACCCTTTATATATTTATAAACATTAATAAGGTCACCCCTCGGTCTCCTCCGAACTAAAGAGACCCAGGTCCCTCAGCCTTTCTTCATAAGGGAGGTGCTCCACTCCCTTAATCATCTTTGCTGCCCTACACTGGACCCTCTCCAGCAGTTCCCTGTCCTTCTTGAACTGAGGGGCCCAGAACTGGACACAGTATTCCAGATGGGGTCTCACCAGGGCAGAGTAGAGGGGAAGGAGGACCTCTCTCGATCTACTAACCACCCCCCTTGTAATAAACCTGAGGATGCCATTGGCCTTCCTGGCCACAAGGGCACAGTGCTGGCTCATGGTCATCCTGTTGTCCACCAGGACCCCCAGGTCCCTTTCCCCTACACTGCTCTCTAATATGTAATTTCCCAACCTATGCTGGAACCTGCCCAGATGCAGGACTGTACACTTTCCCTTGTTAAATTTCATCAGGTTATTCCCCGCCCAACTCTCCAGCCTGTCCAGATCCCGCTGGATGGCAGCACAGCCTTCTGGCGTGTCAGCCACTGCTCCCAGCTTAGTGTCATCAGCAAACCTGCTGATAGTACACTCAATTCCCTCGTCCAAATTGTTAATGAATATATTGAATAATGTTGGCCCCAGTACTGACCCCTGAGGCACTCCGCTAGATGCTGGCCTCCAACTGGACTCCGCACCATTGACCACCACTCTCTGGCTTCTCTCTTTAAGCCAATTTGCAACCCACCTCACTACTCTATTGTCTAGACCACACCTCCTCAACTTAGCTGTGAGAATGCTGTGGAAGACTGTGTCAAAGGCTTTACTGAGGTTAAGGTAGACCACATCCACTGCTCTGCCATCATCCATCCACCTTGTTACATTCTCATAAAAGGCTATGAGGTTGGTCAAGCATGGCTTTCCCTTGGTGAAACCATGCTGACTGCCCCTAATAACCCTCTTATCCTTGGTATGCCTTGAAATGACACCAAGGATAAGCTGTTCCATTACTTTCCCAGGGACAGAGGTGTCCAGGAGGATACTGTGAGAGACAGTATCAAAGGCTTTACTGAAATCCAAAAAGATCATGTCAACAGCACTTGATTGACTAGGTGGGTAACCTGGTTGTAGAATTAAATTAAGTTGTTCAGGCAAGACTTTCCCCTCATGAACTTGTGCTGGCTGGTACCAATGACTGTGTTGTCGTTCGGATGTTTTTCAAAAACTCCCAGAACAATCTTCTCCGTGATTTTGCCAGGAGCAGTAGTGAGACCGACTGGCCTGTAGTTGCTGGGCTCATCCCTGCTGCCTTTCTTTTAGATTGGGCCAACGTTTGCCAGCTTCCAGTCTTCCAGGACGTCTCCAGATTCCCAAGAGTGTTGAAAAATCCCATTAGGCCCCGTTGACTTGTAGGGATCTAGCTGGAGTAGTAGATCCCATACAAGTTCTGGATTGATTGGGAGTTTATTATTCTCACAGCCATGGTGTTCTAAGCCAGGGTTATGGGGGCCCCCAAGTCCCTCATCGGTGTTGAACACCGAGGTGAAGAACACATGAAATATCTCAGCTTTATCTATGTCCATGTTAATTAGGTGACCATGTTCATCAGTTAATGGGCCAATGTTATTTCTAGCTTGCCTTTTGCCATTAATGCATTTTTAAAAGCCTTTTTTATTGTCCTTCACAGTACTGGCCAGCTTCAATTCTAGTTGAGCTTTGGGCGCCTGCATTTCCTCCCTACAATGGCGAGCAGCATCTCTGAGTCCTCCCACGTTGCCTGACCTAGTCAAGTCAGAAAGAGATGTTGACAAGGGGCTGTACTCTCTCAGTTCTGCTGTTGTGACATCCATTGAGCATCCAGAGGAGCACACATGAACATGAACATAGCAATGCAGTGTGTAACAGTCCCCTTGATGCCTTCTGCGCCATACACTAAGGCTCTAGATCTGTGTGGCTACACAGGCAGTGGAGCTGAGTGGAGCTTAATCAGACCACAATGGTGTATTTCCACAAAGTGAGGCTTGTGCAGGGACTGAACAACTGGGAAGACAACCCTGCAAGGACAGAGGTGTCTGTCTGTTTCTCTTTCCTTTATCTATCCCAGGGGAAGCCACCTTTTTTGATGTGCTATAACCCTGCACATTATCTCTCCTCCTTGTATCTGTCACCATGAGCTACAGTGGGGAGCTTCGTTACTGACGTAGGGGCGCAAAACCTGAGTTAAGACAATGGACCCTGAGGAGTGAAAGAGAGAGAAATCTCTCTCAGTCTCAATTTTGTGTCTTCAGAGGTTACAGGGCTTATACCTCTCCAGGGAAGGATTGCATCGTCCTCACCACCTTCTGCCTGAGGGGGTGTGTATCATGGCAGTCCCTGCATAAATACCAGCCTTGGCAGTGCAGAGTTTCAGAAACAACATGTAGGATAAGGGCTTCAACTCCCAGCAGAAGAGCTTGCTAACTACTGTGGATGAAGTCATGATAGCTGGGAAAACACAAAAGCAGAAGGTGGCATACTGACTTGCTTAACATGGCAATTTCCCTGTGTTAGTGAAATCTCAAAGTGCCACCTCTTTGTTGCAGGGGCATTTGGCAGCCACTTAGACCAGAGTTACAGCTCAAGCTCCATTGCCCAGTTCTTAATTTTTCTGTTAGAGCAACACATGGTAAACAAGTCCTGCCAGAATGGAGGCAGAAACACGTTGCTTCTCTCCAGACCCATGAAGAAACCCACTTCCTATTATAAAGAACAAACTCAGGCTGCAAATTCCCACCTTCTGTGCTCTCACGCATATACGCTAGAACTGGAACTCTTGCTCAGGCTAGAAATACAGGGCAACCCAGATGCTTGGTTTTAGCAAGTCTAATGGAAATACGCTGGAGTGCTTAATGTTTACAGCCACTGAACACAAAATCCTGTACTCTGGCTTGTGGCATCATTCTCCTAATTATGTCATGCATGCATGAGCTTCTTGTGTGGTGGGACAGGGGGGTGAAAATTTACCTGAATTTACAAAATTTACACATTTACAAAATGTGTCGTCTCATTAATTACACTGTTTCCTGGTACAGTGTTTCATCACCACCACCCCTACTTGGAAGGCAGTGAGGAACTGATAACTGCTGTTGCTGGAAATACACAGCTGGGTTTTGTTTAGCATCGATTTAGCATCCCATAATCTAACTAATGCCTTAGTGATGCTGGTAACGTTCAGACAATTAGATTAGCATTAAACATTTCAATTCCCACCCCAAACTGATGGAAATCAATTCTGGAAAAACAAAGGTGGGTGAAATTTCTTCCTGAGACAAGATGATAACATCATTCCACTATATTGTATTATTTAAAGGAATTGTTATTATAAAAAGCTCATTTTATTAGAAGTCTACTGCAAGTCTCTCAGTGGTCTAGAATAGCATCCTTGTTGTCTAACAAGAGTATAATTTCCTTTAGCACCCAGCATCTTCATCCACCTGATTGCAGAAGCTGAGTAAACCAGATCCACCCCGTTCCAGACCTTTTATTGATCCACTGATCCCACCTGGATGTGTCTGAACCCAGCATGGTGATGTGAGCTTTGTGTTGAATGCAGGAGATCTGGCTTGTCAGGTCGTTTCAGAGAAGAGAAAAGGGCTGATGCTAGGAATCCTTGCTAGGACACTAATAATCATTCAAAATTTCTCTGTAACTGCCATTTACTCATTGCATGCTTACTGGGAGAAAAGCTTAGCAAAATAATGATTTGCATGTGGCTATTCTCACACAATGACGCTAAGAAGGAAAGTCCATCCTGCCTTCTGCTTTCATTTAATGCAGTAGTTTTTATGGTTTCTGACATGTGAAGTAAACAGGAATACTGGAAGTAACAAATAGTGAAGTGTAAGAACACACCCTCCTCTGAGGTTACTGGAGCCCTCTTTCAGTTACACATGAGCGCTGCAGCTCATGCTGTCTGCAGGATGCAGTCTGTGAGGAGGAAGCTTGTGATGGCAGAGAGGGGTACCTGGAAAGAGATAGTGGCTAGTAAGCTATAGATGAAGTTTTTGTTCACATTTCTGCAAACTTTTATTATCTTCAGTATTCAGCAGCTGCAAGATCATCTCTAGTGGTGCAATTGCTTACATCTACATTATTGACACCTATTCTCAGGTTAGGCTACTCTTTCTGAAAAGCACCAGAGAGGGAATCTTCTCAAAGGATCCACAGAAATATCCCTCAGTTTGGGGCAGAACCCTCATTTCTTTCTTGTGAGCATGGTTTCAGGACCAGATTTTAGCAAAACAGAAACAGCAGCCTTATGAAACCAGTACCTAAAAGAAGGTTTAAATAAGTATTTTAATATATGGCACTGGAAGGAAAATATAGGTACTTTTTAAAGTACATAATGTTTCCCTGTTATATGTTCTGATATATTGAATAACACAGATTTCTGTCTGTCTTGGCTGACATGTAGCAAAGTTGTTCTTAAAAAGCCACATCCAGGGGTACCAATGCAACCTTAAATACCAGTCTGAGATTAGGAGACTCGTAGTTGCAGAGAGGAGATGGCAGCCTCTGTTTTGTTTACACTTATGTAGAAAGATTGCTTATGGTTTATGTCAGGTAAGTAAGTGTATCAGGGGCCAACATGTTCAAACTGGGGAAGGAAAAAGTTACTGACCTCTGCTTCTGCCAGCTCCCAGCAGCAAGACTAGGGAATTGGGGATGAGGTAGTGAAATGAATGGGAGCTCTAGGCCAAGATAATGATGAAATCAGTGGTAAAATAGTCCTAGCATGAGTAACTGCAGACACCGGAGGTTTGAATTTTTATTACAAGACATCCTAATTTCAAGCAGAGGTTAAGATAGTGAGCCCCTTCACAACTTAGTTAAGGCAGTCTGAGGGGATGCTGAATTTGGAGATGTGGAGATGTTCATGCCTACCTATCTTTGCTCTCTACTCTGCAGCAATGGCTGACATTTGCTCCTGTGGCTGATAAGACAGCTGCCTACTTCCACATTTCCCTGGAGATGGTCAACTGGCTTTCAATTGTGTACCTCCTCATCTCGATCCCATTTGGTCTGGTGGCAACATGGGTTCTCGACAGCGTGGGGCTCAGATGTTCTGTGAGTTGAACTGTATTATTTTGCTGAGGGTGTTTCACCTAGAGATAGCAGTGCACCAAGCACTAAAATGCATACTGTGAATGGGAGTCTTGCCAAGTGTTGCAGAGGAGGAGCATGTTATAAGCTCTGTCCTAATTCAGTAATAGCTGTCACATCACCTCTTGAGGTGGGAAGCAGTGGGAGAAGTCAGAATAATGTTGCATCCTTACTTGCCTTTTCCTGCTTCAGTTGTTGTTGTCTTAGCCATCTGGAAGAGACAGATCCTCTGAGCTGACTCTGTGAAGAGCTTGCTTCAATTGGGTAGGGTTTGGTATGGAAAAGCTATTTTGTATGCAGGGACAGTTTAAGGAGCAGCAGGGCAGGGTATGAGCAATGGACTCCTGTCAGCTCAGAGCTTGGTCTGTGCAGCTTGGGATATCTACACAGTCTTCCTAGAAGGATGAGTGTTGTGGAATGTGACACTGAAACACTAGCATGCTAGTGGTATAGAAGAGCATCCGTATGCTGAATGATTCATTGCCATGATCTTTGGATTATGATAGCAAAATGTGACAGTGACACAAACTTGCAAATAGAGTGTAATTAGTGAACTTTGGATTTATCATCAATTCCATCTGCTGTCTCACATAAGCTGCCTGTGGTGTAGTTCTTATTTGGGGCCAGGACTGCCACCTTGCTCTCTAAGAAGACTGGTAAACTCACTCACTGTTGGATCAGGAGCATCTTGCAGTGGCCTGAAGCGGTGGGTGTGGTCTGCAGACAACTTTCCATGCAGTGATTGCTGACATCCAGTGTCTCCTGTAGTACATCTGAGACTCTGCTCATGCTACTCTGTTGCATTAAGTTCTGCCTTTCGGATTTCAGCACACAAACCCTGGCTGTTTCTGCTTGTTGCAGGTGATCCTGAGCTCATGGCTGAACATGACAGGTAGCATCATCCGGATATTCAGCGTCCTGAACTTCCTGAGCCTGGGTTCCCAGAACTACTTGTACCTATTTATTGGGCAATGCTTCTGTGCACTGGCACAGCCCCTTGTCATCTTTTCACCAACAAAACTGGCAGCACTATGGTTCCCAGACCACCAGAGAGCAACAGCAAATATGATCGCATCAATGTGTAAGTGATAGCTGCAAAGTAATATTGCTGCCTCCCAGAACTTGCTAGTCTTTGTTTGCCTTTCAGAGGCAGCAGGCAGAGGAAACCCTCTGTACTACAGCCATTTGGCTCTGCAAACACAGCTCTGCCCAAGAATCTCATGGCCATGTGCAATAAACCAGTGCCTTCAAGGCAAGATAGGCAGACATTTCCATGCTGGGCAGCAAGCAGTGGGCCTCAGGAACAAGGTGCGAGATTTGAGGTAAGCCACCAAAGCTCCCAACCTTCTTCCTCTCTACCATGAAAGGTGATTGCCTAAATATCATAGTGGCTGAAGATAGACCTCAGCGTTATTGGATCTAAAATCTATAGTGGCCTAAATTCTGCAGCTTATTAGGGAGCTGTCTAAATCGCATGTGATGCCAGTGATCACGGTTGCCAAATTCTGTATCTCGATAGAGGTGGGAGTGCTGCAGCAGTTTTGTCGACTAGGTCATCCAGTAGCAAGGCTGAGCATGTATTCTCAGTTTTTATGTGTACACAGACAGGTAAAATATACTCAGCTGGTCACACAAACATGTTTGGGGATGCTGAATGCCTTGGACTTGTGGGGAAAATGGCAGTATAGGAGCACCCCTATACAGCTTTCCCAATACTACTGCAAACCCAGAGCATGGGCACTCTTGCTGAGCAAAAATGGATTTATGGTGTCAGAACAAATGCATTTATTTTGCAGTGCCTTCCCTAGAATAAGGTGGATCTGACAGGTCATCTTTTTTCCCAGGACGGAGATAGACCTTCACCTTCCTTGCTGGAGATGGAGGTCTGTTGTCAATATGGTGAAATGCAAATACTTACCAGGGGTCAAGGGCACTCGGTTCTTCACTGCCCTGGAGGACCCCAGCCTGCAGACAACTTACTCTTTTTAAGTGAGAGAGCAGCCAGAACAGCCAAAGAGTATTTATTTCACATGCTGTCCTCAGTCCTTACAGAACCAAATGGATCTAAGTATGGGAAAGAATAAAACTGAATAGCAAGGAACAGTGGAAACCCAAGACCTGAAGCCATTCAGTCTGTGGCATGTTGAGAAATCACTGTGAGGACTGAATGGACTGTGATTATTATCTGCTACAACACCTGCATATTACTCTGTAGAGGGCTTCCATTAATAATATTTGGTTACATCCATTACTGTCTTCTGTATAAAATCAGGATTTCATTTCAAGAAAATTTACATGTTGCCTAGAAGGAGCATCTGCCACAGGCCCAGTCATTTACTCCAGTGGTTAACTACCTCACTGGCAAAAGTCTACATGTTACTTCTTGTCTTGCTCCTTATACCCCAGCTATTTAGTCTTGTTGCACCTGTTTGTCGGGTAGTTATGGACAGGGTGCCCTCTCCTCTCCTTTGTCTAGAAAGACTGAACAGCTCCAATGCAGTTACTTTACAGGC
The DNA here is from genome assembly GCF_037038585.1 of Patagioenas fasciata. Classification (NCBI taxonomy): domain Eukaryota; kingdom Metazoa; phylum Chordata; class Aves; order Columbiformes; family Columbidae; genus Patagioenas; species Patagioenas fasciata. Next base: position 44,098,597 of record NC_092560.1, read on the forward strand.
ACATTTCCCCTTGCCTCTTTCCGTGTGTCTCCATGTCTGCTTGTTGCTCACATGAACTTTTTCTCTCAACTTGTTCCAGTTTATCAACCCGTTTCCTGTGTTAATGCCAGAGCAGCACTCAACATTGCAGTACTGTTGGTATCAGTGCTGCACACAGAAACTGGTCCTACAGGCTCCTGTCAGTATCCTCACAGCTCCTGTTAGTGCCTCTGGGTAGGCTTCTCTGTTCTTGTGTACAGACAAAAATGGACTTTGCACCCAGGATACTGCTGAGCAGCTGAAATCACTATGGCTCCAGCTGTGCTCTGGAGTATCATATCTTGGTCCTCCCATCACCTGTAGAGACTTACAGAGAAGCAGTGCAGAGCCAAGGACTGATCCTGTTTGAAGACCATGAGAAACTCTCCTGCGTCAGAAGAAGGGCAGTTTCTTTGAGTCCACTGAAGTGGCCTCTGCTTCATCCGTAGGATTCTTCATTTACTGTGGTCTGTCAACATGTAATTTTTTGCACCCTGCAGAGTTTCAGTGCATTGGCATCACTGTCCACAAAACACGCAGCCCAGCTGCAGAGTACTGCAAGCTAATCCACCAGGACCTCTGGACCATAATGTACAATTAATTAACTCCAGTGGACTTTCCATTCTTAGCATAAGGAGAGAAGGGATATGAGCCTAGGAAGCAAAGGCAGCTGAAACCCTGTGATTACTCAGATAGTCTCACTTCGTCTTTTCAAATTTAGCCCAATTTAGCCCCTCACCTATACTTTCTGGAACTGCTTCAGCATACTCATATTTCGTGGAAACACCTGACAGCAGTTTTCCGTCAGTCTGCTACAATGCCTGGATGCTTTTTACCCCAAGGTTGAAGCAGTTGTTTAATTGTGTCCATGTACTTAGGAAAAAGTAATGTTTCACCAGAATCATAAGCTAGTACTTCCTCAAGTACTAGCAGAAATGCTACCGTTGTGGTGTGCTATATCACTATTAATGAATAGACAAGGTTGGAAGGCATCTCTTGGGATTGTCTTATCCAACCACATGGTCAGTCAGGGTTTTGGCTAGACCAGGTTGCCCAGGATCATGTCTAGTCAGGTTTTGACTGTCTCCAAGGATGGAGATGTTGCAACTTATTTGGGCAACTTGTTTCAGTGTTCAAGGACTGTCGCAGTAAAAAAGTTTCTATTCAGACACAGTTTTCTGTGTTGCAGTTTGTGTCCATTGCCTCCTATCTTGCCACTGGACACCACCGAGAAAAGTCTGGTTTCCTCTTTGCAATATCTGATCAAAGTTCTTTTCTCCAGGCTGAACACTCCCAGCTCTCCCAGCCCCTTTCAGTATGAGAGATGCTCAGGTCCCTTAATCATTTATTTGACCCTTGAGTGAAGTTGCTCCATTAACTGTATCTTTCTTGTATTGAGGAGCCCAGGACTGGACTCAGCACTCCAGATGTTTCTCACTAGGGCTGAGTAGAGGAGAAGGATCACTGCTTGCCACCTGCTGGCAATGCGCTTCCTAATGCAGCCCAGGATTCTGTAGGACACCTTTCTGCAATGGTGCATTACTGGCTCACGGTCAACTTGCAGGACACCAAGACCCCATATCCCTCCCTGCAAAAATGCTTTCCAGCAGCTTCTGTGGACTGATCAGTCCCAGTTCTGTCAGCCTCTCCTCACATAACAGAAGCTTCAGTCCCTTAATCATCTTTTGCCCCTTGCTCAACCAGGGAGTCCATGTCTCACTCATAATGGGGAGCCCAGAACTGAACACAAGACTGCATATATGGCCTCAATAGCGCTGAGTAGAGGGGAAGGATCATCTCCTGCTGACAACACCCTGCTTAGGCAGTAGCCCAGGATGCTTGTAGCCTTCTTTATCATGAGATTGTGTTGCTGGCTTATGGTCAAGTTGGTGTCCACCCAGACCCCTACCTTCCACACCAGGTCCTTCCCTGTGAAGCTGCTTTCCAGTTGGTCAGCCCCAGTGTTTACTGGTGGATGTGGTTATTCATCTCCAGGTGCAGGATTTTACCTTTCCTATTGTTGAACTTCACAAGGTGAAGTTCACTCTGCCCATTTCTCCAGCCTGCCACTCCTACCAGTGTTACATCATCTGCAAACTGCCTGTGGGTGTCCTCTGCCCCACTGTCCAGGTTTTTTGTTAAGGTTAAACTGTATTTGCCTCAGTATCAGCCCCTGGGATGCACCACTAGGGACTGGCCTCCCACTGAACTTCATGTCAGTGATGGTAATCCTCTGGGCCCAGCTGTTCAGTTAACTTTCAGTTCCATCTCACTGTCTACTTATCTAGCCATCACTTCATCAGCTTGCCTGTGAGGATGTTATAGGAGACAGCCTTAGTAAAATTGAGATTAAAAACATCCACTGTTCTCCCCTCATCTCCCCAGCCAGTCATCTCACTGTACAAAGTTATTAATGTTTCTCCTTTGCTGTCTGCTCCTGTTCACCTTTTTGTCCTTCATGTGCCTGGAAATGGTGTCCCAGATTAGTTGTTCCATGACCTTCGTAGGAATCAAAGTGAGACTGGAGGGCCTGGAGTTCTTTGGATTCTCCTTCTTGCATTTCTTGAAGATGGGAGTGGTGTTTGCTCTCTTCCAGTCCAAAGGAGCCTCTTGATATTGGCACAGCCTTTTAAAGATAATGAAGAATGGCCTTGCAATGAAAATAGCCTGCTCACTCAGCACTCATCAGTGCATCCTATCGGTCCCATGGACTTATGTATGTCTGGTCTATTTAATGTTCTCTAACGTAGTCCTCCTCAACTGACGGTAAATCTTCCTTGCTCCAGGCTTCACTTCTGGTCTCAGGGCTGAAGGCCAGTCTTACTAGTAAAGATTGAGGTGAAGGAGGCATTGAATACCTTGGCCTTTTCCATGTACTTTGTCACCATGTCTTCTGCTACATCCAGCAACAGGCCCACATTTTCCCTAACCTTCCCTTTGCCGTTCACATCTTTCACCAATCTCATTTCGAGGTTGCTTTGGCTTTCCTAACTCCATCTGTGCATACTATCGGAAAAACAACTTCACTTGTTCAACTGTTTGCAGAATATTGCCTTAAAGATAAAAAATTGTCTCCTGCAATTTTGGATGTTTGCAAGCTGAGTCCTGGAAGTACTACTTCAGATGCTGCTCAGCTCCAGCCCCTTAAGAATGTAACCTGCTACTCCAGTATAGAGAAGTGTCCAGGATTCTCTTCTGCTATAAGATTTTTGTGGTTGGTAGGAGAGATCAGCTTGTATATCAGCCTGGGCTTTGCTGAGGAACTGTATTAGCTTGAAAGGTGCCATGAATGACATAATGTCACTTTAGAGAGCTGTCAAAGGGCTTTTCAGCTTTTTATGCCCTTTTGGCAAAGAAGACCAATGGTATCCTGGTGACCACTGGGAAAAGCATTGCCAGCAGCTTGAGGGAGGTCCCCTGTGCACATCTGAAGAGCTGTGTCCAGTTCTAAACTCCTCAGTACAAGAAGGGCATGGACATGTTAGTTTAAGTCCAGTTAAGAGCCACTAAGACAGTTAAGACAATGCAGAATCTGTCATGCCAGTCAAGGCTGAGAGAGCTAGGACTGTTCACTGTCAAGAGGGCTCAGGGGGATCTTATCCATATGTATACATGCCTCTTGGTGCATCCCTCAAGAGGCAGTAAAGAAGGGAAAGTACCTCTATTTGTTACTGCTGATATATAACATCAGGACAGACAACATGTATTCGTCCATCTTTGTTTTGTCCCCTCGGCATTTACTGAGGCAGTGTTGTGAGGATGACAACACTGGAATTCATAGACAAAAAGCAGTTTACAGGAGTTAGAGTTTATAGGGAAGCAGATTTATAGAATGGACTTCATGGGGGTGAGGGAACAGATGTGGCAGCAGTAAGACTACATGGTCAACTTCTCCAAATAGTTCCCTACCTGTTTCTCCCTATATATGCATTGTTCTGCCCTTACTGATTGCTCAGCTGCACACTTCATCTCTGGTGCTGACTGGCAGTAGGGGTGGACACATGATTCTGACTTGCATGAAAAAATTGTCTCTGTTTGTTTCCTTCCAGCCAATCCCCTGGGTATTCTTATAGCAAACGTGCTGTCACCTGCACTAGTTCCTGAAGGAAAACACATCTCATTGATGGTAAATGAAAATTGCTTTTTCAGCCAGCTGGGCCAGTTGGGGTCCAGCTGATTTATTTATATTGAGGCAGTTGATCTGGAAATACTGGTAACATGTCTTTACTTTGTGTTGTGTAGCTGGGTGTTTATGCCATCCCATCAGTAACAGCCTGTGCTCTAGCAACTGTGGGGATTCATGAGAGGGTTCCTCCAACGCCTCCTTCAGTCAGTGCCACTAACTCCACTTCCCAGCCATTCCTTACAGGGCTCAAAATGGTAAGTGCTGCAGCACAGAGACAGACCAGTGCTGGAGTGAGTGGTGCAGCCCTGGCAGACAGTGATATGCTGGGAAATCTCTTGACAAAGCAGACTCTGAACTCCACTAAACTCTCCTCCTGAAGTAGACCAGGTTTCCTTCCTTCCTTGGGGTTTGGAAGCTGCTCACAGCAAAGCTGTTGGAGTTATCTGAGCATTCAGCTGTGGGTTGTCTGCAGGTTGGCTACCTCAGACAGGCACACCTGGGCTCCTCCAAGAGAACCACACAACCTGAGCCTTCTGAGCAGATGTGGTAACAGGTAGGATAGTATATAGCAAAATGAAGGAGGAATTTGGGCACTGAAGAGATCCTACATGGTACTGTCCTCTGGCTGAACTGACAGGAGCAAGCCAAACTCCTCTAATGATCAGAGGGTTGCACTGTCAACATTTCCAGCTGAGGAGTCAGAGCTTCTGACCCTGAAGACTACTGTCACAGCCAGGCCTATTTTCCCCCACCTCTTATTTAAATGACACATTAACTTCTTTCTCTAGCTCCTGAGAAACAAGCCATACCTCATCCTGGCATTGTGTTTTGGAGGAGGAATTGGGATGTTCACCTGCTTTTCAGCTCTGCTAGAACAGATCCTTTGTGAAAAGGAATATTCAAATGTGAGTCTTCTTCCTTTCCTCCCCATTGTCCACATCATGTATGATACAATCAAAATTATTTTCCCTGATAAAAGACTCAGAGCAAAATGAAGATAGTTGAATATGCTGTACTGTCTTATATCTTATTTGCTCACATTATCTAATATAGCTTAAGCAGTGCATTAATCCAGAACACAGTCAATCTCTCAGTATAATGGATGGTCTGCATTTTCATTACTGCCCATGGCCAGCCTCCCATTTGTCAATTAAAAAACTTTCCTCCTGAAATACTCTTTAGGAAAAACAAGTATTGTGTTTTTGATAAGCCACTCCAGAGCAGTGATGTCTATGCAGCCTTCTGACACCTTCTCCAGAACAGGATGGGGTCCAGGCAGGCCCTAGATTGAAGCTGAAGGCAGGCTGGTGCAGGCACCTTTTCCTCTTTACACAGTCTTACATGAAGCCAGGGCAGCAGAGGAAGTCATAGGTACTGTGACAGCTTTTTCCTCATCTTTCCCAGGACCTCAGACAGGTGCTGCTTTTACAGCTGAGCAGTGTGTACCCAGCTGGTTCCTCCTGCTCTCTCTCCTGGCAATAGCATGGAACCGCTCCGGTTCCTGCATTTTCCCTCAGGCTGGCAGAACTTCAGTCCTGCTGCTTGTATCTCCATGGAGGTCCTCATAAAACACCTCTCCAGCTGTTCTGTATGCACATCTACATGTCTGGTCTCTGTCCACTCCCTCTCAACTCCCGGGTCTGATATCTGGCTCAGTATTCCATAGCCAGCTCACATTTGCACACTCCTTTGGCATTTAACTGGAAACATTTTAAACTTTGCATCCTTGCTTTCTGGGCATCATGATGTTTTTGTCTTTGTGTGACTGGCTTGCCATGGCCCTTTAGCACACAGAAACTATTTCAGATAATCTTTCCTTCAGTCTGCCCCTGAGGCTCTCAAAAATGTTCACCCAAATTTGTTAGAGCTTCCCTGCTCTCAGGATCTGTGTCTGCAATTGAATTCTTATGGAGCTGAAGAAGCAGGACAAGCAAAGATAGCCACTGCAAGCAACAGAGCAGATGCCCTATCCTAACTACTGCTCACTGCCTTTCTGAGACCCCCTTGCTACAGCCAGGTGATGCTGTCTCATCTAACACACTTTGGGGCTGCCAGCCTTGTGGAAGGCATTCTGACAGTGAAGGTTCCTGGTAAGAGGCCAGAAGCTTGATTGTAAACAGAAGCAGATCAAAAGGCAGTTGGACCTGTTACCAGCAGTGTGAACAAGGCACTTGATTGCACCTGGAGGAGCCAAGAACAGCCTCATGGCTGGACTGGGGGATTCAATACCAGGGAACAGCTGCTGCCTCCCTGCACACCAGCCTCTCTTGCCAGATGTGCAAAGATTTGTTGTCCATTGAGACCCTGGGAGTGCTGTGACCCTGCTGTCCCTACACACTTGTAGCAGCATCTGGGCCCTGTTATTTGCTACTCAGAGCCCCGTGCTGGCCTCAGCTATTGCAACGGGCAGGGAAGCTTTTCCTACCTCAGCAAGTGACACACTAGCAGCAGGCAGATACATCAGTGACATTAAAACCTCTTTCCTAACTGCTCTGGTTGCTCAGTTACTTGTTCTTCTGTCTTCCAGGAATTTGCTGGCCTGAACGGTGCACTGTTTACAGTGTGTGGTTTGTTGGGTGCTTTCCTGTTAGGCCTCTATGTCGACCGGACAAGGAAGTTCATAGAGTCCACCAAGATTTGTTTCTGTCTGACTGCACTTGCCAGCATCATGTTCGCAGTGGTGAGTTCTCCCTTGCATCACACCATACCTATGGGCTTAGTTCTGTTCCCATTCGATAAATCATCAATTCAAACCAAGGTCATTTGATGTCATAGTATTTATTAGGGCACGTGTTGTGCTTTGGGATTATCTCTTGGGCTAGGAAGGCTTTAAAGAAAAACCCTTTACTGAGGATTTCACAATCATTGTGAAGCCTGAGGCAGACTGTTTCAGGATATAAGTAAATTGGCACAATTTTACTTCCTTACATTGAATCACCATTGTTTGTTTGCTGGCCCTGAGATCATTCTTTCCAAAAAGAAATGGAATTGCTAAATGTCCATCTTGCAAAAATAAACAAGAATGCCATAGTGTTCCCAACACCTGCCTTTAACTGTGGTGGCTGCCAGGAATGTAAGATTAGCAGAAAGGACATGTTAATAGTTCTGCAGTATTCCTCAAGGAAGACAAGGTAAGGGAGAATCAGAAAAGGGGGACACTGAAATCAAGCCAGGAGAGGAACACAGAACCAGGAGACTTAACAGCCATGGGGCTGGAGTGCAAGTACTGCACCCAAGCTTAGTCATTTGCCAGTGAGAGCTATCTTCCAGCAGGAATGTGAGCATGAGACACAGGACTCCTAGCACTGCAGAGGACCCAGACTGGTGCAAGTCTCTGCTTTACCAACAAGCTTGTGCTGTGCATTTCTCCTCTATGTTGAAAAATCCAAACTTTAAATACAGTGTGATCACACCTCCCTGTGGGCCAAGATCCCAGTGATGTTAGCTCCACCACAATGACACAAATGCAACACCTTTCTCAGTGTAAGATAATGTGCCTAAAGCAGACCTTACATTTCCCCCTTTAATACACTGGCATTTGTTGGGGGGATGCTCTGAATACAAGTCAGCATGACTGGGATCAGGTAAAGCACAGAACGACTCTGTCAGGAGCAACGAGCAAAGCTTTCCATCCTCCCATTCCCTCTGTTCCCTTCACCCCATACAGATGAACTACTCCTTCAAAGTAGTAGACTGACACACATCCATTCAAACCTGCTTGATGCCATGATGCTTCAAACTTGCATTCTAGACACACAGAGTTTTCTTTGACTTTATCAGTTTAGCTAGGCCAGGCCTGCTGCAGCCATGCCAGGACAGACATCTCATGCTACTCTGTGGGAATTTATTACATGGTTCAGAAGAAGGTACCAGCATTGTGGCTGCAGGATTTATGCCCTTGACTTTACTAGCATTGGCTGGACAAGGCCATGCTCTTTCCTCCACAGTTAGGGACAAGGCTGTTCTTGGCACTAAACTAACCTCCAGAGTTTCTGAATGTTTCAAGTGGTTTTTGTTTATGTTTTGGGTTGTTTTTTTTTTTTTCATTGGTTGGTTGGTTTTGTGTGTGTGTTTGTTTGCTTGCTTCTTTGTTTTAATTCTTATTCTTGTTTGGGATTTTTTTTGTTGTAAAGCCCCAGTGTTACAAAACATGAGTTTGACATGGTGTGGAATTGTATTACTTATTACTGAGCTGCAGCACCTAAGGAATAGTTCTCTTTATCCACGAGCTGCAGCAGCCCAGTGAATTCTCATGTGTAACCCAGGGCAAACAACCACTTCTGAAATGTTAGCTTGCATTGGGAGAAAAGTGTGTGTTTCACTTGGTGCTGGAAATACGCTGAGCATACTCCTGGTAAGTTACTGACCAGGAAGTCAGATCACAGTAATATGACCACACCAATGCTTTTCAGGTAATTCTGCTGATCCTCTCTCCCCTTCCTTAAATTCAAAATATAAATCTCCGTCATGTAGCCATTTGTTGACTCTAAAGGGTTGGAGGTAAAAAGAGAGGTTTCAGGAATAGGTAGTGAAGGCATTGGTGAGCACCGTGACCCCTTGGGACTTCCTGGAGGTTATGGGTTCAGAGACTTTCTGTACAGCTGACACTGAGACTTTGGTTTTGGTTTTCCTTGGTTTGGTTTGGTTTGGTTTTCTGCCTGCAGACTTCACGATTCAGACACCAGGCTGTCATGCTGGCCGTCACCAGCTCACTCTTTGGTTTCTTCGGTTTTGCCATCTACCCCATTGCCATGGAGCTGGCTGTGGAGTGCTCCTACCCTGTGGGAGAGGGCACATCTACAGGTCTGATTTTTGTTGCAAGGTAAGGAGGTTAAATTGACAGCTGAGCTTGGGTACACACACACACACGGCTGCAGATAAAGAAGAGTGTGGACATCACTCACTGCTAGCCATCCTGCTGAACTTCTCCCTGTTGTCCGTGCACATGACCATGGCCAGGAGGAAGTTGGCTGGCTAAAGCTAAAGGTTTTAAAGCAAGGACAAGTATGGGGGGTTGGTGCAAGAAAAGCAAGAAGGAAGGTGAAAGTCTTCCTTGTTCGGCACAAAGCAGAATTTAATCATGCCCAGCATCACCTACCTTTGAAGCAGATTGGGGCTGAGAGGGGCCTGAGAGGTACCTGAGAAGGGCACCAATTCCCATGTCAGTCCAGGGACTTACCAGGTTTCAGTGCTCTGCTGAGAGAGATAGGGCTGATCACTCACAGGGAAGATGGTCACAACAGATGGGTCAGTGACAGTCCTTCCAGTGATCAATGTACATGTCTAGGGCTGGAACTGGACTGCTGCAGAAATGCCTTGTTGCGGTCCTAAGTAGTGATACATATGGCCTGGTGCCGTGTGTGTGTCAGGTGAAGCTGAAGCAGCAAGAAACATAAAGTCAAAGACGATCACTGCCTTTGAAGGCTGTTGTCTTACACTGCTTGTGGACTTTGTTGCTGCTGCCGCCAGCAATAAGGAGGAAGCTGAAGTCATAACCTGACTTTCTCCCATCTGCAGTCCTGCAGTGAGAGGTATTTCCAAGTCTCTGCCCAAATCTCTGACTAGGCCTCAGCTCCTTGGCAGCTGTAGTTAACACCCACTCACCTCCAGAGGGAGTAAATAGTGGTCCTGCCATGCTGGTCCCATGTCTGGAGGTGTACTGAAAGGCTGACCTGGGCACCCTGTGAGCCACGGCCAGTTAACCAAGCGCCTGGGGCAGAGGAGGCTGGCAGTAGCTTTCCCTGTTAGAAGGACCCTGCTCCAGAAAGGGGTCTCACTTTCTTCCTACTGGGGAAGCTGAGCTTATCTGCAGCACTGATGAATCAGGCAGGTGCCATGACTGCATATTGGCTTCTCCCCACAGCCAGATTGAAGGCGTGATTTTAATGGTGCTGCTACAAGCCCTCACTGTGCGTGTTTCTGAGGATACATCCTCCACCTGTGCCCTTGACCAGGATGGAGCCCTGGACTGGACAAGTAAGTATGTCCTTTGGACATTATGCTGGGCACTTGATTGCACCTGATGTACCCCCCACTCCAGGTCTCACTGTGAGCGAGCTTGCAAGACTGATTCTTATCGTAGCATATTTCTTAGCCACATTTCCTAACCTGATAGTGCACTTCCTTGCTGCTCCTGCTAAACCAGACCTGCAAGATTGAAAACCAGAAAACCTCTAAAATGATGTGAATGTTGCTGCTGGCTCCAGATTAAATTTTCCCTTATAGCCACCCTGGAGAGACATGAGCTTCAACAAGCTAGAAAGCAGCTGTTCTGAGAGGACGACACAGTCCATGTGGCACAGCCTGTGCCGCTTTTCAGTGTGAGAGGCCAAGACTAGAAGTCCATTTGCTGAAAGTTGCTTCCCTTGCTTCTGCACACACAGCTGTCTGGGCTTCTAACATGATGGTACAGCATTGTTCTGACTTATTCCACATTTTCAAGTCAGTCAGGAGAAGAGAGAGCAACTGAGATGAACAGGAGCACAAATGTGTTTTCACTGCAGGCTAAACCCTGGTCTTGATCCTCTCAGCTGGTTCATATTTATGTAATGCTGACACAAAGTCCTGGGGACACACCACAACACAAACATGCTTGGCTAAGCAGAAATTCCCCAGAATGATTTCCTGTAGCTGGCGAGGAACAAGGCTTCACAATAACTGCCTGCCAAAAGTAATTTGAGTGTTTCATGTTTGAAAGCCCACAAGTCTCCTCCTCATCAGATCATAGCTGGATCTGCTGATTAGGTGCCCACTCCTACTCATTTTGTGGTCTGATTAATACATGCAGGAGAATCTGAGGAGAAAGGCATGCAGATGCCTATTTGAGACACTGCTGGAATAAAAATGTAACTACTTCCAGGCCTTGTTGCACAGCCTTTTAGATTACTGTATTTACCTTTTTTTTCCAGAAAATGTTTATTTTAACACAAATTTTTCTTTAATCAAAGTTTATGCATTGTGAACCTTTCCTACACTTTGCTCTTGGATGATATAAGAAGAACCTGTGTGGACCTGCTGTCTTACGAAGCTCAAGTGTATTGATTTAGACTTTCTTGTAACTTTCTTCACAACCCGCCAACACACAAAGGTGTACACATACACAGAAACACACTCTCCTACAAACACACTATGTGCACCAGTGTAAGATGTCCAACCTGCGGGATCATGCAGGATAAGAGTCCTGGAAACCTTCCACATTTCACCCAAATCTTCTTTCTATGCTAGCATTAGGTGAGATGAGGTTTGGCTGCTACCAAATTGGCATCGCCCCACTGTGAGCTGCACACTGTCCTCAGGGTTCACCTTTGGGAGGAGATCACCCAGGCTGTGCAGCTGCTGTGGAGTGGACCTCTAGACTTCTGCACTCATGAGGAGTAGTGAATTCACTATCTAAAAATGTATATTCCTTGCAGATCCTGTACTGGTCCTGGCAGGCCTCTGCAGCGCTGTGGCTTGTTTCTACGTCATCTTCTTCCACACTGACTACAAGCGGCTCCATGCTGAGACAAATAGCGGTGATTTGGTCAAGGCAGAAGATGCTGCAATAGCAGATGTTCCTGAAGCCTAACCAGAGGATGCCAAGGACCCAGTAAGGGAAGGACTTAGGCCTGTGGACAGGGACTATGACTGCAAATGCTCAGCTGGCACACTGGGATATCCAGTGTTGCACAATATATCCTGTTGCAGAACAAAACAGGGCTAGAGCAAAGTCACTGCAGCACTTTTGCTGTGTTTACCTCAATCGTGTATTTATTTGTGAGTCTTGGCTGTAAGAAAGGCTGTGCTGCCAGGAAGGTCAAAGTGGGACCGGACAACTCTGCAGGTAACGGGGATTTTTAGCTGACTTGATTCAAGGTAAAGAAATGTTGCAGAGGAGAGGAGCATCGTATTTCAACCATTTTTTTCATTCATGTACTTGGATCAGGCGTGAAGCTTTAAGAGAGGTAGAAGCTGTGCCTGTCACAAATCTAGTGGAAAACTTCTGTTTAAGAGCTGTGCTTTCTGTATGGCGTAACAACTCTTCCACTCTAAGGCTGGAGCTAATTGCGCCTCTTAGCTAAAGGGCAGTAGGAGCTGGTGCATCCTGCCATTACAGCGGGGAAGTGCAGGTATATGATCTGTAATACAAATCTGTCACAATGAGCCACTTTGTCCTCTCATACAAACAGGAAAAGCCCTACCTGCAGTGCTGCCTGTGAAAGAAAATATTAAGCAGCAGAAGTTAAATACAGCAGTATTCCTCACCCTTCTGGTCCCCTGCCAGCTGCTGAGACATGCAGGATAAGCTTGTTTTACTTGGGCTTCTGTTGTTTCTCCACTTCTCCTGCAATTCCAGTGTTTTAAGTTTTCCACAAGAAAATGAACCTGCTGCTGTAAGATTAGAGTAGTGTAACCTGCACAGGCCAGCGAATTGGCAAAGGGGACCACTTGGAGCAGGGGTGTCAAACTAATTTTCACGGGAGTCACGTCAGCCTCGCGGTTGCCTTCAAAGGGCTGAATGTAATTTTAGGACTCGCAACCGTGAGGCTGACGTGGCCCCCCGTGAAAATTAGTTTGACACTCCTGACTTAGAGAATGCAGGGACCTGTTATAAGTTTCTGTAGATGACAGGGGATTTTTGGGGCAGACCAAGTAAGAAACAGCATCAACAAACATCTTGGAATTCTCTCTGCAACTCACAGCTATTATTGAGTGTTAGAAGACATGGTTAGTGACACAGAATATCCCAGTTGGAGTTCAGTTACCCTAACAATTGCAATGGATGGATTTTTCATTTTACAGTACTTCCACAGCAGTCCAGTGTCCTGCTTTGGGGCTCAGGTCTAGATGTGCAACCTGAGAACATTTTGCCCCCTAACATTTCAGTGATAAAAAAAGTGAGATAGATGGGACTTGGTGATGTTTCTTACCATGCATCATGCAAGGGACGTGAGTACTTGCTGATTAAGGGAATTTGATGCAAATTGGACCTGTGACTGGCTTTGTCCAGTCCAGCTAGAGGATGATCCCAAAGCCAAGTATGCATCTTCCCCAAGGAACACTGTACAGAGGAGCTCTCTCAATACCTGAATTCTCTTCCCCATTAGCAAATGGAAATCTCTCCTTTTGTAAAATGCCTAGCTATATCCTTCTAGGGAGCCTGCTAGTTCCTATAGCTCCTGCTTTGCTCTTACCAGTAAGCACTGGTGTTTGTCAAAAGGAGCAGGAAGGAAGTCTGAAACTGAGGTGAGACAATACAGTTTTGACCTGTCAGAGGAATGAGATTAGCTGTCCTTTGCAAAACTAGCTGGTCAGTTCTGCAGCCCTGGACCTAATAAACCAAACAGATTAACAACAAATTTACCTGTCACTTCTGAGTCCTACTGTACTGGGAAGCAGGAAGCACGTGATACTTCGTAATTTTATGTATTTACAAATGTTTACATTTTTTAATAAAGAGTGGTTTAAGAAAAGAATAATCTCTTCTCACTACATCAAACTTTTAAAAGTATTTTAAAGATAGAGGGGTGAATCAGATCTGCCACATAGCACAAACCAAAGGTCTCCATATTGCCAGATGTACGTTGTTATGCTCAAAATGATGACACAAAGTGGTATCTCAGATCTTTAAAATGACAGTGTGAAATTACCTGTAGGCTAAACTAGTCGTAGGTTAAACTTAGCTCGATTTTGAAGGATAGGTTAAAGGAGTGAGGAAACACTGCTAGCAAATGTCTGCAAAATCTGCTGTTGTCCTGGTCAGAGTCTGCCTTGCATCAGCTAAGACACTTTTATCTATCCAACCATATAAAACAGATTAGAAAGGGAACATTTTTCTCTCTACTAATGCATCAGGTGTGTGAGGCTAATTCTCAGTTCATCATGTGTAGTAGAGCAGGTTGTTCCTCCATTATACAGTTTGTCGTACCCTGGCAGCATGCCATAGAGGTGTTATGGCACTGCTAACAGTGAGGCCAGGTAGCTTGCATAAATATCTACTTTGCACCATCAGTTGTTTCAGCTGGTTGAGCTAACTTCACATTTTGTCTTTAGAACAAGAAAGATGCAAATTTCTGTGCTAGTCTGTAATTACCACCATAGTTGAAGTCGGCTTACTTGCTGTACACTGTTCTCAAGACTGCATAATTAATCTCTCTTGCAGCTCACACTCAAGATGTGCATTTCCCTGGAAAACCTATGGAAAGCATGAAGCTGAAGTCTTAGCAGGACAGAGGGATTTTAATGTTAAGGCCCACTATGTCGTGGGGTGGACCCATGTACTCTCCCTGCCAAAACAGTGGTCTGGCTTCCTTAACAAGCTGCCTGTGACCTCAGTAACCCCAGCAGAGGCTTCTGCAACAGGTCTGTAGGGGCTACTGGAAAACGGGTACTGCAAAAAGCCTCCTGCAAAGGTTCTGGATGTGGTCTGGTCTCACTAGAGGCCACCTGTTTTTGTAAAGCTAAAGAAGAGGAACATAAAGGTCAGCCAACTGCCCCCATCACAGCTATGGATCCTAGAGAAACCCTCTGACACACTGTGCACAGCTGGGTCCAAGAAAACATTTCTGTTGCAAGAAATGTTCCTCTTGCAAAGCAGACAATCTTAAGTCCCCTGGAGCAGCTCAGTCCAAACGCTTTCTACAGGACACTGTCACTGCCTGCCTCTAGAGCAACTCTGCTTCATGAGATACTCCTACAGGCTTCCTGCAGCCTCTCAGAACAGCCAACTCTGCCCTCTTTCTGCAGCCTCCCTGGGGAATGCATGGTGCTGGCAGAGGAGGGTCAAGTTCACATGAGCCTGGAAGTGAGATATGCTGCAGTCTGATGACCAAGCATACCTTCTCTGTCCTGTTACTTACCAGACTTGTGTGTAAGTGACAGGAAGGCAAAAGGAGCAAGGGCTGTACTGGAGAAAAGTACACCCAAAGGTCCTCATGTGAGTACAGATGCCTCATTAAAGACCTGTAGAAAGGCTCAGGTGACATCCTTTGTGCTGTCATGGGAAGAGTTGTCAGTGTCCAGGACTCCTATGCTGCACCTCTCACAAGGAGTGGTGGACATATAAAGCGAAGTCTGCATTGCCTCCACAGGTATTTGCACACAAGCACAGGAAGGACTGTCTCTACAGGATTGGGTTACCCTGTTTGGATTTAGGGTGGAGGTCATATACACTGTAATTCCCCCAAAACCAAATGAAACTAACATTGGTGCTACCATTTAAAGTACATATAAGCAGATTTGTCATCAAAATGTTAAAGAAAAAAATGGGGGAAACTTTAAGACAGAGATACCCTTTTTTTTATTATTTTTTTCCTTCAAAATAAAGAATATACTGTAGGAAAAAAACAAACACACACAAAAAAACCCAACCAACCAAACAAAAAAACAACCAACCAAAAATCCAAGCCAACCAACAACAACAACAAAAAAAAACCAAAACACAACAAACAAAACAAAACCAAACCCAAAGAAAAAAAATCCCCAACCAACCAACGAAACCTGTATAAAAACTGTATAAAAATATTGCAGTGATTTGATCAGTGGAAGCAACACATCATAAAAACCAAACAAACGAATTATGAAAATGGCTGGAGTAGACATTCTGTCAGGTGCTGTTTCCCATTTTTGGGACCATTGTATTCAAACATTTTTAGCCCTGAGCAAAAAGACTCAGTGAGCAGGACAGATGGAGTTTGAAAGTCAAAAGAAATTATACTTTGGGGCTACAGGAAACCTTCTTGTGCCTCATGCCTTTCTGAATCTAAGATTACTTTTTCTTCCAGCCACCAGAGCCTCAAGACCTGTTGTGAACTTATCACCTTCATCTACACTTCTTTTTGGATTAAGTTTGTTGCAAGGATATCATGACCTACCAGTGATAGCAAACTGTAATTTAGCTTTCTGGAGCTCTGTGAGGCTAGAGCTCCTCAGAGGAGCGTAAAGCAACAGCTAGTATGTCCAAGTCCTGCTTGGTACTACACAATCTAAATAAAATAAACACCAAAAGCAATTAGTGCTTTAAAACTCAAATAAAATAAACACCAAAAGCAACTAGTGCTTTAAAACTCCCCAGGGAATTTTTATCAGATGTTTAAAACAAGTGGCCCTACTCTCAGTTGCAATGTGTTCACCTGTGTGCCTGGTTTGCAGGCAGCTCCCTCAATAACTTTGGCTCAAGTCAGACGGTGGTATAGGGTGGAAGACAATATATATCAGAACCACATGTGCTGCAAATAAAACTATATTTCTTGGGAGGTTTTATGGAAAAGGACCTCAGAAGAGTGGTAGGAAAAATACTAACTAGCTGAAGCTTCTATTATAGTTCTTTCTGCCTGGATATGTTTCCCTCTGTGATCCTGCTTCAGGAACTCTGGGCTTTATTAACATACGATTGATTGTACTGACATTATTTATTTTGCTGTATCATGTTCCTTTAATAGAAGAGAGTGATTTAATCAAGTGGATCTTCCTGGAGACAGAGCAAATAACACAGTATGCCTGGAGGAAGAAACTCTGTAGAACCTTGGATCTGCTTCATCCTGTCCATTCTGCCTATTCTTGCTCTTTTGAGCTAAAAGCTCCTTTCGCCTCTTTCGCATGCTTCCTTGTATGGAAAAATCTAGGAAGAACCACTTCCAATCACCAAAGCTCCACTTTAACGTTACTACCACTCCTACTACCATCACCACCACTAATACTCCCCTCTGTACCTCTCTTTAGCTATATTTTATCTTCCTTTTTCTTTTTTTCTTCTTCCTTTTCTTCCTGCAGCCAGGCTGGTTCAATCACAGCCAAGGAACAACTGCTTTGGCCTTGGCAAAGGCATGATGTCCAGACCTATTGCTGGGGATGGCCTGGCTGTGAGAAGGAGGCTAGACTGAAGGTGCAGCACATCTGTGATTCTACTTTCCTGCATGGGACTCAGCTGCAGAAGACAAGTGTGTGATTGACTCTAAGTAACTCAAGCACCATGAGACCCAGACTTCCAGGATCTCTCTTTCCAGCTTGCAAATGATGCCGAACAGTTCCAGCAGCCGACATGCCACATGTCCTATGGAGGGTGTCTGGTTGCACCTCCCCCACCATCAGGTATGAACTCTCTAGGACATCTTAAGTTGGGTCAGGGTCTGGGTACTTTTGGGTCCAGTTGTATCCTGCAAGAGACATTGTGTCTCACATCCTTCTTGGCATCTCCCCATTCAGAGATCTGTAACACAGTTAAGGAGCTGTGTAACCAAAGGAAAGGTTTGAGTTACCCATGAAATATAAATATGCTAATCAGGATATAAATAATATTAGCTTTTCTTAAATGCATGCATACTCAACTACTGTAACACAGACAGAATCCAAGAACTTTGTAACACTGTGATGGCATAGCTGGACACATTTTGTGTATAAGTAATGTGAACCATGTAATCAGCAAAGGGTCAAAGATGGGTGCAGGTGCAGCAGGAATGTTTTCAACGAGCTAAATGTTGCCGGAAGATAAGCACAAGGAACTGCAACTGTAAGGAATAGAGGAGCCCTCCACCCAGCTTCAGGAAGGAAGCAATAATGTAAAAACATCAGGCATGATGGAGGAAAATCAGAAGAGTTAAGGCCAGTTCATTTAAGTCCTGACCTCTTCTTAAGAGCTCTGGAGCCTCATCACCTTTACCTCTGTAACAAGAAGCCACTCAGGACTGCAGGCAGCCATGCTAAAAAGATGGCATCAGATTTCATGGTACTCACAGCTTAAAGAGCACAGGGCTACAGACCTACAGGTGAGAAATGGAGGATGATCAGTATTGTCTAAGAATTAATCATTAGCAAGAACTGTGTTGTTAAGGAATAGATCTTCAGTTCCTCAACTGACAGATAAATACACACATATTCAGCTATCAATCCTGCTTTGGGTTGGTTGGTTGACTTCTCACCTTCCTTCACAGGTTTACATGCCTCTTCCCTTGGGAGGTTGCTCCAGGACATGTTCTCAGAAAAGTGTGGGAAACCTGACAGCCTTCAATGGGTTTTCTCTGGCACTGAGGAAACACAGAGGAAAAGAAACTGTGAGAGATGCTGTTGTGCCTGCTATACAACTTCACCTTGGCCTACTTGCCAAACAAGTTCTGAGGGTAAAGGTGGTGGTCCCTCCCAGGGGCTGTTGTTTCTGGGAGCATGTGGTATGCAAGGGACAGACTTGGAGTGGCAGAGGAAGGGCTGCCAATGAGCAGTGCTTGGTGTCAGCACTGACAAGCCAAAGGCAATCAGTCTGGGGCTGCTTATGTTACCTGGACATCATGAGAGGCAGGCCTCAGCCTCCCAGTGTCACCCAGGGAGAGGTGACCTCTTCTGCCGCAGCAGGGCAGAACCTTTACCTGGGGCTCTGCTCCCCAAACAGACCTTCCTCCCTGAAGTGGTGGCTTCACAGGGGTGTGGGAGCTTACAGGTTAGTGTACTGAAGGTCTTTGAGGACTTTGGCTTCCTGAGCGGTCCCACCAGCAAGCCTGTAAAGGAGCAGAGAAGGCAATCAAAAGCTGTTCCTCTACTGACAGTCCCCAGGATTTCCTGGGCTCCCTCGTTCTATCATGGTGCAGGCCGCTCCCATGGCCAAAGCAGCAGCCCTTCTGTGCAGATGGACTGTCCTTGCGTCTTCTCTGCTTCTCCTTCCCCTCTCTGACCAGCACTCTTCATCCCTGTGGCCCATGCTTGCCCTCAGTAAGGGCAGGCAGCACTTCCTACCTATTCTGATGTGGTGCCTCCTGTTTGCACCAAGAACATAGATTGTGCACCCCCTGCACAATCCCATTGATCCTCCACATATAGCAGGGATGGTAGATGCTGTGCAGTTTAGGAAGCTCATTTCCCAGCCTCCCCCAAAATGAGTGCCATGACACCTTGCTTTGGAGGATGAAGACTTATATAAAATAGAGCAAGTCATTTCAATACCCTGTAGTAGTTGCATTTCCTGTGGGCAAGACAGTGCTTTTATTAAGTCAAGGGCATGCCTATTGCCATGCAGAAAGCAGGAGGACAGCTACCTCCAATGGCTGAAAGTGAATACAGCTCCCTGAACTGCAATATCTCTGAAGCTGTGCCCACTGGTGAATGCCTTCTTTATTAAAGAAATTATAAAAAAACCTCCAAACCTAAACCAGAAAAATATGGCCAAAACTATGGTCTATGCTTTACTACTGTGGGGAAGTAAGGGGAGCTGAGGAGGAGGAAAAGAGGAGAAGAAGTTGCTGCTCCCCAGTCATACAATTGGCTGCAGGATCAGGCATCCTTGCTGTGGCCCACCAATAGGTCTCCCCTGCAGGGAGGTGTGATCATATATCAAATTTACAGAAAAGTTCCACAGAACCTGCCAGGTATTTGTAAAACTTCATGGCCATTGTGATGCTGTTTTGCAGAAAAGAGCACACCTCAGTGTTGAAAGCAGCCCTCCTGGAAAATTCCCCTTGAAGTCCAGGGAAGGCAGCTGTTGTGCATGCTCTTTTAGCAGAAAGACCACATTAAAATGCTGAAATTGTCAAGAGGATGGAGGCACTTCAAGCTTAAGCAGAGTTATATGTGGCACAAATCAACTCTTTCAGACTCTGCTGCTCTTTGCAGTGCTCTTCAATGAAAGACTGAAAATATACCCAACCGCCCCTCTGCTGCCTCCGCAAGAACTCTGCACAGGTTTTGGGGACAAATGGCAGGGTTGGGCATCTCTGGAGACATCTGGACATCATTTGGGATCTTTGCAGGGCCTGGGATATTGTTTGGACAGCTTTGTGAAAAGTCTCTAGGGGCCACGAAGTTGGGTGTTCTGGGCTTTGGGGCAGGTTTGGGAGTGTTTGGTGTCTCTTGGGAAGGGTTTGCCAGTGTTCGGGGGCCCTGGAGCAGGATCTGGCAGCAGGGGCCACTTGGGCTAGATTAGGGATTTGTGTTTGGGATGCTCTGCGGCAGAGTTTGGACCTCATTGGTTGCAGTTGGGCAGAGTCTAGGGATTGATGACTTTAGGGTCCTGAAACAAGTTATTGGCATGTTTGGACCCTTTAGCATAGCCTGGGAGATGTCTGAGAAGCTTGGAAGCAGGGTTTAGGGGACTTGGGGCTACTTGGGTCATTTCAGGTGGGTCTTTGGAGGCATTTGAATTTGATTTGCTGGCCCAAGAGCAAAGTTTCAGGATGTCTGGAGAAAGTCTTTGGGGACCTGAAGGCAGGACTTTGAGCATCCTAACGCAAGTTTGGGGTTGTTTGGTGGCTCCAGGGAATGACCTGTGGGTGTTTTGTGGCCTAGAAGAAAGGTTTATTTGGTCTTTGTGGGAAATTAGGATCTGTAGGTATTTGGAGGAGGACTTTTAGCGTCTCAGAAACAAGAATTGGGATATTTTGGGGCTGTGGTGCAGGTTTGAGGAACTTTGGGGGTACTTGGGTAGGGTTTGAAGGTATTCATCATATCTGCATGACATTCTCTGAGGAATGTTCAGAGCTATTTGGAGGCCTTGAAACAGGTTTTGGAGTGTACTGTGACAGAATTGGAGAACACTAGGAATACTCAAGTAGGATAGGGTAAATGAGGGGATCCTGGAGCAGGGTTTGGGGTGGTTTTGGCTTCTGGCATAGCGATGGGTGTGTCTAGGGGCATTTAGGTAGGGTGTGGAACCAGTTGTTCAGTAAGATTTGGACAGGGTGGAGGCATTGAAGTAGAGTTGGATGTGTTTTGGAGACCTGCAGCAACACTGGGGTCTCTGAGGTTAGTTAGGTATGGATGTGAGAGCCTGAAGGTGCGTCTTTGGTGAACGCAAGCTGAGCTTTGTGTATTTGGGGCCCTTGTGCTGGTTGGGGTTTTTCTGGGGGAAAGGGGCTGGTTTAGGTGCATTCAGGGACCACCAAGTACCCTGAGGCAGGTGTGGGAGTCTTTTGAAGTTGAGAGAAAGTGCAGCAATGGGCAGGTTCCATGCTTTTGGGACACATTCTGGGGCTGCCTCTCCCACCCCTGCGCTCCTGGTGGTGGCTGCCTCCACAGGCTGAAGACATCAAGATGCCTGCACCAGTGCCTCAAACCCGCCTCAGCGCCTCAACCCTGCCTCGCCCTCTGACCCTGTACCCAAGCTCCTCCTGCCACCGTGCGTGCTGTCATGTTCCCCGATGCCATGCAGGAATGGCCTTCAGGTATGCACAGTTACCAGCGCACGCGGAAGCAGCGAACACACTGTGAGCACATGTGAGAGTCTGGGTGCTACACTGTGGGTAGTGATAAGAGGAGCAAAATTCTTTTAGAAACCCCTAGGCATAGCGCAACAAGACCAGGCTTAATGTAACAGGAACTTAATAGAGAAACAATAGCTCTATTAGAGACTTGGCATGAGGCAGAGTGGGATGACCTTGGTTTGCAAGCTGGGAAAGTGGAATGTTCCACTAAATGAAAAAAGAGCTATGTGACTTCTGCTGAGTGGTATCACAAAATGACAATATGCAGAGTCAATAAACCGACTATGGGGGGCACCACGCTGCAAAGACCACCGGGGGCAACTGGAGACCCTCAAATACCAAAGATGGACTTCCGGCAAAGGGTGGGATTGTGTAAATAACTCATGTTTAATGCATGAACTAAGCAGTAGAAAACGGGTAATACATACCAAAAAGCGTGAGTGATGCACACACTCGATTCGAGGAATGATCCTCCGACCGTCCAGAGGGCTGCAATAAAAGTACCTGCTTTTTAACACTTTCAAAACAACGTTAAGGAGTCTTTTTGCCGACTTTTCGGTGTCAGCAGCCCCGCCAAAGGAACCAAGTAGTACTGTTGCCTGTCCAATGGACGGAGAGAGGCGCCCGCAGGGTTAGCTTCCCGTTCCGCGCATGTGCGGGGCTGTGCCCGCAGCACTTGTTGCTGAGGGCGGGAGGACAGCGCTTGTGGCTGGGCCGTGTCCGCAAAGCCGCCTGCAAGGGGGCCAGTGCGCATGCGCGTGGGCATACCTAGGTGCGGAGGGTACAGAGGAGTTGGAAGTATGGGCAGAGTGAGGACACTGGGGTCAGGAGTGGAAGGGAGGGACCAGGAGAGGAAAAGAGAAGGTGAGACAGGCAGGATAGGGAGAATTAAACAGGGACAAAGAATGGAGGAGTCAGTGGGGAGAGTAAAAGGTGAGGATAGAGAAAGATGGGTGGGATCAAAACAGTAAGGACCAAAAGCTGAACAAAAGGATAAAGAATCAAGATCTGAGGGCCTGGCAGAAGGAGAGGAGGAAAGGATAATTGGGATGTGACCAGAACAGAGAAACATCATTTCACAGCATGTGAGAACCACGGAGTAGGACAGAGACAGAGAAGAAAATGGATCAGAGACAGAGAAGAAAGGAGATGGAGAGCCAGAGAGAGGAACAGAGGGAAAGAGGGAGGTGGACATTGAGAAAGGGAAAGAAGTGTAGAGATGGAGAACAGGACAGATAAGAAGAGGAGATCCCCAGTCCTGGGGTCCTTCTAGAGCACATGTTCCTGGACTGTGTCCTGATGATACTGAAAAGTTAGCAAAAAGACTCCTTAACACTGTTTTGAAAGCGGTAAAAAGCAGGCAATTCTTTTCAGCAAGCCAGATGCAGGGAGGATTGTTCCTGTAGTCAAGCATATGCATGGCACACACTTTTTGGTATTTATTGCACATACCAATGGCATATTCATTCATTTCCACTGCTTAGTTCATGCATTAAACATAGATTTTTTTTTTTTTTTTTTTTTTTTTTACTTAAACATGCTCTTTGTCAGAAGTCCTTTTTTGATATTTGAGGGTCTTCATCTGGGGTCTCTAATGGCCCCTGGTGGTCTTTGCAGCCTAGTACCCCTTGGGTTACAGGGTCCGCTCCTTGACCTGGTTTCTTGAGCATGTGTGTTGACATTTTGCACTACTACACAGCAAAAGTCACATAGTGGAACATCCTGCCTGTCCAGCTTGTAAAACAAGCATATCCCACTTTGCCTCATGCTCAGTCTCTATATAGTTATTGTTTCTCTATTAAGTTTCTGTTCCATTATGGCTAGTCTTCTTGCATTAGGCCTAGTTTGGTTTCTAAAAGGCTTTTACGCTTCTTATCACTGGGGCTCACCAACCCCTCCAAACCACAAAAAGGCCTCCTTTCCCTCATCACCACCTGACACAGTCATCAGGGGAAGCTGTCCCTCCAGCTGCCCTTGGCAGGTGAGGGCAGGGGGGAGGGATGAAGCTTGGGGCCAGCATGGCCACTCAGAAAGTGATGCTGCATCTTGGATAATGCATTCCTCTCCCAGAGGTCAACAGAAAGTAGGGATGTTTTTTGGGCCCTGCCATGTGGGCAGGACAGCCAGGACTGAATCCAGGACAGGGCCTCTGCCCCCTACACTGCACAGCACTGCCCCCATGTTGGCCAGGCAGTACACAGACCCCTTGTCCTCAGTGAGCCCCTGCCAGCTGGAGCAGGGACCAGCAGTGCCTCCTCACCAGCTGTGCTTCTACCATCCAGAGTGCGCAGACTCTAGCTACTCACCTCCCGCTCTGCTGCTTGCCACGGTCTACAGGGCTGGGTTGGATGATTGTCTCCATCGCCGGGGGGATCCATACTGCTGCAAACACTACCTGGGCCCATGCAGTACAGCTGCCCTGGCTACCTGTGTTGGGCAAGGGGTACCCCATCCACACTCACTGCGCTTTTTCAGTTCTTCCACCTCGTCTCACAGGTGGGCTAGTTCATGATGGTGTGCCTGGGAGAGAAAAGGGTTGAAATCCATGTGGCCACCACAGACATCTTCCAAAACCTCCATGTCATTGTGCACCTCCCCATGCCCTTGGCCCATTGGTGTGGCCCTTCTCCACTTCTCTTGCTCCTCCAGCTGGAATGAGCGCTACTTCTTGTGCAAAGCAGTGACCATACAGGCTGGAACCTGGGGACACCCAATGCTCTTCAAATCTAGCACTGTGCTAATTTACTACTTACCCCACTGATCCATGGCTCAGGGACACCTAGTGGTGACTCACAAGGCACAGGGAAGGGAAGTGATGGACCCTGGGACTCATGTTGTCCTCAGCTATGCTGCTGGCTGAGGGTGCTGGGGTGCATGGCTCCACTGAGGCCCTATTCCCTGCATTGCTGGCATGCATGCACCTCACCCCTGTACCTCGTCCAGCTTTTTCAGTCTAGTGGCTCACTCCTTCACTGCCTGCAAGTGCTTCTACAGGAGAAGGAGGCAATAAGAGCACCAAACAGGGCATGGGGAGGTGGGGGAGAAAGAGGTGACACTCCTGTGAGACCTCTACCTGGGAAGAGATCCTGAGATTTCTCCTCATGCATCCTTTTGGGCATTGCCCTCACAGTTGTGTCTTCTCTCCCAGCCAGGTCTGCAGGCACTGGGGACAGGGAGAAGCACCCCTGGGCAACAAGACAGGTCCTTCTCTCCACCTGTAGCTGTGGCAACAGCTCCTCTAGCTTCCAGATCTCGTGGTGCCTGCTCTGGTACTTCTGGGCCAGGTTGTGGCTCTGGGAGGTAGGGTGGGAGGTGTGGGTGAGCTCCAGTCACTTCCGTGGCCATTGTACATGGGCTGGGGAGTGGACCTCAGCCTCCCAGCCAAGCTCTGATGTGGTGGTCTGCACCTCTTGCTTCTCTTCCTACTGTGGGGATAAAGAATAGAGCAGGAATGAAGTCTCAGAGCCTCAGCCCCCAGGGACGAGGGGCCGCTGCACACCTGCCTAGCACTGCTGGAGTTCCTTGCTCCTAGCTTTTATCATGTAGCTCTGTTCCATGTGCTTTTGCAGAGCTCAAGCAGCAGCTTCACTGCCACCTTGACCATGCACTGGGGCCTCTCACCTGCAGGAAAGGAGAACCATGAGATCCCCAGTTCATGCAGTCCCTTCCATCACCATCTGCCTTCTTTCACACCAGCACTGAGGTCCCTCATTGCACACTTCCCCAGCCTACCATGTCTCAATACCACTCAGGTCACCTCAGCCAGCTCCTTGCTCCATCAGTCAGGCATTTGCATGCTGCAGTGCCTTTCTGTCCTCCTCCACAATTCCCAGTCTCACCAGCAAGGCCACTCAGCCTGCATGTGCCTGCCTGGTTGTTTCAGAGGGACCTCAGCACAACCCTGCCATCTGCCTTCCTTGGAGAGGAGCTGAACCCAATGTGTAGGCTGAGCAGCTTGGCATGCATGGGCAAACCCTGACAACGTTACTAATGAACAATGCACTGCAGTGCACGTCTACAACAGCACTTAACACCTTTGCCAGAGTTCCCAAAGCCACTCATAACACACCCAAACTACTCCCAGGGAAAAACAGCATTATGGAAATTGAAAGCTCTCCTGAACATTCAAGACAGTCCTGTGTCTTTTTCAGGGAACCAAAGCAGATGGTGTTGTGCTTCCACTTTTTCCTGGAGCCTGCAGTAGCTGACTAAAGGCAGCAACTGCACTTGGTATCACTGCCTTTAGTACAATTGCTTTCTTCATCCTCTCTCCTTGGTCTGCTATTAACTATGACTGTGGTTGACCCTCCTTTATCTATGTTGACTGCCAGCCTCAGGTACTGGCGTTTGGCTTGGAAGTCAAGCCAGTGCTGAAAGGGCTGACTGGGGAAACTCAGCAGTGAGCTTTGGGACGGGTGATGGGAGAAGAAGAGCTGGTCCATCTGCAGGCACACCTGTCTGTAGAGGAGGGATGCCCAGTGCTGAATTTCCTGAGGTTTCTGCAGTGATCTATCCCAGCTTTTCATAGAGGGAAATGACAGAGAAAGAAAATGTTGATCTCACAGCTCTTTGATGGAAACTCTTGGTTTCTATATTAATTTCATCTTCTTCTATAGCAGAGGGAAGCTGAGCAATAAACATAGCCAGAGCTGAGGGCCAGGTATGCATCCTTTCTGAGCAATCTCAGCCAGAAGATCCTTGTGTTATCATCTCTTGCAAAGCCTTTTGCAGTGACAGCATAGTTGAGATGAACAGGAGAGAGGAGGAGAAACACAGACTAGCACAATGAGCTAGCTCTTACTGTTTCCTTCCTTGTCAGGAGCCTGTAGGCAGGTAACTGCACTTCCAGGCCTCTGCACTGGTGACTAAGCCTTGTGACAAGGACCCAGGCTCCAGGTTGAGATTGCAATAAGTTATGTGCTCTGCCTTGCAGCACCAGTGTCTACTCATTATTTTCAAAGGAGAAAACTTGTTTATGGTTCATCCTGAGGTGCCAGCTGCCTGGCCTATCAGGATCCATGTGCAGAAGCTAGCCATCACTGTTCACAGCCCAACTCCGTGGCACCAGGACTGGCTCCCAGCTTCACTCTCCCCAAGCACGTGATACAAAAAGCATCTACAGGTACTTGTCCACCACTGCCTCCCAGGACCAAAGTCAGAAAGGATGATTTTTCAGTATGATTTTTTAGGCTCCAGGGTGTGTATTTGGTAGTAAGACATACTTATTTCTGCCCCCTGGCATGATTAAATGGCTGTGGCACAAAGCAACACAGGCATTTCCAATTATAACCTAATGTTGGAATATTTCCAATTGCAGCCTAATTTTGAAATGCAACTAAGAACTGAGAACTGCAGATAGCTCCTGGACTGCAAAGCCCCAGGATGCCAGCTGACTGCATTTGCAGGCTTAAAGTCGGAAAATGTAGAACCAGGTCTTCTGCCTGCAGGGAGCTATAACATTGGTAGAATTGCCATTCTTGCAGGACCAACCATCCCTTCAGCCCAGCCCCTAGTGAGTCAACTTCAAAGTGAGGCTTCCTGACTCTGGGAGAGGAAGAGTAGTTTTCAGCCCTGTCACCAGTAGTGGACAATCCTGTTCTGCAGGTACCATGCAAAAGACCTATGGCATGAAAAGCTCAAAGCATAGGAACAAAGGTTTAGCAATGGCTCCTGTTCTTCATATAAGGAAAAATACTAAAAGCAAGGGGGAACCTTCAGGCAGCTAAGGCTGTGTGCAGTGCAGCAGTATGAAGGACCACAAACTCTTCCAGGTGAAGTACAGAAACCATTGGCCACAACAACAGGAGGAACACCTTGCAACAGCAGAGTGCAGGGGGTAGAAAGGATGGTCACTGCACAGCCTCAGCATAGCAAATATTTATTTGGGGGTGGGTGGGAGTGTGGCAAACAGGAATGAAATGTGATTTACATAAAAACTCTCATGCTTGCAAACACCAAGTTCCTGGCTGTGGTGCACAAGAAGTCTTTACTGCCACCAGGCATGCATCAGGACTCTGGCTCCAAATACAAAATGCCCCCTGCATCCCAGCCCTGGGCTTGGCAGAGGGGTCGCAGACCTGAGGCTGGCTGTTGCTCTTAGAGCTGCCATTAGGGTTCCTGCCTCCTGGTAAACCCTCCCAACAGGTCTGAAATGAAAGCTTCTGCAAAGTCCCAGGCTCTCAGGGGCCAGTAGACCCCTGTGTGTCTCACCAAACCGGAGGAACCATGGCCTTATAGAGCAAGGCTGTTGGGACTGTGCTAAGCTGCCTCTCATGGCTGAGGAGGCATCTGCGCATCCTGGTGCCGGGGATTTGCTTTAGGGCCAACATCCAGCTCCCAGCCCTCCTCCCAGGGCCCTCACCAGAGTTCTGCAGCATGTGAATGCCCCAGCCCTGCCTGCAAAGTCCAGTTGCTGTAGGGCAGGGGACAGGAATAAATGCCTCCTGTGCGGGCAGAGGCTCAGGGCTGACCCTGTCTGTTCCCAGAAGCCTTCTGCGTTCTCCCTGCCCTTGCTGAGCTGCCTGTCTCTGCTGCCTATCTCTTCTGGCAATCCCCAGGACTCATCACCTGCGTGCCTGCCTCATCACCAGGAACTTGTATTTGCAGCTTCTCTAACACACAGAGAACCTTTACCATCCCCCACAAACAGGCAATATCTTCAGACTTTTATCTGCAAAAGCAGAGGCAGAGGTGCCTGGAGCACAGAGTGAAGTTGTCACAAGTTGTGGCCCTAAACCTGGAAGGGAAATAACACTTGAGGGCTGTGTTTTTCTTTTGCATTGTGGCTTGGGGGTACCTAACCCTGGGTCAGGACCATACTGAGACTGTTCCTTCCTGCCACAGGGAGCATTTTTTCTTTTCTGCTCTGCCTTGAGCACTGATTCATTCTGGGAGAGCTCTTGGACCCAGATTAAGGTAGGACATGCCCAGCTGCCCTCCCTCGTTCCACTAGCAAGAAACATCTCCCAGACTCTCTGGGAGGGAATATGCTGCCTATTTACATCATCCATAGCATTCAGCAATTAAAGGACAGTAATGAAGTTAGGAAGCAAGAGATTTGGCCTTGTCCAAAGCTGTAGTAGAAGTCAAATACCCTTGGAGAACCTTAGCTGGATGAATGGAGCAAGGTGTCTCCCTTGGAGTAGCAAAAATCCTTTTCCTTCTGCCTCCATTAGCAACATTGAGATTGCTCAGTGCGTCACATTGCAAAGAAATCCCAACCCTCCATATTTTGATGTGGGTAAAAATGTACTGTCATCCATTCAACCACTGGTCTGAATATGTAATTTTGGGATTGTTGCTTTTTTTCATGTAAAACTTCACAAAAAGGTCTTGCTAATCTGCAGTCCTGTGGTAATGAAGTCCGTCTTCATCTCTTTTTGGATTTGACCCACAAATATGGTGTTTTCTTTCATTTCTGAGGAGTTGCTGCAAGGAGCAGCACAAGGGTTTTGCCAGGGCGAATGGTTACTCTTGCTATGGTACTATTGTGTAACAGCCAACATGGCTTCACTGTGTGGAAATCAGCCATGACTGATTTAGTGGCCTCCTCCAGTGGAATCACTCCATCAGTGGACAAGGGAAGAGCTACAGAAGCCATCTACCTAGACTTCTATAAGGCCTTTGATAAGGTCCCCCACAACATTCTTACTTCCAAACTGGAGATATATGGGTTTGATGGATGGACTGGTATATGCATAAGGAATTAACAGGATTACTGCATCCAATGAGTTGCAGTCAATGGCGCAGTGTCCAAATGGAATTCAGTAACAAGAGGTGTCCCTCAGCGGTCTGCACTGGGACTGGTACTGTTCAATATATCTGTTAATAGCATAGATGGTGGGATTGAGTACACCCTCAGCAAGGTTGTGGATGACACCAAGCTGAGTGTAGCAGTTAATAGGCTTGACAGACGGATGCCATCCAGAGGGACCTTGACAGGCTACAGGAGTGGGCCAACGTGAACCTCATGAATTTCAACAAGACCAAGTGCAAGGTCCTGCATCTGGGGACAATCCCCACTGTCAACACAAACTGGGGGATGAATGAGTGAAGAGCATCCCTGCAGAGAAGGGAAGTTTCTAAGCTTGTACCAGTGCCACTGAGTGTTTATTGCTGTACAAACCTGTGTCCAGAGCAAATACAATGAACAGTACACCGATACCTACAATTTCTCAGCGCCTAATGACAAGTGAAATCTCTTTACAGAACTGGTGCTAAAACACTGTCCCTGTACCCTGCTCAGCATTGAATGCCAAATGAGTGTTGAAGAGCACAGCCCTGGGCAGCAGAGAGCTCTGCCTGCCAGAAGAGGCAGCATTTACTGTCTCCTTGCTACTGGCTCAGCCTGCTCTGTAGAGCATGGAGTCATGATGCAGTTATGGAGGACAGAGCTCTAAATTTTTCCAAACTTCCTCTGTCAGAAAGCAGAAAACCCTTAGGGAGGCTTCTGTAGATATGATTCAATGTGGATGTGTCAGAATTTGCTGTATTATGTACTAGTTTTAGCAATATCAGGTTTGGAGTCCATTTGTTTGCCCAGATGTTTTCAATATAATAAGTAGTGTAATTTTCAGCAAATTATTTGTGTTTATGATTATATGAATATTCCTATTGTGAAGTTGATAAGTCAGTGGGACCAGAGTACTTATTGCAAGATTAAGTTCTCCACTTCTAATGCATTAGCAGAGCAGTCTGCTCTGATCTCTTCATAAAACTTTTAGTTTTTTTATTTTTTTTTTACTTTTGGATTGTTTTTAAACAAATCTGTACTTAATCTATACTTACACATTTTAAAGAATCTATAATGTAGCAGCAAATGATATATTTTAGTTTTTAAAAGAGACCATATTTGTGAAAAGTTACAATCTTGGATGTTTATCTTCTGCTGTTGTTTTTTTTTTCCCTTCTCTTACAGGATGAAGTACATGAGAGAGATAGGTTCAGTGACTTCTTGTTAATAAAATGCAGAGGTGTATTGCAAAAACAAACTAACTTGAAACTAATTCTTTCTAGTGGTGCTCTAGATGTAGATCTCTTTATTAGGTATATTGGAAGTTGTCCAGTAATACACAGTAAGTATTTGTGTAGACTTTGCAATCTGAGGATGCCTGCCCTAGGACTTATAGATCTTATTAAGCTGTAGCAAATGATTCTGAGTTACAGAACATGCTAAATACACAAGCAATACAAGCAATGCTTGTTCTTTGTTCTTTGTCATTTCATAACAATTTGCACCTACTTCAGAGTGCAGTGTTTTCATCACAGGGAATTCTGTAAGTGCAGGGGCGCCCTGGCCCCTGATATGTTCAGTTCAAGTAGCAGGAAAAGATTCTTAAAGTGCTGATGTCCATGGTGATATAGGCCCTAGGATCTACAAAGTGTCATATAGATTAATTCATTTCAGTACATTCTGTTTCTCCTGGCCTGACAGAGATTGCTATGAGTTACTGGAGCAAACACAGATAACTATGCATTGTCACTTCAGAAAGACAGTCCTAGCCACATTGGGTTTTCCTGCTTTAATCACATGATTCTTTATTTTAAAGGAAACTTATTAGCTGTTAATAAAGGTAAACATTGAGAAAAGACTTGACAATTTATGTTAATTTATGTTCGAAGTCAGTGATCTGCAGTTAGATTACATTCACATACAAAGAGAAGTTACCATTATTGCTGATTTCATTTGACTGATCTTTAGTAGACGTAAAACATAGATGTGTGGGAGATGCTGTTCTTCTCTTCACTCTCCTGACCTGACAGTTTTCTGCATGGGTGACCTTCCCTGGCACCTTGCAGTCCTCTTCCTTTTTCAACAACAGTGTCAGTATAAGTTTTTAAAATATGCCTTTAAGAGAAATACTGTGTTTTCAAAACAATCAAGTAGACTACATCAGCCATTCTTTAAGAAGCTCAGCAGTCCCAGGACATGAGTAAGATAACTTTATTTAGAATTTCCTCTACAAATCGTCAGTTTAGTCTAGTGAATGTTCCTGAAAAAAAGATTTTTTTTATTTTTTTTTTTTTCCCCAGGTAGAAGTGGTTATTTTCAGTTCCCAATCCTGAATTCATGGCTATTAAAATGAGACTTGCAACTTGTTGAAGACAGGAATCTGGAATTTACAAGTGATTTCAGTGTTTTCCAAAATATTTTTCTGGAGAGGGGAAACCTCAGTCATAGTTGTTACATGGCTTTGCAGTTTGCTCATCTTGTAGCTTCCTGTTCATTTAGATCAATATGTTTATTCAGGAAATTCTGACACTCTTTTGAAGTTAAAGAGATGTTTTTGGAGGACATTTTACACGGCACTGGGTGTACAAACAAAGAGATGGTAAACTGGTAAAGTATGAAAAAAAGAAACAGCAATGTTGGTGGACTTCTTAATTGTTAGGATTAAGAATGAGTCTCATTGATTGATGGAACAACTAAACAGTACGAGTGGCTGTTAAAATTCTGGAGTCAGAATACTAATTGACATGACTAGGTGACACAAGTGTCTTTAAGTTCTTGGTGTTTACATTATTGAAGTAGATCATGTAACTTAAACCAACCAAACAAAACAAAACAAACAAAACCAAACGCCACTTTCTTTCAATGGTTGTATTATTTTTGCCTTCAATTGACAAATGCTATGTTTTCCTTAACTTTTATAGAGGAGATTTGCATATAACTGGGGATCTTACCCACCTGAAAACTATAGAAGCAGAAGATACTATGTGTTACTTTTGAGTGCAAACTAAAGTGCAGCTGTTTTGTAGATCTTGCGCGGAAGTGGTTGCCATTATTAACATTTTTCACTGCATTCTTCAGACATAGATGTATTTATTACATATACCCCAGAAGAATTAATAATTTAGTATAGTTGTGTTTTGTTTTGGTTTTGTTTTAAAGTGGGATAAAAGCAAAGCTATAGCATATGATCCTAACTGCATGTTTATCATGGTGCTCAGCTCTGATCACTGGGGATAGAAAAGTTCAGTTAAGGCACTCTTCTCTTGCTTCTACTGTATGCAAAAATGAGTTCTTACATGCAGGAACTATATAATTTTGGTATTTCACTTCTGGAGAAAGATCTGGACTGAGAATTGTGTAGAAAATATTTACTTAGAAAGCTCATTTGAATGCAGTAATTTGAAATACTGGAGGCCGAAAGGGATTAAGCACTCAAAATGTATTTTTTTATTTCTGTAGCAGATGTTTGCAATTGTGCACTTTGTGTGCCATTAATCACGGAATTTATGTTGGGCTGGTAGTAGCATTCTAGATTAAATAAGAGATTGAATAGGTAAAACTTTGTGACTTGATATAACTATTTTTTTATCGCTGTAAACAATGGATAATTAAGATGACTGTAAAACTTTTTTTTAGTACTACTTCATGAATTCTAGAAGAAAAAGAGCAAAGCACTCTTACTGAGTGGTGTTCTGCTCAAGAAAAATGTAGCGAACTGGAATCTCAGAGACAAAGATCCATCCCAAGTGCAACTGAAGAGTATATTTTTTTGGATTATGGTGGTGACACAGTATTTAATCAACTGCTAAGTTTTTCCTTTTGTTGGAAGAGATGTTTAAATCTGTGTTATATTAGTACTACCCATTTAAAACCTGTTTTCTAAAGATATTATTCCTGTAGAATTTCTAGAAGGATATTAATTTATTTTAAACCTTTTCTTTTATTAGCATGATCTACTCTAGATAAGGTGTGCTTTTCAGTTATGATGGTTGCACGTAAGTTTTTTTTTAATAGCAAATGGCTAGACTGCCATTCTTTAAAGTACTTGCATATGATTCAGTAAATGCTTTAACTGATACCTGAATGCTGTACTGTCACTAGAAAAACTGTTCAAAGTCATCATCTCTAATACGTGAGAGTAAAGACAACTTTTTGAAGAGATTAATCTTTCAATACTGTTTTTTCTCTTCAGACTGAATAAGATGTGAATTGCCTTGAACCATGGCTAAAGAAAGAAACAGATTCTTGTCTTTCTGATATCTGCTTGCATAAAGATGTTGATTCCCTTGCTCAGGTGTTCCATCTCATTATCACTGAAAATGTCAGTGGTAAGTTACTCATCTTGTTGCATAAGATAAACCACCCTCAAAATGACTAGAATTTCTGTGATTACTTTATCCCCAATTTCAAATGTTGTTACCTTTGAATTCTGATGCCTGTTGAAAAAATGGAGTTAGCAGAATTAATGAGTTTTGTATTTATTCATTATGCTGTACTTGCTTTGAAGTATTAACCGATCTTATGTTTCTAAGACAGCGTTAAATTCACACAAAGTGACTAGTGGGATGAAGTGAGAAAACAAGTTATCTTTGGGCTGGATTTTAGAGGTCATATTCATACTACATCTAGATGAGAAAATAACGATGTTTATAGTGGGTGTGCTGATTTTTTTTTCCTATACTCCTCAGTTGATTATAGGCATAGTGAAACCAGTGCGACTGCACTAATTAATACTTTCTGGAGAGGCTTTCTGAGTCAAGTAGAACAACTGATCAGTATGGCAGCAAGTATCTACTTGAAATCATACAATGGCTGGTAAAACCAAACAGATAAACTGAAACATAGATTGATTTGTCAATATAAAAATGAAAAAGACATTTCTGTAACATCTAAACTAATCTACTAACTTATCAGACTGCAGTAAGCACTACCAGGTTTTGACAGTCTAAACCATTTCTAACTTCTGTTAATCACATTGCTTTCTGTAAATTCTAAATTGAATTTTTAATTGAACAGACTTGAATATGGGATATACACTCTTGGTTTCAATAAGCCTGATTTAACATACTGGTAAGAATTAAAAATATAACCTTTCTTACTGAGTTGATAGAATTAGACCCCAAATATTTGACAATTCTTATTTTAAGAGAGTAACTTCTTAATGTGAGAGAGGCTACTCTCTTAGATATAAGGAAGAAGTTCTTCATCACGAGGGTGGTGAGACCCTGGAACAGGCTGCCTAGAGAAGCTGTGGATGCCCCATCCCTGGAAGTGTTCAAGGTCAGGTTGGATGTTCGTTTGAGCAACCTGGTCAAACTTCAGTGGAATTTGGAAATCTGGATGAAAGATCCTTGGTCCAAACTACGGGTAGTGACCTTAGTGCAGAAGACAGAGAACTCTTGAAAGCTTATCATGTTGGTTTTTGGACCTGATTATGCACTTACTTTATAACATCTGCCATAGTTATGATGCTGGTAGTTACACACACACACAGCCAATAAATTTTTGTGGATTCAACTTCTGATGAATTATGCTCTTATTTCAATAATGCGAAATAGGTAAAACCTTCTGCTAGTATATGCAGTACTGACATATATTTGAAGTGAATTTTCTGTTTAACTCTGTGAACCAACTTCTTTTTCAGGAGTAATTTTAATATTTCTTCCTGATATGATGAGATAGTTAGCCTGAGGAAACATATTCTTTTTGATGACAAGAGATTTGCTGATAAAGCTCACAGGTAAAACCTATAGTTTCCGTGGCTGTCTTGAGTTTCTTTTACAGATCCTTAAAAAGCATTCTTTGTCTTGCATTAGATACCAGGTTTTCATGCTTCATTCAAGTATGCAGCCTTGGGATCAGAAGAAGGTGCTTAAAAGTCCACCGCCTGGCATCTGCAAAATGACAAGTTATCAGAGGACTTTTTCAAATTTTGTATTGGTCTATTTTGTCTTTGCTTTTACAGTTACTGTTGTTGTGGGGTTTTTTGTTTTCTTGCTTTTAAATTGAAGATTCTTTCTGCTAATACTGCAGAAACCAGCATAACAGTCAATTATGTTGGATTTGTTGTTGACTCGGGCAAAATGAAAGAGGTACGATGAGCTTAAGCTTTCCTTGGGAAGTAAACTTCCTATTGTTATTTTAAAATATATCATCCATATATGTTGGAGAGCTATTTTTTCGATAGTAGGCCTAGAGCTAGTGCATATCAAACAACAAAACTCACTGAGAAGTTTAGACATCCATTTGTTTTACGAAAAGTACTGTAAATAGTTAGCTGTTTAAAAACCCTGTTAAAGCTATTGCAAATTGATTTATCACTAGATCTACTTTTTTTTTTTTTTTTTAAACGTTAGTGTATCTGGTTTTTTTGTTTTTTTTTTTTTTAAAACAAGTCTGTCATTTCAGATCACTGTCTTCCTGAGACTTAGAAAACACTGGAAGTTTTCTTTGTCCTCCTATTATATGCAGCCTAAGCCTAATCCATTAAGTTTTTAAGCATTGTTTTTCATGCGTTGAATGCCCCTAATTATTTGTTCAAGAAAATGAGAGGTATAATCAGGTAGTTTAATAGCCAACTTAGAAAATAAAACCGGATTTCATAGGAGATAGGCACACCAAATTTCTGAAGTTCTCATGGTAATACTTTTTTTTTTTTTTGCAATTTTGCATCAAATGTAAGAAAACAAGGACAAAATTTCCAAGTGAGGCAAAGAAGAAAACTTGAATATAACACATAATCCATGTATTTTTTTGTCCTGGTTTTGTTGAAAAAAAAGACCAGTTCTCTTTAGTGAATTTTCCTTTCAGCTAAGTACTTGGAAGTACCTTCTAAATAACTGCACTTTTCTGAATTTAACTACATGTTTTTTGAGATGCTGTTCCGTCTGGACTGATAAGATGACCAATGGAATGCAGGAGAGGCTCATGTTTAGATTTATTGCTCTAACAACTAAGAATTCTGATAACAACCCATAATTGAAAGGGGCGTATTTGCAAGAAGGGGTGAACAGAACAAGTGACTAAAACTCACCAAGTATTTCATCCCATGCACGTCATACACCCTATAAAAGAGGGAGATCACGAGCGTCTCGCTGTCTTCAACTCTGGCCGGCATCTGAAGAGGATGCCACCTGTCATGCCTGCAATCCAAGGCCTGAGACCCTGCAACTCTGAATCCAGTTCAGGTCTGCTGTGGAGTCCCGCCCAGGACTTCCAGGTGGCTGCCCTGCAGCTGCTGGACTCATGCCAACTCCATATGGGGCAAAGCTGCTACCCCAGGATGTTCAAGATTGGTTTTGAAGTGCATCAGCTCTAATATTGAGATCAGAGGAAGGGATTGGTATCTGTCTTAAAAACATAGAATCACTTAGGTTGGAAGAGACCCTCAAGATCATGGAGTCCAATCATAACCTCACTCTAGCACTTAAACCAAGTCCCTAAGAATCTTGCCTTTATGTCTTTTAAACACCTCCAGGGCTGGTGACTCCACCACTTTCCTGGGCAGCCTGTTTCAGTGCTTCACAACCCTTCTGTGAAGAAATTTTTCTTGATATGTGTTCTGAGCACCCCCTGGTGGAACTTTGAGGCCATTTCCTCTCCTCCTGGTGGTTACTACTTCGGAGAAGTACAGCTTAATATGCTGTAAGCCAGGAGACTGAGACTGTTGGATTTGTAGTTTGGTTGTGAAATATTAAGGTGCTGGTTGTGTTCCTTCTGACTGAAACCCTTTCCCTCCATGTGATCAAAGTGGTCAGACCTGTTCCGGTGCTCCAGTGTCAGCTTGCCCAGTTTCCCTGAGGCTGCTTTGCAGGCTTTGCTGCTCTGCTGCTGCTCCATGAGCCAGGGAGGCAAAGGAAATCAGCATATTTAGCACTCAAGCCATGGGAAATCTTCTTCCCTCTGTGCTGTCCCAGCAGTGCACTGATCCACCAGAGTCAGACTGACTGGAGGGCTACCACTGGCATCACCTTTTTTCCTACTTTGGTCCTAATTGTGGCACAGACTTAATTCTCATCTAGGAGGAAGGATGCTGTGGCCATGAGTGCATCCCTTCTCACCGACACATTGGCTGACCTTCCCCAGTATATCCAGGCTGATTCAAGATCAGGCACCTACTGGGGAGCCCCATCCTGACATGAGAAGGACAGAGGCTGCTGACAGGCTGCAGGGCTTGCCCAGATTTCACCGTTCATGGTTGGGTTGTAAGAGCTGAAACTCTGCAGCATAGAACTCAGCAAAATATTCCCATCACCACACAGACACAATTCAGGAAATTGCACAGAGAATATGCAGAACATGGAGCTGGGTTTTCATTTGTTTCTTTTTAAGTGCTCTACTACCAAATATTATATCAAGAAAATACTTTGGGGACACAATGGGTGTAAGGAAACTCAGGGTACCAAGTTAGGTGGAACAGGCTAATAATGATTTTGGTTAAATTTTTACAGTTAGAACAAGTTAAATAGCCAAACCTACTTTTTTTCTCTTACTTGAGGAAAAAAAATCCCAAGTAACTGGCAAGTGGAAGTCCACATATATCTTTTAGTTCCCCTATTGATTTTCTTGTTAAAAAGAAAAAATAAAGATTTTTTTTTAAATCATTTTTTATTTTTCCCCTGAGAAGACAGTTTTAAGAGTAAACTTATCATTAAAAACAGGAGCAGCAGACTGGGGATCTCCCCAGTCAGCATCATGTGTCTTCCAAGTGAGAGGAAAATTCCCTTTAAAGCAGACAGGGAGTTTGGATTATTAAAGCTGAATGAATAATCTACTCAGACTGATCAGAGAGTGCTCTTTCTAGAGCTGGTGGAGTTATTGCACTGGCAGGGAGACAACATCATACATGAGCTTCATTTAAAGCATTCATGAGCGTATTTCCATACTGGTTTCTCAAGCAGAATTTCTATTGCTGCAAGTATTTCCCCCCCCGCCTGACAAACCAAACCAACCAACCAACCAACCAACCAACCAACCAACCAACCAACCAACCAACCAACCAACCAGCCAACCAGCCAACCAAGCACAGCATTCCACCACCCCCCATCCTGGTACACAAGATGAAAAATCAAATTAGAAACTAGAATTAGAGTCTCTGGAGAATATAATGTCATTTCTCCATCACTTCACTGATTCCACAGGAGGAATTTTTTAAATTGTGAATAATAACACCTACAAGTGCATAATGCAGCAGTTTCCCAGGCAACCTCTTATCAGTTGTCTGTTTCTGGGTCTGTTTGCTGCACTGTAAAACCTTGAACGGCTTCATCTGTTGCAGAGTGAAAGAAGTGGGGGGGAAGGCAAAGGGAATCACCTCAACAAGAGGTTCATTCATTGAATATATGAATGCTATAAGATTATTTTGATTCCTAAGAATAAGTTTATCTGTGTTCAAATGCTGTTTGTAAAGCAGCACATTTAAGCATGAACACCGCCAGTCAGAAACTTTCCCTCCTCACTACCAAACAACTTGCAATAAAAATCCTCCTGTGAATTCCTGCAGTAGTCACATCTGTCATCTTCCTCACCAGCTCAGTTCCCTTTCCCTGCCCTTTTCTGTCTACTCATCACATGGAAAAC
Organism: Patagioenas fasciata; assembly: GCF_037038585.1. Lineage (NCBI taxonomy): Eukaryota > Metazoa > Chordata > Aves > Columbiformes > Columbidae > Patagioenas > Patagioenas fasciata. The sequence goes on from NC_092560.1 coordinate 44,137,211, forward strand.
TGCCATTTGGGTCAGTACCGTCGAGGTGGAAAAAGGGGATGAGCCAGTAAGCAGATATTTGCATATTTTGGGAGCCATCTTTCACCTCCCGTCCTGCTGCACCAGCTACTCCAGTTCGACAGCTAGGAAGAGTCGGGAAACCACATTGTTTTTTCTCCTTTTATGTTCCCTTGAGGTGAAAATGAAAAACCACCCAGCACCTCAGCATGCACACACCTAAGGAAACAAATCCTTGGATTTTCTTAATTGTCACCTCATACAGCAAAACCACCACAGCCTGTTGTCATGGGCACTCCGCATTCTTGATTCATCCCTAATGTGATTTAACTGGAGCTACAGGGAAGCACATGGTGGGGAACTTGAAGATCACTAATAATTAGGAAGGAGGTAATGGAAGATATGATGCCAATAAAATGAAAAGTCTAAAGCCGACTCCATACTTTGAGTATTGAACAGACAAGCACCACTTGGACACATTCAATTACCCTTCCATATTTTTGTTGCAGCTGGATTCAAAATTTTACAATTAAGTCACAAGGTTAAAACACTGGACAGAGACAAAACATGACTCAGCTCCGGGGCAGTGTCCTGCCACTGTCAGGAAGCAAAAGCACTACAGGACTCACTTACATGACATGGCTATGGAAGACAGCATGACACAGGCATTTTTCAATTTTATAACAAAATATGTTATCACTTCTGTCTATTCCAGACCGCCAACAAGGCTTATTATATAGTAAGAAGATATTTTGGGGAGAAGTCCCACTTCTTGCTCTGCTTTTATTTACATTTTTCTCCACATTACTTGTCAATGTGCAGACAGGCTGTAGGTCTTCTGGATTAAAGCCCTTCACTGTCAGTCACCTACCTTCACTGTTATCTACTGGCTGCTGGGTAATACTGAGCTTGGAGTGAATTAGACTCACAGCAAAGAAAATCAAAATGAGAAGTCTTTTTCCTCAGGAAAATGAAGAAAAAAATATCGAGATGCTGCCCATGTGCTTGCCAATTTCACTCTCTCCTTGTAAAACATTGTATGAGCTTATTAAAAAAATATTAAAAAAAAAAAACTTAAAAAACATTATCTCATTACAGCTGAATAATCTTAGATCTTCTTCAAACAGTTTTTCTGTGTATACAGCTGGCCATAATCCTTAAAAGCCCTCTATTAATTACCTAGATTAGATGTGCAAAACACAATAGATTATTGAGAAGTTTGAGGAAAACATTCAGAAATTTCTTTAGCTATTGTGAACCAATTATCATAATTAGGCCAATAAAAGGACAACTAATTACCAGTTACCATTCTCAATCTATTTCTCTCCATCTGAACTACCCCTATTCATTTGATCTTTCTCAGGGATCATATTTTCTAGACTTCATACTATTTTCATTGTTTTATGTAGTCTGCATAGCCTGCCAAAAGAGGCCTTACCAACACCAAATGAAGCACAAGGATTGCTTCATGTGTCATGCGGATTTATACGTCCCAGAATGTTGTTTTGACACATACTATATATTTTTTTTTAACTGTATCTTTTTCTCCCCCCTCACCCCACAGTGCTGAACCTGTGTTTTCTTGTGGAATATCTTACGGACAGACATCTTGAGTTACTTGAACGACCTTGACCAAAATAGAATGAGAAACCAGAATGTTTTTGTACAAGAAAAGATGTTTACCATGTGTTAGCCAAACTGCCAGAGTGCGCACAAGATTAAGTAAATCAATTGCAAGATAACTTTAAGCTCATAAACAGCTAGCATAAGCTAATTAAAACAGAAAGTTACACGTGTGTACAACAGCTACTAACTATAAATGTAAATGCCTTGCGGAAAAAAATGGTCTCTTGGTTCACCTGCACCAGGAGTCCGTGTTGTCAATCCCTCATTTTCTGTAACTGCATAGTCGTTTATTCATGGCTACGTTCAAAATTTTGCATTCATCTTTTTATATTATGTCATATTCATGAAGACCATTTCTTTCAGTTGTCCAAGATAATCTTGATTTTCAATCTTTTCATTCAACTGTAAACCAGAAATCACTTTTTTGAGTGTCAGAGAAACTGCACCACTGTGTAAAATTAAGGAGGGACAATGAGGGCAGAGGTGAGTTTACCTCTGTTGTTTTGTTTTACTGTAATTTTCAGGATAATGCAAAGTAGTACAAAACAAATTATGTTAGTGTACTATTCTGTATCATTTGTGTAAATGCTGCTAATGCCATATATTTACATGATTGTGTAAGGAATGCTCGGTATGAATTAATACATGATCCTTGGTGTGTTTTTCAGTGCTTATCAATTATCATTCATTTGGCAGCATAAATGGTTGACACCATTGTATACGTCAGATAAATGTGTTTCTTCTTTCTCCTTTTATGATGCGAAGAAAATATTTATTCCGGGAAAAAAAGAATCTGTTGGTTTGGCTTCCTGTCCTGGTTCTACGCATAAATATATTATAATTTGAATATTAGTAAAATGCAATCATAGAAAAATTTAGGTTAGATGTTGGTTATGTAGTCTGACCCTCTGCTTAGAAGAGAGCTAACTTTAAAGCCATTTCAGTTTGTGCTACGGCTGGTCCAGCAGAGTTTTTTTAAAATTTCCAAGAGTGGTCATGATGGTACATCTCCTAGCATACTTTTCCAGTGTTTAAGCATGACTTAAGTCCTATAGACAGTATTTCAGATTTGCATTGCTTCAAGCTCTGTTAATTAATTAATTAATTAATTAATTAATTATGATTTTTACAAATTGTGTACTTCCAGTTCCTAGCTGCTATTAGTGATATGGAATGCCTTCAGTCTGAACATATTTCTCAAAATCCTAAGCTTCCAGACAAAAAATCTTCAATATCTTCTCTAAAAATTCATGGACAGAATGCCTCTGCCCCTTCTTGTAGTACTTTCCTGTGGGGGGACAAAGAAAGAAACATTTAAATCAATTACTAGTAGTCAGATAATGCATCCAGTTACTTTTTTTTAATGGATCTAGGAGCCAGAATATTTGCAATGGTAAAATTCAAAGGATAGGAAAATGCAGAGCCATTATCCACTGAAGACACTTGCGTGTTTCCTCACACTATTACATGGAGCACTGTAGGGCTGTAAATTGTCTTTGTTTCTGAGTCAGCACCAGCCCAAATGCCATCACTAACCATGCATTGCAATTATTTTTCTTTAAATGTGGAAATTGTTGGGGGAAGGGAAAGGCTTTTTTCTTTGAATTTTCACTCTTCGTCCATCTTTTTCATGCTACTCATCCCTTTCAGCACAGGAACATAGTGTTTCATCCTGCTTTCCATTTTGTCTGCCCATAGACCTTGCACTGCTTCTCCTGAGTGCCCCTGACAAGGCAGAGCAGCTTCCATCTTGGATACCCCACACCAGCAGTGTTTGCCTGGAAATAGTGAGCCTACTCTGAGAATTCAGGCTCAGGTTTTCGCTCTCCCCTTCATCTGTCTCTGTGTTGTTGGCAGCTGACAAAGCAAGCACCTTGGTCAGGAATGAGCGTCCACAACTTCAGCACTTGTAGGGCTGGTGCTGCTCAGCTGGGGCTGAGGCTGCCACTGCTGTGAATGGAGATACAAGCTCACGACACTGCCAGTGGGCTCCGGATTATCTCCTGCAGCCCCTGTCTGAGCAGGACACCAGACACCTGGCTCTGGCAGCATGTTCTGCACTGCAAGCAGAGAGCAACCTGTGCAATAGGTGCTATGGGTAACCCAAGAGGTTGTTTTCACAGCTGAGACAACATGACAATATTACCAGAAAAGCCCAGGGACACACTGGCAATACAGGTAAGGGTAAGGACACGTCTCTGAAGTCTTTCACTGTCCCTCTAATCATCGTGCTGTGCATCCTCTAATTTTCCAGCATGGCACGATTTCTTGTCAAAGCCAAATACAAACTTCAACGTGGAGTGACACAGAGAAGGATAACACTGGTGAATATGTAAGGGCTGAGCTTTTACTGCTTGAATGTTGCTTTATCCATGCGAGCCACAGAACCTGACACACCAATATGATGTTCACAGAGTTCCTTTATTGTCGGACCGGGCTGGCTTTATAGTAAAGCTGCCCTGTCCACGCGCCTTACAACAATGTGATTGGTTGTAACTCGTGTCATACAATAACATGATAGGCTGCATGTACTGTCCACGCGCTCTGCACGCATGTGTCCGGCGATTGCTCACTCATTATTACCTTCTAATGGTGCTCCTTTAGTCTCTTTTGTCTCTGGCTTCACCTCTCAGCCAGGCTGGCAACAACCCCATCCCCCTGGGGCGGGGGGGGCTCTGCCACTACATCTCCCCCTCTTTTATTTAATATTAACAATACGCCGTATCATGCTTTAAATACAGTGTGAAATACAGGGTAAGAACATTAAGGCTAATACAATTACAACTAACAAGAACAAACCTGTTTTCAATATTCCTTTTAACCAAACAAGGCATTCACCCCAAAAAGCCCAATATCTTCTCTTATTTTCTTGTTCTGCAAATCTTCTATCTTTTTAACTTTTAAGTTCAAACAACACATACAATCAAACTCTTCATATCTGTGAACATGTCCAATAACAAAAAATTAATTGCTGCTCTGTTTTACAAAGTGGTATTCTCAACATTGGCTACATTCGTTGCTTAAAGCAATAACATGTCTGAGGTTAAGGGTTGTCATCACTGCAATCGGTTTCTTCTCTGTTGGCTAGCCAAGGTCTCACCCACTTTGCTGGGATGCATGAATTTTTGTGGTTACCTGTAGAAACACAAGCATATCCCCTTCCCCAGGTTATTAGTGACATAGGAGCTTCCCATTGTTGTGTTGTCGGATTAAACACACTAACCTTAGGCACATTTTCAGAAAAATCTTTGACATTTTTGATATGGTGCATAACAACCGGTTCCATTTCAGTTTCACTTTTAGGATTAAGCCAGTTCAGCACATACAATGCCTTCATCAATACCTCTTCTGGGCTCACACCAATTCCCCCTTGTTTTTTCAAAACAGACAAAAGATTTTTTAATGTACGGTGTGCACGCTCAATAATTGCTTGGCCAGTAGAATTAGAAGGGATTCCAAACAGGTGTTGTACCTTCCACTGGGTGAGGAAGGCTGCAAGTCTGTCAGAGTGGTATGCAGGACCATTATCTGTTTTGATTTGTGTAGGGACACCCATGACAGCAAAGGCTTGTAGTAAATGACGTTTTACTGCCTTTGCATTTGCTGAGGTCAAGGCTGTAGCCGACAGCAGTCCTGAACAGGTATCTATGGAGACATGAATGCACTTTTGTCTGCCAAATGGTGCAAATTCAGTAATATCAGTTTGCCATAACTGACCTGGCTGCAAGCCCCGAGGATTTACTCCCTTTTGTTGGAGAGGTACTATGCGGGCACAATCAGGACAAGCTGCAATAATGCCTCGAGCTTGTTCCTTTGTAATTGTAAACTGCTTTCGGAGTGCTGCTGAGGATTGATGAAAGAATTCGTGAGCTTGTCTGGCTTGTTCAAAAGGGGATATATCTGCTACTGCCACAAGTTTGTCTATAATGCTGTTTCCTTCTACTAGACCACGTGGTATGTTAGTATGGCTTTTTATATGCATGATAAATACTGGTGCTGTCCTATAATCTAATACGTTCCACAAATCTAACAATGCTTCAAACAATAAGGAATTGGAAACTCGCTGCAAAAGCGCTCTATGTATTCTTTGTACAATTCCCACAACATAAAGAGAATCTGTTACCAGATTAACTGGAGAGTTATGTCATTTTTGCAATGCTGCTAAGCATATTGAGGGCAGTTTCTTTTAATATGTCCTGTCTGTCCGCAAGTAAAACATGCTAGGCCACAAGAAGAAGGGCTTCCACCTTTCATTGCAGGCTTACGTGCTGCAGCCAAGGCCGCAGCGTGGGCTTGAGCATGTATTTTTGCTTTTTCTACCTCCTGTTGCGTAATCGGTACCTGTGTGCAAGCTTCCACCATCTCTGCTAAAGAAGCAGTTTTTCCCAAACCGGCTAATATCTGTTGGCATTGGGTGTTTGCATTCATCATAGCCAAATCTTTCCCCACAGCAGCTTTTGCCTCTGGAGTCAAGTTAGGAGAGGCATCTATAGCTTCTTTCAAACGATCTACAGACTTCATATATGGTTCCCCAGGATCCTGCTTTATCGTAGAATAGGGTGGCACAGGGTTACCTATATTTGGCAATTCTTTCACTGCCGCCAAAGCAAGCCCTTGCGTTTGCTGCAAAATCCTTGGATGAAGTGCTGCCTGAGTAGCACCATCCGCATATTGCCCACGACCCAGTAACTGGTCCATGCTAGCTAACCGCAAGGGATCATCAGCTGGTAAACGAACATTTTCTAATACTGCCAATTCCACTTTCCCCTGCCACTTGTCCAAGAACAGCAAATACCCCGTTGGAGGAAGCAATAACTCCATCAATGCCCTAATATCTGTTTGAGTTAGCACTTGCCCCTTGAAAAATGAATTGATTAGTTGCATCACATGCTTATTATCCATACCATATTGCATAACTGCACTTTGCAATTGCTTAACCGTTTTCCAATCAAAAGGTGACCACTGCCTTTGTCCTCTATTATCTATGTGCACTGGCATTGCTGTAATACTACCAGGTAACATGATCCCTTCAACAGTTGCATCTCTGATTACCCCTTGCCAACGTTGCCCTGCATTATAAGAATGATCTCGAGGAATATCTCTACCCTGATGCACAGGGGCAGCACCCAAATTATCATTATTATCACTGCTATACAATTCCCTTGTGTTTCCCTGTGGATCAGTAAGTCGACGCATATTTGCAAACCGATCTGCTAACCCAGTCTCCAGCCCTTTTCCATATCGCGCTCTCAAATATTCATCTGCTTCTCTTACAGACCACATCCCATCTTCAACACATTGTCTAGCCCATTTTTGTATTCGCTCCCTTTTAATACGGAGCTCCTCTGGAGTGAGGTCTAATTCCACTCCTCCCTTTCTTGTTTTCCCCGTTTTTCACATTCCCTGCCAATTGCCTCCAGCCCGTCCTTAATTGCATCTGATGCCTTTTTATATGCTATTAACCGCGAATTTTTACTGTTACCGCCATCTAGTCGTTTCATAGCTTCTAGAACTTCTTGCATCTGGCTCTCCTGCCGTCTCAGTAAGTCCTTCAGGCTTTGCACGTGGCTCTCCTCCTGGAAGTCAGGGCGATTCTGCGGTGCTCCGTCCTGGTGTTCCATCGGGTCCTCCGGCAAAGGCACGTCGGCTGGATTAACTTGTCCTGTCTTGTTGAAACTTGCCGGTTGCTGCCATTCGTCGTCGGAGCCAGGCAATGGCTCAACGGGTGCAGAGGGTATAATTTGCTCTCCGCCCCAGAACTCCAGATCTGATACAGGACATACCAGCGGTGTTGATTCTTCGGAGTTCTCGGAGGGCGGGCAGCTCTCGGCGGGCGGCTCCGAGGGGACGGCACACAGCTCCGGCTCCTCTGAGACTTCCTGCATCAGCTGCCTGATCTCCTGCCAGGGTCTGGCGAGATTGCAAGCCTCGCGGCTCCCCCGTGTAACCGCTTCCCATAGTTCGGTCCCTATGTCCTCCCATGTACCGGGAGAAAAAAATTCGTCCGTCGAACGAACACAACCCTTACGCTGGGCGAATAGTAAAAGGCGCTCCACCGCATCTTTTTCCAAAATTCTTCCTGTTCTTGCAGCCAGCTGCAGAATACTTTTCACTATTATTTTTTCTTCCACGGATGCTGTGTTTCCCATGCCACCTGCTTCCTCGTAGGCCTACGTTCCGCTATGATTGAGCGCTGGGCTGGTGTCGCCCCCAGGTGGCGTCCTCGCGTCTTCACTTCCGACGATCTTGCTTCGATACGAAGTATCACGTCAGGGTCACCAAAGTGTTGTTTTATCCATGCGAGCCACGGAACCTGACACACCAATATGATGTTCACAGAGTTCCTTTATTGTCGGACCGGGCTGGCTTTATAGCAAAGCTGCCCTGTCCACGCGCCTTACAACAATGTGATTGGTTGTAACTCGTGTCATACAATAACATGATAGGCTGCATGTACTGTCCACGCGCTCTGCACGCATGTGTCCGGCGATTGCTCACTCATTATTACCTTCTAATGGTGCTCCTTTAGTCTCTTTTGTCTCTGGCTTCACCTCTCAGCCAGGCTGGCGACAACCCCATCCCCCTGGGGCGGGGGGGGCTCTGCCACTACACTTGAACTCCTAGCTAAAACCCACAAATTAGCACTTATGTCTTAGCTTTTTCTTTCAAATTCAATTAGAACAAATGGTGCACATGAAGTTGAAAGCTACTCTACCATTTAGTGGGCATTTATAGACATAAATGCCTCGATGTGTGAAAAATCATGAATTGATCATAGCACAATACTGGGATGTGATGGCATCATCACCTACTGTTTTTTGTACTCTGTATTCCTCATGTGTTGGCACTATTTAGATGCATTTTGTAGTTGTTCTGACACACCCAGCCTAACACTTGATGTACCTCTTTTCTGTGTTGACTATTAATGTTATGGTATCACATGCAAAAGCTAAATTTTCCATTGTATGCCAATAATTAAAAGGATTAGTCAGATTTCATTTTCCTGTAAAGAGTTAATCAAAGACTCTGAGTTACATGGTAAATGATTCTTCATATTAAAAAACAGCACCACTTGTGATTTTATTATTGTTCTTTCCTTGGGATGTATTAGTTGTTTTACCATTGAAACAGAAAGGAAAAAAAAAAGAAGTAAAGGTACCGTATATAATTTTTAGATCTTATAAAATTATCTCAGTTTTTTATTTATTTCTTATTTCTAAATACATTTTTTTTGTTTTGGCTTTGGGGTTTGTTGTTTTGGTTTAGGTTATGAGGGCTTGATTATATCCTTTAATGCTTCTCCTTTTCCAGTGTGACACTAAAAGTTACCAGGGGGAAGAAACTGGGGTTGAGAAGAGCAAGGTGTTCTCCACCTACCCATAAAGGGGCCATACTCTGACCTCTTCTTGGTGAGACCTATGCCAAATATGCTAGAAGAAGGGGAAAAGAAGACCCAAGCCCATTAGTTGGTGAGACGACAGGAGATGTAGAGACTCAGTCTGGCATGGAGGGACAGGGTGTGCTCCTCACAAACCTGCTATTCCCCTGCACACTCTCCCAGCCATAATCCAAGCTGACACACTAGGACAGCCTTCAAGCATAAAGAAGCCAAACAGCCTCAGAAAGACAAGAGGACATACCAAGCATCCATCACCAGAGGCCAAACCCAGAGAAATCGGAGAGAGGTGAAAGAAGCCCGTGTGTGCTGTTGGCTAGCAAAACACTCTACCACACTGGCCAAGAAAAAGAGGTGTCTTGGAAGGGAGGACTTATGTCACTGAAAGGGTTCGGATGCCAAGCACCTGGCACCATAGTGTTTTAAGTCCTCCTGTAGTTTCCAAGAAATGGCAATGTTAACATTCAAATCCTGGCCCAGTGGGAGAGCTGAGATTTCAGCAGGAAGACATGAGGAAGAGTGTCCCAGTGGTACCTGTTTCCCCATGGGAGCCAGACTGGAGCAAAGCTTCCTGCTCAGAAGCAGCTGGGACAAAACCTCCTTGGGTTAGCATTACCAGGCCATGTGGTGGAGCAAGCAGTGGATGGAAAGCACAGTCAAAAGCCATTTGGACAGAGCCTGCAAGGCCTGGTTGTGTCTAGAAAGATGTGTCTAACAAACCTTCCCCATCCCTGTGGCTTCACTCCTGTTCTCTCAGCAGCAGGAGTCAGCAGGGTAGAGAGGCAAGAAGCCTCTCATGCCAGGGTTTCCAGCTGTTTCAGCCACAGGGGAGACCAGCCTGGTCTTTCTCTGCAGAACTCCTCTTTGCTGGACAAGGCTGTGCCCTTGGTACTGCTGTCTTCCTCACCCAGTTCTCTCAGAGGACACTCACCACTTCTTGGTAATCCTCACATATTCGTAGACAGGGCCAGTTTTGCTAAAGCCTTTCATATTTTTCTCCAGAAGCTTCTTGAAGTAGTAAGTGGACAGCCAAGAGGCAGTGTAGGTCACTGCATCACAGCTCACCAGCCCAGAGTAGTTCATCATCATCTAGGCTGCCAGATTCACCCTCTGGCCAAGGACTGCCAGAGAGAGGGAGAGCACATGCATTGATGTACCTGTGCCACCAGCCCCACAGGACACTTCTAGGCCACCCATACAGTGGGGCCAGCAGAACCCAGGGGAACAACTGGCCACAGAGCCCCTCCTCCCACCCCTGACCAGCTGCTGGGTAGGTTCTCTCCCATGCCAGCCTCCTGCACCTCAAACACACGCCTTGTAACTGCGTATTCATGCCTCTCTGGGTGGCCAATGACTCCGCAGAATGTTTTCCCACTGGTAACTGCAACAGATACTTCCCTGGCACACACAGAAAGAGTGTGGCTTCAGCAGCTGTCCTGCCCACCCAGCTTCATCCCTTCCTGCACCTCCCCTCAGCACCAGCCTGGGCCACCTTCTATCCTGCTCTGACAGTCTGGGTCACGAGGGCGTGAGCAAGTCACCTCCTTGCTCAGGGGTGCAAGGGACAGGAGTGGAGTGCATGCAAGTAGTTTTGGAAACTTCCTCTGAGGCCACATTCCCCGAGCTGACACCTGCAGAAGGCCACAGCCTTCTAGTGAGCAAAGAGGGAGGAAAGAAAGTGCCCACGATGTCACCACTTGTGATGACAGCTACTTGAGTTCAGGTGGCTGGGCTCCATCCCCATTCATGGGCCAGTTGCCCAGAAGGGCCTGCCTCTGGAACCAAGAGCCTCTTGCCCTTAGTATCACAGAATCATTTTGGTTGGAAAAGACCTTTAAGATCATCAAGTCAAACCATTAACCCAACACTGCCAAGTGCACCCCTACGCTGTCTCCTTAAGAACCTCATTTACATGTCTTTTAAACACATCTGGGGATGGTGACTCAACTACTCCCCTGGGCAGCCTGTTCCAATGCCTGACAGCACTTTCTGTGAAGAAATTTTTCCTGGTATCCAATCTAAACTTCCCCTGATGCAACCTCTTGTCCTATTGCTCACTTCTTGGTAGAAGGGAGCAACAGCTTCCATGCTACAACCACCTTTCAGGTAGCTCTAGAGAGTGAGAAAGTCTCCCCTCTGCCTCTGTTTCACAAGGTTAAACAGCCCTGGTTCCCTCAGCTTCTGGTGCCAGCACAATGGCTGGCAGGGTGTGCTTGGAGGGACTCTGGCTGCTGTGGGTTAAGCCCAGGGCCACATGCCACCACCTCTCAGAACACCTGCCAGAGACAATTGAGTGCAAGCTAGAAGGCACATCTCTTGCTGGTAAGCCTCCTTGTGCCATCCCAGGCAGCATACATCCCCCACCCCGTCACACACTGACTCTACATCCTCGAGCATGGTGGAGCACGACTGGAAGATCTGAATAGCACTCTGCAAGGCATGAGTGCTCTCATGGGGCAGCTTTTCTCCAGTGAGTCCAAACACACAGAGGAAGGTGCAGCCCTGCCAAGGACAGATGCAGCATATCTTGCTACAATGCCTAGGAAGGAGTCTTTCCCTCTTGCTCACTGCCCACCCTCTCATGGTCGGGGGAGGCGATTGCTCCCGCATGCTCACTTTATCAAACGGGAAGACTTTGTTGAGTTCACCGTTATGTGGATACAGGACTTCTAGCGTCATCCTGGTGGTATCATGGAGCATCTCTTGAAAATGCACTGACATGAAATGTCCAAGATACTTCAGGTGTACCAAGAGGCTGCTGACTGGCCATAACTCAGAGAAGAGGACCAGCGGCACTCTGTCATCAAGCTGGAAGACAAGAACACGACAGTTTCAACAGCCTGTTCTCCTGGGGGCTTACTGCCCACATCAGATACAGAGCAAGAGCAGGCACACTGGCAGTTGCAGGTACTACCACAGAAGGGACAAAACCTCCTCTCTGTGCAGATGTTGGGCAGGCTGCACAGCCTGTGGCAGGCAGACACCCAACCATAACTCAAATGACCAAGGAGAGAAAGGTCCTCTGGTAACATCCCATCTTGGGATGGGTATCAGTGTGAGGGGACACCCCCACGGATGCTCCAGGGACTTCAGTGGAATCTCCCTTCTATCCCACCATAATGTCCACATCACATCCAGACCCACATCCACGGTAAAACAGGAAGACAGAAGTCTGCCTCCCACCACCCATGTCTCTCTGAGGACAAGGCATACAACAGTGCAGCACTGGAGCCCCTTGGCTCAAGTTCTACTCCGTTGTCTTCTTCGTGTGCATTGTCTTTCATTTGTGTGTTCTCATAAGAACTCTGTCTCTGCAATGCACTGCTTCTTGTGCCCTCCAAAAATGCAGCCCCTACCAGTGGTGACATGGTCGGATCATCCTGAGAGCAGCTGCTGGTATGTACATCCCAAGCATCTCCACATCAGGATAACTGAGAAAGAATTGAACAGGACTCGTGGCACCTGGGGAGAGAAAATGCAGGTGGTCACCTGAAGGATGGGAGTACAGGGTGTTGGAAAGCAAGGGCTGGCACTGGAAAGAGAGGAGAAAGAGGCTTCTGCAGTTACTCCTGTTTCTACTTCCAAGGGCTCAGGGCAGAGCTGTCCCCTGGAAGGAGGAGGCAGCAGCAGCAGCAACTGCCCCAGCTGATGCTCAGGAGGGCCAAAATCATGAGTGCTAACTGAAAGGTAAAAGAAAGTGGAGTTGGTTCCTCTTTGGCCTCTGAAGCAACCACGGCCCGTGTCTTGGGGCAATCACACAACAAGGTGAAGCTGACACTCACCTTGCCTTTCCAAGTGGTGGCTTGTTAGCCTTGCTGCAAGCTTGTGGAAAGTGTCTTGGCATTCAGATCAAGACATCTGCTCCATGCCTGTAACCTGAAGACACACAGAATAAAACCACTGACACTGGCGTTGCCAGGGGTCCCAGGGGACACAGCCTGCCCTCCACTGTCACTGCCCAGAAAAGGGAAGAACAAGACCACCTGGCTGGATGGAACAGAAGTGCTTCCTCAGAAGCACCAGAGCTGGGCAGGCATCATCCAAGCATCCCCCAGCTGCCAACAACAGCTCCAAGACCCACAGAGGACTTTGCTGGTGGGGCTGAAAGACTTCCAGTGTCTCCTGACCCCTCAAACCAAGCAAGCTCAGCCCACAGTTACACCTGAGATGGAAGGACAAGAGCTCCAGCTATCTGTTCTCTTTCACAGCTACAACTGGCTCCACATTCAGCTTCTCAGTCTTCCGACACCTCCCTCCTTCTTGGCCAGATCCAGCTTCTCTGAATGGCTCTAGAGGCCATCCCATCCACCTCCCTTCACAAATCTTTTGTCTGCAAGATACTTGATCCTGAGCCGGTGCCACTCACTGTGCTCCCAGGAGGTGGCTGAGAGGATCACTTCACCTTCTTTCACAAGCCCAAGGGCCTCATGAATGTCATGCACATCTTGCCCACAGACACAGAAGTAATACTGTGAGCCATCCCCAGTACTCAGAAGGCTCATGGCCCTGGCAGAGACCACTGGTGAGAGGGGGAGGGAGAAGCAGAACTGACACAAGGAACAGTTTTTTGCTTTACGGCCCCCAGGATCTCAGCACTTCAGAAGTTAATCAGAAGCCCAGTGGGGACATGGGTCATGAAACACATCTAGAAATAGGCAACCAAAGTTGATATTCACAGTGTGCTGAGAGTGCCGGGCATCTGACCCAGCTGACTGCCTCAGAAACCCAGCAAGGCAAGGGGCTTGATCACCGCCTGCTCCATTGACATGCAGGCAGGTTGTAGCTGTCTGCTTGAGAAGACCTGACAGCTTGCAAAAGCCCTTCTCACAGCTGTGAGCAAAGCAGCTCTCGCCAAAGGCAGGAGAGAATGCAGCAGGGGAAAGGAGACCAAGCTGCTCCCACCTGAAAAGAAAGAAAGGATTGCTACCTCCTGCAGACATTCAAATGCCATAATACTTGATCTGACACCTGGTTTGCCTGCATCTGCAAATGCATGCAGAGACAGCAGTGCTGGTGTCCCATCCCCACTCTGACTGCAGCTGTCCACTAGGATGCTCGCAGGAGATGCTTTCCTTGGCACTAGCCCCAGTGGGGATCCTCTCATTCCCTGCCACTGAGAGGCACTCTGTGGCAGGGGAAAGTGCCGCGGATCTGCACCTGCCACAGCGCCCATACCTATCTTCAGGCCGAGCTTCTGACCCACACTGCTTCCATCTGTATACAGCTCCCAGTCTGGGTTTTCTAAAGGAATATCCCTTAAATCTGGAGAAAATAATTTGGCCTTCCTTCCTTTTTCAGCATGATTCCTTCTGCTGCTGCTGCTGCAGCAATGTGACAGACCAATTGTCATTCCCAGCTTCCCCCAGCCCACAAGGAAAGCATGGCCACAGAGCTGGACCGTGATGACGTGCCTCCACTAATGCTGTTACACATGTATCCTGCGGTAGGCTGAGAGCAAGCCCAAGTGCCCTTTCTGTAAAAGGAGCGTGAGCTCTATTTTGCACTCTGTGCAGGGGTACGATGGCTTTGAGGATCATGTCATCCTTCCACCTGTGGCACCATCACTGGTCATCCACCTGACAAGAGGATCTCCCAGTCACTCAGCCACCCATGGCCTCTATTACCCTCCAAAACCCTGGCCACCAGCAGCCGCCCGTGGCTCCAGTGGGTGGCTTCCTTGCCTACATCTGGGCATTCTTCTTCCACATCTGCCCCTCTGTCCTCCATTCCCTGCTGCCCTGGCTGTATCAGGAGCTGGGACAGGTCTTTGAGGATGCCAAGGAAACAGCGGCAGCACATAGCCTTATCACATCCAGCCTGCGGTACTTCGGCCTGGATGAGGAGGCTCTGATCCAGCTGCTTCTGGCCTCCCTGGGCAGGTACATGAGGAGCTTTGTCCACCAGCTGATTGACACTGTTGTGCACAGATGCAGCGGCAAGGCCCAGCTCTGCATGGGCCTGGGGGATGGCTGTGCTGCTGGAAAGTGGGAGGACAGTCCCATGGCTGCCCCTGGCCAGGCTGCCTCCCAAGGAGGGTCTTCTGCCTCCAGCTCAGCCCTTTGTGGGGGTCCCAGCAGCTCCCCCTCTGTGCCCATTCCCACCCACAGGGAGCAAGAAGAGCCAGAGGAGGCTGTGCCATGGCCCGCCACACAACCAGGACAGTGAACGTTCACCTGGATAGCCCAGTGACCCCTAAGAGAATGGCCAGCAAGCTCCAAGCACCCTTCCCAGCCCCCAGGAAGCCACCCTGTCATCCTTGACATTGGGAGGGTACCTGAGGGACTGGCTAATCCAGGGCTGGGCCGCAGCTGCGGTACATACCAGCCCCTTGTGGTCCTGGCCCCCCAGATCTATTTAGCATTTAATAAAAGAACACTAAAGCATGAAAACTGCAGAAAAAGTCTAAGTATTACCATCAATCCTGTTGGTATTGCTATCCCCACCTGTGCTGCTTTTCCTCCCTTTTCCTGGAGCTACAGCCACTGTTTCCTCACATGTCTGCTGCACCCTACAGCTGCTGGGGTCACCCTGGCTGGAGAGGGCTTGCAGCAGTGCAGCCTTTGGTTGTGAGTTGAGATTTTATTGTTGATAAGTCCTTCTACCTGTGCCAAGTACTATTTTATTGTATCTCCCTGAAGTCAAGTGCTGCCCAGCTCCAGATCTGCATTTCTGCAATTGAGCAGGTGTTTCCAGCCAGGGGGTCTCCAAGGACAACCCATGCCCCACTGCTCATCACCCCATCTCCTCCTCCTCACTGCACCCTCTGCCCCCCATCCTGGGGCTCTGCTCTTCTACCAGCCTGCACTGCCTGGTGCAGCCTCGCTATGGCAGCGCCCAGATCCCTCCTGTGTAAAGTTACAATTTGGTGCTGCTCTCTGCATCAGCATAGGGTTGTACCATGCCAAGTCAGGAGACCCAAGAAGTTCATCGGGGGAAGTGCGAAGTCTTGCAGCCATTTTCATTGAAACAGAAGCGGGTGAGTGTTCAGAAGAGGCAAAAAGAGTAAAAACAGGCTCAAATGATGAATGTCATGAAATATTTCAAGTCTTTGCTTTGTCTTTACCTTTGCCTAGCTGGTGAATAATATGGAGTGGGCAAGTAGAGGAGCTGTCCCAAGGGAACCAGGCAAAATTCCACAGTGGGGAGCTAGCAGCAGTGGGCAGCTGGGGAAGAGGGCACTCAGGGCAGTTCCCTGCCTCTGGTGGAGGTGATTGCAGGAAGGGGTGCATCAAAAACGATGGGGTCTCCTGCCTAGTTTCACCTTCCCCAGCTTCTGCACTATTGAATCTCACCAGTCACTTCTGCTGAGAGAAAGCGCAGGTGCATGACAGAAGGACCATGTCACAGGTGCTTGCTGCAAGTTTCACTGGCAGATGAGATAGAGCAGAGAGGAACACAAACTCCTTTTTTTTTTTTTTTTTTTTTTTCTGGAAAACAGCTCTAGAGGCACCAGAGCGCAAGCACTGGAAGCACTGCAGACATGCTGTCTCGAGTTAGGTACCATCTGTGGGGATGTGAAAAGCATCTCCCAGGCATCATGCTCCCCCTCCTCACTGTACACTCTCAGCTGTGTGTAGGGATCGCTAGTATTTGCTTTGGACTGAGAAAAGGCTCAAAGTGCTTGGGAATGTGAGCCCCAAGCAAAGTAACCAGCCCCTTTGTGTATGGATTTACTAACCCAGCACTGAGCTGATTTGGCTCCTGGGAACTGGAGAAGCACACAAGTAAATGCACTTCTCTTTCCTGGTGGGAAGCTGGTTTGATGCTTTGTTACTGTAATTGCCAAATCCATCAGTCATTGCAGGCTGTCTTTAAGACTTCATCCTCTTTCATCCTCTGCTCAGGAAGGATAGCCAGCCTATTTTGACAATGCTCACAGAAAAATCTTTGGGATTTGTTTATTCTGGACTATGTCTCTGGGCACCCTTGTTCCTGTCTTTCTTTAAAGGTAAGTTCATCTGTTGTTATCCAGGTTGTTTTGTTTGTGGTGGTGGTTTGGTTTGCCTTTTTTTTTTTTCTAAATGCCTGTCACATCCTACCCCGATTCTGTTTTTGGAAGGACTTGTATCTGCTTTTAGTAGAGTCCAGTTCTGGTCCCACTGAGTTTTGTAATAAATTTGAATAAGTCTGTGGATCTTAGAGTGCCAGACACTTTTTTTTTGTTTGTTTTTAACAAAGGATATGGTGTGTTTTGTTGTAATGAAAAGTGAGTCTTTCCCACTTTCAGAAATGAATTGAAATGATTGTGTTTCAGAAGGGAGGTGTTCTTTCTCTCCTTTAAAAATTTAACCTATTTGTGTTTTTTGGGGGAATGGCAAATTTTAACTCCAAGCTGGACAGGATCACTGTGAGAATCCTGTAGGTGTGTTAATGAAATGGTGTTCTACAAAGAAAAATGACCAGAAGAAAATTCTTAACATTTTTTAATGGGAATTTGGGAAAATTCATATTTGCAAAAATACCTAGATTTACTTTTTCTTGATTTGTTTTTTTTTGCTTCCAACTTTCAGTATGCACGACAAAAATCCTTCCAGATAGTGACAGGTGTAAGTTGGAAACATCTAAGATCAATAATAATGGGCTTCTGTAGTCTAAGGTGTCACCTGTGACCAAATTGTCTTCTGAAGTTTCAGCATGTTACAAACAAAAGTAGAAACTGTGTGATTGTTCCAAAACATGGAGGATTGCAAGACTGAAAATAAAGAATTTTTAAATGAGAAGGGAGGTTGAAATGGCCACAGTCCCGAAAGGTGTTCAGGATTCTACACAAAATGGACTTTTATTGCTTCCTAATAATTGAAACTAAACTGCAACTAGATATTTAAAACGCAGCATATTCCAGGTGTGAGGGACCATGTCATGTTACTCATGATTTATGCACAGAGAAAAGATGATTGCCTTTTTAAAGAAGAGAATGTGACCCCTCTGTTTCAGAAGTGCAGGGGCATAGGAAACTTATGTATGTGTTGTTGCACTGGACTATTTATGCCACGGAGAGAATTCATCATTATTTTATCTGAGTCTGCAAAACATTCATAAATTTCAGTATTACAGCTCTGCATTTCAGCTGCCTAATGTAGCAGTGGTATTGCAGAAAAATATTTACCCACCTTGCTAGATTAAGAACCTTTCTACCTTTGTTTGTAAGACATTTCTGTGCTGCCTCAGGAGCTGAACTAACAGGCAGGTGGTGGCAGCTCATTATTATATAGCTCACTTCGTGTGAAGTCCCATCATGAGTAGTTGTGTACCCTGTAAATACTGCCTTTTAAATACTGAGTAATCACTAATTCTTCAGGGGAGATGCTTAGTTTCTCTGAGCAGCACACGAAGACACAAACTGCTTCTATAAATAGTTCAGAGGACTTTTTGTTAGGTGCTTTTACCATCAGTTTTGAAGTATGTAGTTTTACAGACAATTGCTGATGGAGAATAAGATGAACCTCTGATTAAGGTGATCTGTGTTTGACCTCTGCTTTGTTTTTATTTATTGGGAAAGGGAAGGGAAGGGAAGGGAAGGGAAGGGAAGGGAAGGGAAGGGAAGGGAAGGGAAGGGAAGGGAAGGGAAGGGAAGGGAAGGGAAGGGAAGGGAAGGGAAGGGAAGGGAAGGGAAGGGAAGGGAAGGGAAGGGAAGGGAAGGGAAGGGAAGGGAAGGGAAGGGAAGGGAAGGGAAGGGAAGGGAAGGGAAGGGAAGGGAAGGGGAAAACAAGCCACCATATTGTACAGTTGCTGCAGAAGGGAAAAATCTCAAATTAATCTTAGCATGTTATCATTAGCAGAGTCTTTTAACAGTAAGCTCCAAATAAACTGCCTCAGGATTCCTCAGTGCACCCACATGGAAGTCACAGTCCATCATCATGAACGTCACTCTCACATAGTGCTGAGTTATTTCAACAGAATTTATAAAAATTTCTCAACTACTGAAAACTCCTGTAGGGCTGCTTGACTGAAAAGTTGTGACAACAACTAGGTAAAAACCAAACAAATATATAAACAAAACCAAACAAACAAACAAACAAAAAAACCCCCTAACAACAAAAACAAAAACCATGAAGAAGTCAATAATTTTTTCCAGTACTTTCCACAACTTTTTGCTTCAACTTGACTCTGCTTGCACTACTGCTAAGAACCCCAATAGACATGTCAGGCATGTGGGGTAATTACAGCCCTCCTTCCCAAAGAGCCTGGAGCTAGTGATGCTTTCCTGGGTTATGGGACCTGGTTCTCAGCCTCCATGGATCCCAGACAAAATCTCTCAGAGCCAAAAATACCCTTCCAGGCTAGGTGCAATTCATGAAGAAGCATCCGGAGTATGGAAGGACCCTGTGAGTCCCAGCAACTCCATAAGAACCTTAGGTGAAGCAGCTTGAAAACCTTGCTGCAGGGAGAGATAAGAAGGGAGGGATCAGACCCATTCCTGCTCCTTTCTCTGAGCATGGCACAGTATGGGAGCTAGAGGGCAGATCGCCCTGCAAGAGAATTATCCTCCTGAGAAACATGTCCTAGTGACCACATAGGCACCTAGCCTCTCTGAGGAGGGTTACTTTCAACTCAGTACATAGGCACATTCTGACTTTGAACATCCAGCAAAGTTAAATATGCATTTTGATAGTTTCCAGTCGACCCATGCATTCCTATTGCTGTGCTTTGTGTCCCTTTTTTTAAACGAGGTCACCGAAGTGCCACACATGCCACACAGAGCAGAGTCAGTCCTCTTAATTTCTTTGCTCTGTGCAGCCAGATATCAGGGTCATAGTCTGGCCATATGGCTTTGAAAAGCCCAACAAAGGCATAGGTAAGCTCAGGACAGAGCCCTTCATCTGCAGTCTGGTGGGAATATAAGTGCTTAGCAGTATGGGACAAATCTTATTGGCAAGGGATGCTGCAAGTGAGCTAAACAGCTAACAGAAGTAAATTATGCAGTAACTCAGCCTGTCTTGGTGTACCCAGCCTGTATGAAGTAGCTTTTCTTTGGCTCACTCACAATGCAGAGTGTGCTACACTCATTTCATGCTTTCTCATAACTTTGCTTTTAGATGAATCTTAGTGATCACATCAGAAGACAACTGGTGATCTCTAGGAGCAAATCCTCACAAAGATACTGTTGTTGATTCACTTCCATGCAAGCAGGTACTGTTACCACAGCAGTAGCATTGGCAAGACAGTCTCAAAAGGCCAGATTCTGCTGACAAGCTACAGTTTCACTCATGTGAGCTAGTTAAACTGAGGTGACACAAGTTTAGAGGTCTGTGTAGCAGGAAGCATCAAGGCTGGTACTGAAATCACAGAATCACAGAATCTACTGGGTTGGAAAAGACCTCAGAGATCATCAAGTCCAACCCTTGGTCCAACTTCAGTCCATTTACTAGATCATGGCACTAAGTGCCATGTCCAATCTCAGTTTAAAAACCTCCAGGGACGGTGAGTCCACCACCTCCCTGGGCAGACCATTCCAATGCCTGATCACTCTCTCTGTAAAGAATTTCTTTCTAATATTCAGCCTAAAGTTCCCCTGGCAGAGTTTAAGCCCATGCCCCCTTGTCCTATTGCTAACTGCCTGGCAAAAGAGACCAATCCCCACGTGGCTCTAACGTCCCTTCAGGTAGTTGTAGAGAGTGATGAGGTCACCTCTAAGCCTCCTCTTCTCCAGACTAAACAACCCCAGCTCCCTCAACCTTTCCCCATAAGTCTTGTGGTTCAAGTCCCTTCACCAGTCTTGTTGCTCTTCCCTGGACCTGCTCCAGCACCTCAATAACTTTCCTGAGCTGAGGGGCCCAGAACTGAACACAATACTCCAGGTGTGGCCTCACCAATGCAGAGTACAGGGGAAGGATCTCTTCCCTTGTTCTGCTGACCACGCTGTTTTTAATACAGGACAGGATACCATTGGCCTTTTTGGCCACCTGGGCACACTGTTGGCTCATGTTGAGCTTCCCCTCAGGTCCCTTTCTGTCTGACTGCTCTCCAGCCACTCTGTGCCCAGCCTATAGCGCTGCAGGGGGTTGTTGTGGCCAAAGTGCAGGACCCAGCATTTGGCCTTGTTGAACCTCATTCCATTGGAATCAGCCCATTTTTCCAGTCTATCCAGATCCCTCTGCAGAGCCCTCCTGCCCTCCAACAGGTCGACACTCCCTCCCAACTTGGTGTCATCAGCAAATTTGCTGATGATGGTCTTAATCCCCTCATCTAAATCATCAATAAAGATGTTAAACAGGACTGGACTCAACACTGACCTGCGGGGGACACCACTAGTGACTGGCCGCCAGCTAGATGCAACCCCATTCACCAGCACTCTCTGGGCCCAGCCCTCCAGCCAGTTCTTAACCCAGCAGAGAGTGCACTTGTCCAAGCCATGGGCTGTCAGCTTTTGCAGGAGTATATTATGGGAGACAGTGTCAAAGGCTTTGCTGAAGTCTAGATAGACCACGTCTACAGCTTTCCCCTCATCCACCAGGTGGGTCACCTGATCATAAAAGGAGATCAGGTTGGTCAGACAGGACCTACCCCTCCTAAACCCATGCTGGCTGTGTCTGATCCCTTGTGATCCTGAAGGTGCAGTGTGATTGCATTCAGGATGATCTGCTTCATAACCCTGTCAGACACCGAGGTCAGGCTGACAAGCCTGTAGTTGCCAGGGTCAGCTTTGCAGCCCTTTTTGTGGATTGGGGTAACATTCGCCAATTTCCAATCATATGGGACCTCCCCAGTGAACCAGGACTGTTGGAAGATGATGGAGAGCGGCTTGGCGAGCTCTTCTGCTAGCTCCCTCATCACCCTAGGATGGATCCCGTCTGGTCCCATAGACTTGTGAGGATCCAGATGGCTCAGTAAGTCACCAACTATTTCCTTCTGGAATACAAGGGGACTATTTGGCTTCCTATCTCTGTCAACCACCTCCAGAGGCCAGTTGTCCTGAGGGCCACCTGTCTTACTGGTAAAAACTGAGGCAAAGTAGGTATTAGTACCTCAGCTTTCTCCTCATCTTTGTTAACTATATTTCCCTCAAAGTCCAACAGAGAAGGAGGTTTTCCTTGCCCCTCCTTTTGTTATTAACATATTTAAAGAAGGACTTTTTATTATCCCTAACAGAACTGGCCAAATTAACTTCAAATTGCACTTTTGTTTCCCTGATTTTCTTTCTGCACAATCTCACTGTTTTCATAAATTCTTCATAAGTAGCCAGCCCTTTTTTTCCACAGTCAGTAAACTCTCTTTTTATTTCTGATTTCCTTCAGAATCTCCCTGTTTAGCCAAGCCAGTTGTCTTCCCCGCTGGCTAGCCTTTCAGCACACTGGTATAGCCTGTTCCTGTGCACTCAAAACCTTCCTCTTGAAGCATGTCCAACCCTCCTGGGCCCCCTTGTTTTTAAGCATTGATTCCCAGGGTATGCTCCAAACTAGACTTCTGAATAGGCAAATAGGCAAAAATCTTCCTATAAATACCTATAAATACCTATATATGGAGTCTAAATTCAGGCTCCAGCTGGGTAGGACTGATGGAAATGCAGTGAGCTATGTTAATCAAACTGGTTTACTTCAAAGAGACACATATTGATTTGGGGAGTACAATGTAATGCCATTGGTAATTTATGTGGTTGGTGATTGAGCTCCACCTTTAGATCTCATAAATGTTACTAGACTAGAACTATATGTTAATGTAAGATCACTTAGTATCTCTCGTACTATTAATTTGAGGTCTGAAGGTCACATTCACCTCAGTTCTCCACATTGTCTACGTTGGTGCTCTGAGTGGTATCACACAGTCTCAAAGATAACAATGTAGCTGATGCAAGTTCAAAATAGAAAATATATGAGGACAACCTTTGCTTTTACGGTAGGTCTTCCATATTGGCTAAAACTTCTAGTAAGCATGAGTACTTCGGAGTGTCAACAATGAGATGCAGGTAACTCTGTCCTGCCTTGCTTTCTATTGGCTTTTCTCAATTAAAGAAGTTGTGGTTAGCAGTACACTGGAATGGATGTCTGCAATTCCTTTCACCTTCCAGAAATGGGTAACTTCCAGAATGTTGTAGAGAAAGCCACACTCATTTCTGTTTTTAATGCAACATAGATTTGGACAAAAAACAGGACTTAGAGGGAAAATATAAGCTTGAGGAGATCTCATTTTGCGTTGAGAACTCAAACAACCTAAAGCTAGTTTGCAGACTGGGCTGACAAGACTGCATGCTGTCTGTGTTCCCTGAAGCTCAGTTGTAGCTATGAAGCTCAGCTGTGGCTCCGTGGAAAAGAATCTTTAGTCAGTTAGATCTCCACCATTCCAAGAGAGAAAATCAAGTTGCAAATTGGAAAATATATGTCTGTGGAAGCTAAGGTGAGAGAAGATCTGATAGATACAAATTCATAGGCTGGTAGAATAATTTGACTGGAAGGGACCTCCAGAGGTTGCTCAGACTAATCCTTCTTCTCAGAGCAGTGACAGTTCTATTAGGTTACTTCCTGGGTACTCAAGATGGGAAGATCTACAAGAATGGTGTTCTCTCCTACGTGGGTACCCTTCAGAGAGAAAAAGCCTTCTATGATACCATGGCAATGCCCCATAGTGCAACTCGTACCTGATTAGTGCTGTCCCTGTGCACTTCTCAGAAGAGTCTGACTCCTTCATCATATAGCCGTACTTCATGACAGCTGAAGACAGCCAAAAGAGCTTCTCCTTGCATTCTCATACACAAGCTGATCAAAGGCATGTCTCTTCACCTCTCATTGGACATTCTGTGCTCCAACGGCCCATCGTCTGAGTGGTCTCCACTCAACCCACTCCACAGGGTCAGTGTATGTCTTGTGCTGCCCTAGGGAGGCTTTATTAGGCACAGTGCTAACTGTGTGTCATGCAGTTGAGTCTCACTGATGTTGAATATAGGCTAGCTGTAGAGGCTACTGCTATTTAGTGTATTCATCACCTCTGAGTCAGTAGGTTTGGAAAAAAAAAACCTAACAAACCAAACCAACCAACCAACCAAACAAAAAAACAAGCAATGAAAAACACACACACAAAAGGAGGAGGTCATATAATAATGCAGAAAATACATTACACAGTTCTCAGCCATCTTGTGTTGTTTTTCAAGAGCTTCCTCATCTTGAGTCTGAAAGGGTCAAAGCAGGTTATGACAAATAATGGACTACATCCCCATGGATATTGTGTCATTTTAGAAGAGTCATCAGCAAACTGAAATCTAGCTTAAGCAGTTGTAACAATAGGAAGAAGAGATAAAGAATTTAATAAATAGTTGTTAGATAGTTTGCAGTTGTCAGTGTTTCAAGCAGCAAATGGACAACAACTTTGAATTGCACCCATTCTTGTTCATGCTTTACACACAATTCATAAAAGACAACTGAACAGCTTCAAGAGCTCTAAGCAAAAGACTTGCCTTTCTAATATAGCCAAACAGCTATTCTGCAGCATACCCTTTGCAGCAGTGTTTCATTCAAGGTCTAAGCCTTATAATGTAGTTGCCAAAGATATCAGGGTCCCCAGTTTTCATTTACTTCATAATTCAAATTTGTTGCATTGCTATCTCAGCCCACTGGTATTTCCTTGCTATTGTTGGGTCTGCTTAAACATTACCTGGCAATAACAACAGGAGAGCAGGACGATAAAGAAAGTTCAAATGGGAATAGGTCTGTGGGTAAGGAAAGGAGACATGCTTCTCCAGAGGAGGCCTCTTCCCAGGTGGACAAATCATTCCTTCTTTGGGTAAAAATGCTCTTAGCAGACTCAGGAAGTCTGTATCCTGGGGCATACAAGAGGTCAGGCCAGACAGCACAGGGTCACTTTCTGCTCTTCAGGTTAGTTCTGGTCTCTCTCAGAGACCAAGCATCCCACATCTGCAGGCATTGCCATTGTATCACAAGATGACAGTCATACACCAACTGGACATGTGGCGCACCAATTTTGTTTTGGTTTGTTTGCACTGACATAATTCAGGAGCATTAGATGGAAATTACAAAAGCTTTAGTTCAAAAGAGTAATGCTAGGACAAAATCAGGCTCCCCAGATCATAATTGTCTGAAAGTATCTCATTTTCACTGTAACTCATTTCTGCTCTTAGGATCAGTAACTCAGCCAATGCAGGTTAGGATGGCAGAGTGCAGCAAGGAGAGACATATACTTCATATTCCCACTGATCCCAACAAAACCAGGACTTGAGGCCTGTAACAGAGGACAAGACAATAACATGTAGAATTCTGGAAATAGACAGATCAAAGCTAACCAATGGTCAGCTGTCATGGAGACCTTGTGACATTCAGAGTCTAGGAAAAAAAACAACTGTAAACTTCATGATACAGATCATGCTTAGCCACTTCATATGCACATAAGCAAATCGGGGCTCAATCAGCCAAAACAAAGCACTTCTTACAATTTCAAGTATCCTAAGTCGGATCTCCACAGACCTTCTTTGGTCATGAGTCTAATTTGCTCAGAGCCCGTCATTTACCTCATCAAGGCAGTATTAGAAGCGGCTTTTGTCTTCATTGAGAAATAAATTCAGACTCTCTGATGAGAAATTTAATACCTCTTTTAACAAATCCTAACTTTGAATGCCCGGACCACCTCAGAGGTCTTTTCCTTGGAAAAAATCCCATGCTAGCAGACACTTCAGCTTCCAAAGCCTCCAAATTATCACCACCCAGGTAGCAACACAGCATCTTTTGCATAGACAGGCAGAAAGTTTTGCCTGGCCTAGTGAAAGCTCAGCAGTGCTTCTCAAAACAGTGCTTGAGTCTCATCTATAAAGGTTTTATGTAAGTTTTGCTTCCCAAATAGGAAACTGTTTCAGATTTGGGAAAATGTATCTTCATATTTCCCAGTTAAGGTACTAAGCCCTGAATAGGAGGACAAATAAGCAGCCATTCAAGATCCAGCCAAAATTTCCATCAAGGTAGCCCACATCCCTTTCACAGGGCTCTGACACCATGTTGCACATCATGATTTGATTTTCTGATATTGGACAGAGAAGCTTGCAACTTTCTCTGCATTCCCAGATCCATGTTCATTTCGGACATTTGTGCTTTGCAACCAGTGCAGCTCTCACTTTGCTCAAAGGCAACAGCTGAGACTTGAGTAATGTGGGAAAAAGGCAGGAGGAACCATCACTGCCCTTGTCTATTGCATCCTCAGGACCTTTGCTGCTTAGCGTTGCTATGAAAGTACTGGCTGGCAGGCTGGCAAGGCAGGAAATTAGCCATTCCTGGGTTCATAATCATTGCCACTGACTGGCACTGTAGAAGGAGAAGAGGAAAGAATCACTGCAACATCTTTGGGCACACTGGGTTGTTCATTTCCACAACATTACTCTCTGTAACATTTCTCCTCCAACCTGTCCTCTGCATTGCCCAGGGAAGTTAATATCACACTGTTGCTTAAGTAACAACACACTGAGGCAATGGTTTTGAAACAAAATCCCTCACCTCTTCACTATGAAAAAGGAACAAGCTTTCTCTGCCTAGTAAAGACATGTCTGTGGCTAAGGAATAGTGCTTGGGAGAACTAAGTTTGTTTTTTTTGTCTTTGCTCTCTTCATGTCTTGGGGACAAAATGACTTATCTCTTCTTGGGAAATTAACTTATCTTCCTTCCCTTCCAGGGTCCTGCTGACCCTGGTGTGGGCTTCTTTTTAATTATATCGTAAGATTTTCAGAGTGGGAAGAGGAGCCTGAAGAACTGTGTTGCACAGTAAACTCAAGATTTCATTGCAGCCTCTGTCACTGCTGTTATCTGCACTGGGTTTAGGAAAAAAAAAACCTCTTCCTACCTATCAGCTTCTCAGCCCTAACCAGACCTGCGTATCTGCTTCCACTGAAAACATTATTATAGCTGTCTGTTCACATATGGCTTTCCCAGATCTGAGCTCTCCATATGTGCTTAGTGTGGTGTTGAGTGGACTTTGGATAGGGAGGGGCAGATTCCCTGTGATCCTTTTTAGACATGTCTCTGAATGCTGTGCAGATTGCCATGGCTACTTCATTGACAGCACTTGGTTGGTGAAGTTCATAGGGCTTTATCAAGAAGGACTTACCCTTGGTTTACTGTTTTGAGTGCTGAAACATGTAGGGGTGAATGGATGTGACAAGCTGCTCTGCAAGCCAGTGGGAGCTCGGAGTCCAGAAACCCACTCCAGTACACTGATGACCTTAGGTGCCTGGAGGAAAAGGACCTGGGAGTGGTCATCAACAGCCAGCTAAATAGGAGCCAACAGTGTGCCCAAGTGGCCAAGAAGGCCAACGGCATCATGGCTTGTATCAGAAATAGTGTAACCAGCAGGACTAGGAAAGTGATTGCTCCCTTGTACTTGGCACTGGTGAGGCCCCATCTTGAATATTGTGTTCAATTTTGGGCCCCTCACTATAAGAAAGACATTGAGGTGCTGGAGTGAGTTTGGAGAACACCAAGGAAGCTGGTGAAGGGTCTGGAGCACAAGTCTTGTGAGGAGAGGCTGAGGGAACTGGGGTTGTTTAGTCTGGAGAAAAGGAGACTTATTGGTTGCTACGAGAGCCTGAAGGTGGTTGTAGCATGGAGGGTATTGGTCTCTTCTCCCAAGTAGCAAGTGATAGGATGAAAGGAAATGGCCTCAAGTTGCCAAAGGGGAGGTTTAGTTTGGATATGAGGAAAACTTTCTTCACAGAAAGAGTTATCAAGCACTGGAACAAGCTGCCCAGGGAGGTGGTTGAGTCACCATCCCTGGAGGCGTTTAAAAGACACATAGGTGAGGTTCTTAGGGAGATGGTTGAGTGCTGGTGTGAGGTTAACAGTTTGACTTTGTGATCTTGGGAGTCTTTTCCAAACAAAGTGATTTTATTATTCTATGATTCTATATCACCGGTATTTCATATTTATCATATGATTTAGTTTCTTTCCATTGGCTTCCATTACTGCTCCTCCCCACAAATCCCAGATGGCTAGCTAGAGTCACGTTCAGATGGCCACAGCTCTCTGTAATATGTCTAGCAAGTGGAGTGTCCTTCTTCACCACTTCTCCAACCCCCTCCTCCTGTGCTCCCTCCACATCTTGTATTGTAGTAATAACAGATATTGCATGGAACTACTGTAAACTAGCATTACACTAAAAATACAGGGGTTTTCCACTTCTGCCTGTAGCCAGTTGTTTTTGACCTGGAGCAATGAGTCAGTTTAGATAACTATCACAGATTTGAGAAGTATCCCACTGTTAATATCTTAATGTGTGTCTCCTCACCTTATACAGTTCTCTCAGCCTTTAAAACATCTGCACCAAGCCAGCAGGACCAAAAATATAATCTCACCCTTTCATTATGTAATGGCCTATATTCTCTTTTTAGCATGTTGTCCTATGCCTGAAGTCCTTGAGATTAAACCTTCCCTAGTACACCCTTTAATACCCATCTCTGCTGGGAGCTCTTTATTTGCTATGAAAGAACAGAAATTACCAATATCAGGAAGATTAGGTCCTTTTTACCTAGGAAAACAGAGCATTTCCCACATTCCTCTGGGTATCTAATGAGTTTTGTGTGTAAGATGCAGAAACAATCTGCATAGGGAAAGCCAAAGGTTAGAGCCAAAGATTACCCACAAGGGAAGTAGATTAAAAAGAGGTTTTAAATGAGAGAGGTATTCAAATACACAACATGAAATGACAAACATGCTCACACAGGGTTGAGGCAGCTAATGTGATTTCAGTGTGTGAGTACTCTTCCCTGAAGATGTGATGGCAAGCATTTAAAATCAAAGGACATTGAAAGAAAGCCACAGATATAGGCAACAACATTGCACATAAGAATAAAAGCAGATGGGACACATCTGTGCTTCTGGGGATTAAGTGATATATGGCAGTGACATGCTTTACATTCTCAGAAATCTGCAAAATATGCAAAATAAGGTGAGCTTTAGAACATGTCACATTTTTAAAGTGCTGCTGCCATTCCAATTCTTTACGCCAATGAAGTTACCTCTGAAAATAGTTGTTTTTATTTTGATATTACTCCTGTTACTTCACCCATAATTCATAATTGCATATAGTGTGTTTGTTGTGTCTTCCTGTGATGATTTTATTTGTACTCCTAAAGAAATAGCTGAAAATCCCTGTAAGAGTACAGTGATGAAGTAAAAAGAAAATAAATAATAGAAGAGGAGCTATGGAAGAAAATTCTGCAGGTTGTTAGGAAAACACTTGGAAGTTTAGGGTTTAGCTCTGATACTTAGAGTTTTTCCTTACTTTTTTTTTCTCTGTAAATGTTCCGATTGTAATAAGACTGTATACAATCATTACACAAGAAGATATAACAATACATCTCAGTATAATTACACTGTGTTGTTTGTTTTTTTTTTTTAAAAAAAGGCCAGAAATCCACTCAATTTCTTTTAGGAGACAGAAAACAAACAAATAAACTAACAAACAAATCAGCCAAAACAGAAAGAACATGGTAAAGTAACTATATATATATATTAAAAAATTACATAGATGGGGTGAAATACCTGCAGAAGGTACAGGGAGAGTTAAAAAATACCACAACCACAATATTGCTACAATTCAGGACATTTTGTGCAGTATCAGAGGATAACACATTTAAAAGCAACAATGTGATGGACCAGGAACATGCTGATTTTAGCTTACTGTGCTCTACAAAGCACTTGTATATGCAAACAATTCTAGAAACTGTTTTTGAGAAGGGAAAGAAAAAAGTGCATGTTTTGTAGTTCAGAGACATGTTAGCATGCATATATATGAATATAAGGTGATATGGGAACAATACAATATGTGGTCTGAAAAGCATTGATCCTTTAGGTGCCAATAACGCCCATAATTTTGTATGAATAAAGTAATAACTTGTGTGTAAGACTCAGGCCTCTGCCAAAATAAATGAGTAGCAGTTAGAAAACACTCAGCTAGCAGCTGGTCCCCCAAAAGTTCAAAGATTATGAAAATAAACCCAGTGAATGCTAGGAACCAAAGGTAGATTCGTCAATAAATACAGGTACTGTGGCTGAAAACCTTGTGGAAATCCATGCCCTTCTACCTACCCTCTTGTTAATATTTTTTTATTTATTCTTTACTGTTCACAGCAAACCATTATGTGGCACACATCAGGGATGCTCAGTCAAGGAGATGACTACTTTAGAGGCAAACGTGGAGAACTGAGAAGGGCTGGACTCCTACCTTGTAGCTCAGGGAGCTCTGCATGCAAAGCAGAGCAGAAGGATTGACCAGCCAAGACCAGACATAACAGCATGGGTCCTAGGAAAGAGGCTTTCCTGGGGATAGCATATGGGTGGTCTGGCCAGAGTTAGTTGCAATTTTGACAGCCATTGCTACCAGACAACACTGAATAACCTCCAGTCCAAACAAGTACTTCCTCAGATCTGAACCCAAACCCACAGAAGAAACAAGTAGTGGCGTAGTGAGGAGGACGGGATCACACTCAAGCATGGAAGAGGCAATACATGCTAGAGGATCCCACCTGGACATAGAAAGTGAAATAGGTTTATTGCCAGCCTGCAGCTCTGTGCCTAGGGTACTATAACTCCTACACAGGCCAAGTAAAATTGTAAAGAATAAGCCAATGCAACCAGTTAAACCATATGCAGCACAGAAGCAAGGAAGAAGGGCTTTGCCAGTTTTAGTCAGTTTTTTTTCTTTCCCTTTCCCTTTCCCTTTCCCTTTCCCTTTTCCTTTCCCTTTCCCTTTCCCTTTCCCTTTCCCTTTCCCTTTCCCTTTCCCTTTCCCTTTCCCTTTCCCTTTCCCTTTCCTTTTCCCTTTCCCTTTCCCTTTCCTTCTCTTTTTCCCCTTCCCTTTCCTTCTTATTTTTATTTTTATATTATTTATAGATTTGTTTGTTTTATTATCTCTTTCTTTTTTCTTTTTCATTTCTTTTTCCTACTGAAATGTTTGGCATATTTATTTTATTTTTAGACAGACTAGATATGTGAGTTATGCAATGATCAACATCTCTCAGGTCACAAGAAAACACAAAGGTCAATTGAGGCAGCTCTCCTTGGCATTACTGGCTTCAGTCTGAGCTTAATCTTGGGCATGCACAGCTGCTGACTTGCAGCTAACATCAGCCAGTACCAGCTTGATCTAATTTAATTGCAGTGTCTCAGAATTCAAACTCCTTTTTTTGATATCATGAAGGCTCACAGTTAGTATAAGAGATATCTGTGCAAGTCTCATCAGAGTTTTCTCTCTTTCTCTAGCAATCAACCCACATTTTGTCCAAATACATGGATGCAGTTATTAACTTGTGCCACCCAATTCCCTGAAAATGTCAGAGACAGGTTAGAGAACAATTTCAGATTGTACAGAGACTAAAGCTTATGGGACAACCTAGTCCTTGGTCTAGTAAGTCCATGTCTCCTTTGTACTGAGGAGCCCAAAACTGGACCCAGCACTCCAACTGTGTCTCACGACTGCTGGGTAGAGAGAAGGATCACCTCTCTTGACATACTGGTGAGGCTCTGCCTAATGCAGCTCAGGATGCTGGTGGCAATGTGCATTGCCACCACGTGGTCAACTTGGTATTTGTAAGGACTTCCAGGACCCTTCTGCCAACCTGCTTTCTAGCTGGTGGGCCCCCAATCTATCCTGGTGCCTGGGGTTACTCCTCCTCAGGTGCAAGACTTTGAACATCCTTTCACTGAACTTCATGAGGTTCCTGTCTGCCATTTCTCCATTTTTTGAGGTCTCTCTCAATGGCAGCAAAACCATGTACTGGATCAGTCACTCCTTACAATTTTGTACCATCTGAAAACTTGCTGAGGGTGCACTCTGTCCCATCATTCATAACAATGTTAAACAGAAGTGGTCCCATTATCCACCCCTGGAGTACTCCACCATCAGCTAGCCCTTGGACTTTGTGCTGCTGATTACAATTCTCTGGGCCTGACAGTTCAGTTACTTCTCAGTCCACCTCACTGTTCACTTATGTAGCCTATAAGGTGTAGATAAATGTCTACGAGGATGGTCCCAGAGATGGTGTCAAAAGTCTTGCTAAACTTGAGATAAACATCATACTTTCAAATTTTAATGAGATTGTATGTTTTCCTACTGCTTTAAAGGTAATTGAGAAAGAAGAGGGACACTGTCTGAGGATGTAAGACATAGAAACTCTTTGTTGCTCAAAGCTCCTTTATCTAGAAAACATGACCTTTTTCAGTTATTTGTACTTTTCCTGTAACATACATAGGCAAGCAAGTCTGGCATTGCTTTTGGGAGACTCACCTGGCAACCTTAAATGTTGATGTCCAACTTCCAGCTTAGTTTAAAAGATGAAACAGTTACACTGTTTTTTGTTAATTTTCTGTGACTGAAAGGTATCCAGTAGTAAAGTTTATTCTGCCACTACTCCTGTGAGATCCAGACTTCCCCATCCCCTCCAAACACTCTATTTAGCACACAAGGATGTAGTGTCATAATGCATTATGGGGAAAAAGCAGAAATCTCTGGAGTATGAAACATGAAGTATTTGAAGATCACAATTTAAAGAAGTAGTCTATGAAAACACAAGTCTCACTTGTCACTCGCCTCAGTTCCTTCTCCAAAGCAGCTGTAGCAGTGAGACGGCAGTGTGATTAGACTAGCCACATCTTTGTGGTACCAATAGCTGCATTGGCTATTTGCCAGGACACCTCAAAGTCTCCACTGCTTCTGCATCTAGGTAATTTTGTAAGCAAAACCACGCAGCACACAAACTTATGTTCACCAATGCCAATTCAGCAGGCTAAGAATAGATCAGCTAGGGCTGCAAGACACAAGAGGTCACAAAGTAACAGGGCCACATTGCAGAGGGCACAGTCCAAGAAACATTGGAAAACCAGGTGCAAAATTGCAGTACTGGACTACTTCAGCTCACAAAGTTAAACAGGGTAAGGGGCCTGGCTTCAGCATGGTTGGAACACACAGTACAAAGACATCATTCGAAGCAAACAGCAAAGGGTTATGTTCAGATCTTTTGAAGTCAGACCTCTGTTGGTGGGGGCTGCTTTAATGCACCACGACAGCAATGATACCAGGACACTCTAGCAGCCCAGCTGACTTCCAGGGACTGGTGAAGGGCATCCTTGTAAAAGCTGAGGCAGCCAGTTTAAAAGGAACGCTAAAGGCAAATATTACATAAGTACCCAAGGTGAGAGCAATAGTGCAGGCAGTCATTTCTTTCTGAAAACACAGGAATATGGGGGGCGGAGCGGGAGGCAGGTGAATAAAAGGACAATAAATTTGCTCAAAATACAGAGCCTCTTTCCATAGAACAATGTGTAGTGATTGTCACTGGTTTCCTTTCCACAGAAAGATCTTACAAGGGTGTCAGAGTCTGCTAAGGCACTGGAAAGCAAGTACTAAGCCATAACACAGGACCTTAATCACTGCCTTTGGTATCTGGAAAACTGAAGAAAACATGAATTTATCAGACTTATTAACCGTAAACTACATTTGCTATTAGCTTTAAAAGGCATGGCTACTTTGCTGGGCACAGTAAGAGACTGAGGAAGGCAGAACTGGTTGTTCTGGTTTGTTTGCATTGTCAAAAAGATGTTCATCATAACCATGAGAGGAGTCCTGGTCTCAATGTGCAGAGCTCTGCTCAAGAGCTAAAAAAAGTCACACAGAGACTGGGAGCTGAAGTGGATAAAAAATGCTTCAGTCCAAAGTAATAATAATTTAGAGTGCAGATTCCCTGCCAAGGACTGGATTTCTACGGTTCAGGGAATATGCACTCATGCTGACAGGACTGGTTTAGCCTCAGAGAACCTACAGATCATTACCCTCACTCTGTTAGATGCAGCTCTTAGGTACACCTCAAGCTGCCTCTGGCCAGAGCACCCACACCCACACTGTTTGGGGGACCCAAGCTCCTGGGTATTGTGTCCAAGCAAAGTGGTCACCTTCCTATGGGAAGTGAACAAATCCATCACTGCTACCCTGCCTTGTCCATTGTTGTTGTTGTGGCAAGGAAACCTGATCACCCAGGCTAGATGGATGCTCTCCACACCCACCCCTAAGATGGGGAACAGGGACACCTTGCAATTTAAGCATAGACTGAAATTCTGCTGATCTTTAACATTCTCATGTGTTTCCATGACAGCTTCTGTGTTGAGACTATTGCCAGTGGAAGCTGAATTAAGCATCTAACACCAGAAATTCAATATCATTATACATACCTGTCCACATTCTAGCCTTCATACCACCACTTCATGAAGTATTAAAAAAGTGTGCTGCCATCAGAAGGAAAAAAGGCAGGGAAGTAACTCAAAGCCTGGAAAGACTGCCACACAAAACTGAAGAGGGTATGAAGAAGGCTTGTTACTGTTTCTTGAGCACAGAAAAGGGACTGATACATGAGTGCCAAGCAATAAGGATACCTGTTACACATGCTGGGTAAACACACAATATGTGCAAATAGTACTAGCGTTGGGTTACAGCAGCCAGTCTCTAGGAAATAAGAACAAGCAAACAAAAGCACTCTGACTTCCTTCCAGGAAGCTGTTTGGTCATTTTGAAGCCACATATTCACTATCAGCAAAGAGGGGCACCAATGGAGTGGGATGTTTACTTAGAGCATCAAAGGCTGTTCAGTAGTTCCTAGCTGTTAGTAATGTGTTAGACTGATAGTAGTTACTTTTTTTTAAGAGCTCACCAGCCATGTATGCAGAAAAACTATGTCTGTCACTCCCATGTGCAGAATTTTGGGGATTTTTTTGCTAACTTCTTTCAAATTACAAACCTGTTAAGAGGGGGATTTCAACAAAGCAGGCGAACAATGGAGACAGTGTGACCAGCCCAAATTACAGATGCCTTATTTCTTTCCCCTAGTCTCTCAGCAGGGTGAAAGCCAGAGACGCTTGTACAGAGAACTGCTGAAAAACTACAATCGTCTTGAACGACCAGTAGTGAATGACTCCCAGCCCCTTGTAGTAGAGTTGCAGCTTTCTTTGCTACAGATAATCGATGTGGTAAGTTACTTCCTGTTCTGTTTGCTATGGCACTCATTCAGCATGCAAAATCTGATCTCCTGTGTAGCGACCATGCTTTTCCTCTTTATCAGGCTATCAGAGATGAAAGTAAACTGTCTTGGGTTAAGCGTCCTCCCTAAATGCTGGAATACATTCTTTGGCACGTCAGACAAGCGAATATCCTGCTAAAAGCATAGACACCTCTGACACAACAGGAGCTGCAAAGAGATTAATTATTTAGGGATTTTTTTCCATTTGTTTTATACAGAAAGAAAACATTCTATAAATTAGAAGCCATGTGTTACTACAAATTATTAATGATACGTTCTTCTCAGAGTTATGTGGGATGCAATAACTGAAGACCATGTGCAGTGTTCAAAGCTAACATCACTGCACTTTAGACTTTTTCATTATACATTATAATGGCAATGCCTTGTTCTCCCATTATGTCTTTATCATGCACTGCAGTTGAAGGAGCCTGCCCTGAGGTTAGAAATATATGAAAGCAAAACCTGGGAGTGCAGACACTTTTTGACCCAGGGAAAAATTTAATATAATACTGCAAATCTCTTTCTTCACCATGAAGAGAATTCTGTCTATATGATAAACCATGATGCACAGAGAGGATTTCTTTCATCTACATGGCAAAAACGAAGGATGAGAACAATTTTTACCACCTTCATCCTGTCGACACAATGAAGAGCTGAACATGTTAGTACTCCTTTCCTCATCCTACCCTTTCTGTAGTCAGTATTATGGGCTGGTTTCCAATGCACCGTAACTATTATGGAGGGAACAAGGGGTAGACAGAGAGATGTGCAAACCTTTGTGCAGTTGAAAACAAATTTGACAGAGGTCTCAAATATTTAAACTTTTTGAAGTTCTCACAATCTTTCTGAAAATGCGTAGTGCACCAGGTGCTCTCCCTGAACATGCCATGAAAGTCTAGGCCCCCAACATTGTGCCATACAACTGACAGATCCAGACAGTTGTAGTGCTCCTGGAGGCAAGCAGCAGCCACTCAGGCAGGTTAAGCAGCTTTCTGTTTTGAAGCGCTAGCAACTGCATTGATCTGGAAGAGAAAGGACATAATTACTCTGAACTAAAGTCACTCATTCACATCAGGAACTCACAGTGGTCTTCATAAATTAAAAAGCAGAGAAAAAGCAGAGGAGTGGATAATGTCACTTGCTTTTTTCATCCTGGAGGAGACCTCACTGTGGTCTACAGCTTTCTCACAAGGGAGTGAGGAGGGCAGGTGCTGATCTCTTCTCTCTGGTGAACAGTGATAGGACCTGAGGGAATGGCAGGAAGATCTGCCAGGGGAGATTTAGGTTAGACGTTAGGAAAATGTCTCTTCACCAGAGAGTGTTAGAGCACTGGAACAGGCTCCCCAGGGAGGCAGTCATGGCCCCAAGCCTGACAATATTCAATAAGCATTTGGACAATGCCCTCAGACACATGGTGTGAATTTTGGGGTTGTCCTATGCAGGAACAGGAGTTGGACCTGATGATTATTGTGCACCCTCAGGACCTCCTTTGATTCTGTAAAATCCTTCAGCTAATTTCAAGTACATTTCATCAAGCAATTCCAGGTTTAGCAGGGGAATCTTAGCTCCAAAGATCTTGCTCCAGGCATTCTTTTTTCTGATGATATTTCCTTGCAGTACTTTGAAGGTTGGGGTGGTAAAGTGGCCTTTTTATCCTTCAGGCTGTGATTGTACATTTGCAAAGTCAAGAGGAGTTATATTAAAACTTTTCAGTCAGCCTTCACATTGACATGTGAAACCCATCCTTTCAGGAAACCAGCATTTCTTCAAGCACTTTAGTTACATTATGTCAATGTCCATTACAACAAATTTAATTCCAGTCTTCCATTTTGATAGTCTACAACAAGAAATACATAACCTAAATGGTTATACATACCAGAAACAAAGCCTTGCTTGTCTGCATCTCTGCACACACTACAGATACGAGAAGTTAATCAGCTCAGAGTCTCCCAGGCTCATGGTCTTGCAAAATGCACCCATGGTGTTTTAAAAAAAAACATCCAGAACCAACTGAAGTGTTTATCCACCTCCTTTGGGGATGGACAGAAAATTCCTTCGCAGTCAAGTCCCTGTAGTAGAAGGGTCACTATGGCCTCAAGAAGTAGCTAAACCAAATGGCCTGAAAGTCCACAAAACACTGCTCCCTTGGGTTCCTAAATCAAGAAGCAATGCATAAATATGTCCCCAGCAAGCAAGTCATGAGCATGGACACAACACCTCAGCCTCCACATCTTGTTGGACAGACTGCAGCATCTGGATGCTCCAGCTGCTGAAGAAAATGTCATTTCAAAAGGAGCATCATGATGGCCACAACAATGTAAAGGGTGAAAGAAAAGTAACCTCTGTTAGCTGACACACCGTGAGGCAAACCAAGTGGGTGTCTCTCTGTTCACTCAGATGGAAGGCCTGGGTGAGCAGACCCTGCCTCATCAGCTGCCCTGCCTGCACAAGACAAAGCAACTGGTCCACCAGTAGTTCTCAGTCAGGGAGTATAGACAGCATCACCGTCTTGGCAA
The DNA here is from genome assembly GCF_037038585.1 of Patagioenas fasciata. Lineage (NCBI taxonomy): Eukaryota > Metazoa > Chordata > Aves > Columbiformes > Columbidae > Patagioenas > Patagioenas fasciata. Next base: position 44,174,733 of record NC_092560.1, read on the forward strand.
TGGTCTATGCACTAACAAAGCACAAAGCTGCTCTTCCTGTGGATTTACATGTCCAGCATGCTTCATTACCATAACAGAGCAGGGAGCTAGGCAAGGTCCCAGCCTGAAGGACTTCACACACCACGTACTCTGGAGACGAAACAAGGACTCTTGTGCTCAGGGGAATATGGTGTGTCAATGCATACAATACTGCAGGACTCACTAGGGTGCTTTGCACGTGGTCATTGCAATGGACATGAGGCTGTGGGCCCTGGACTGGTTTCTGTGTGGAAGGAAGCAATATAAAGAAGAAGAAAACAAACCTCCTGTTTTACTGTTGCATGTAAGGAAGAAGGGGTCTGCCACTGATACTCACAGAAAATCACTCTTATCCTTGCGAAGACCTGGCATCACATCTAATGCACTTCTACCTGGCACAGGTTCCATGACATGCATCCATAAGTCTATTTTCTACACATACTGTATTATAGCATAATAAGATCTAAATTAATCTTCTGCAGCCATCCTGCTGAGAATTACATCAATGACAACCTAGATTCGCTTTGCTACAAAGTAAGACAGCTCTGAGGCCCCTGTGCTTTGCCAAATAGTAGTGACAAGTGACTTTACATAAAAACTCACCTCTTTTTCCCACATTCATCCAAGAAAATTTCAAAGCATGACTACTGTGGATTAGGTTTTCTGCACCTACCACCATATATCTAACTGCACAGGATCCTTGTGCTTTTTAGCACTCAAAGCCAGCCACGCTATTCAAAGCTGTGAAGAACATGTTCTCTGCTTCTCATGGTTGTGGTAGACAAATACAAGTGAAGGGCCTCTTATCATTTGAGTCAGTACTTTTTCCAGAATTCCATGTATTCACAGCAGCAATTGCAGACAGGATTCATTCTTTTAACTAGTAATGACAACAATATGATTTACCACTATCTCTGGGTCAGTGTACCAGTACTGCTGCAACAATAGCCTCACTGCACTTGGTTGCCCACAGGAAAAGTTTGGTTTATTTGCTTTCTAGGTTGCACAGTATCATAGAATCATAGAAATGTTTTGTTTGGAAAAGACCTTTAAGATCATGAAGTCCAACCATTAACCTAGTATAGTCAAGTTCACCCCTAAATCGTGTCCCTAAGATCCTCATCTATACCTCTTTTAAACACCTCCATGGATGGTGTTTACCATCTTGTCCATGCAGCCTGTTTCAATGGCTGACAGCACTTTCAGTGGAGAAGTTTTTCCTAATATCCAATCTGAAGATCCCCTGGTGCAACTTGAGGCCATTTCCTCTCATCCTACCACTTGTTACCTGTTACTTCCTCATTGCAACCTCTTTTCAGCAATGCTGTCTCCCCTCAGCCTCCTTTTCTCCAGACTAAACAACCTCAGTTCCCTCAGCCGCTCCTCGGAATACCTAGACCCTTCAACAGCTTCGTTGCCCTTCTCTGAACCCTCTCCAGTACCTCAATGTCTTTCTTGCAGTGACGGGCCCAAAACTGAACACATTATTCATGGTGTGGCCTCACCAGTGCCAGATACAGGGGGATAATCACTTCCTTAGTCCTATTGGCCACACTATTTCTGATACAAGCCAGGATGCTCTTGGCCTTATTGGCCACCTGGAGCCGTGCTGCTGGCTTGTATTCAGTTGGCTGTCAACCAACACGCCCAGGTCCTTTTCTGCCAGGCAGCTTTCCAGCCACTCTTTTCCAAGCCTGTAGCACTGCATTGGGTTTTTGTGACCCAAGTGTTGAACCTCATTACAAGTGGCCTCAGTACATCAATTCGGCCTGTCCAGATTTCTCTGTAGAGCCTTTCTACCCTTAAGCAGATCAACACTCCCAACCAACTTGGTGTCATTTGCAAACTGACTGAGGGTGCACTTGATCCCCTCATCCAGATAGCTGATAAAGATATTAAAGAGAACTGGCATCATACTGTATGTTTCCTCGACCTGCAAGTTTAAATGTACCAACAGAAAAAGAAACCAAGCAGTAAACCAGCAGAAAAGTATGAAGAAGAAAACCACAACCAGATCAAAAATGTATCAAATGTATTTAAGAAACCTTCTAAATAAAAAGCCTGTATTTTAAGAAGAGTGCTACAAGGTGGCTGCATGATGCTGCAGAGAGAAGAAGTGCCTCAAAGTCTCCTTCCAAAAGCAAACACACTTCTGAGGTTTCCAGCAAATACCGCATTGTTACCTTTCAGAGGCTGTACACTGCTAAGCACACTCATTAACCTCATGCAAGAAGGAGGCCCTAGCCATCATACTTTCGCTGTCAATGTTGTCCTTTGCAGAGCCACTCCAAGGGTCTGGCTGTTCAATTCACTGCATATGGTGAAGTCCCATGGTACTTTTTTCCTCCTTGTTCACCCTTCCATCTACCACTGACCCAGCAAACCTTCACAGCAGCTTACATGCTGTCCCACAGATGGTTGTTCAGGTGCTGTGGAAATTTCCTCCTGTTTCAGAGGGCATAATTACTAGAAAAAGGGACTGCAAGTGCTCAGTGGAAGCCACAAAAATACTTTAAAAACCCTCAACCACCTACGAGTCTTTTTGCACTTCCAGAAGCCAAAAATATATCATTTTACTGTATTTTTGTCTACAAACACAAAACAAATGCTGTATCTGGAAAATTTAGTCATTACTATTTTGATTTGATTGAACAGTATGTAGAATGATTGTACATGCTAGGGACTGCAGGATGATTCCAAACCTCATCACATTCTTACAACAACCTCACCTGAATTGCAGATTTTGTTGCTGGAGTGTGTCCAAGCTCTTGACACGTTTGAAGAGCAGCAAGACAAGGTAACAGAAAAGTGTAGTGGGGCAACAAAGAACGAAGATTCAGGTTTTCTCCTGAAAACTGAGTCTGCACCTTGCTGTGCAGGGAAACCAATGGAAAAGATCTGCACATACTTTCTCTGAGTGCTCAGATGCAGTCATTACCACTATGAGCAGCATACTAGCTTAGTAGCACGGCAGCTTTTATCATCTCTACTAGGAGTTTACCAAACTGTGGGGGTGAAGGTGTAGCTTGCACTGGTTTTCCCCTGAAATAGAGACTGCATCCCTGAAGGGTATGAGTCTTTTTTATTTTTTTTTGTGTGTGTGTGTGTTTGTGTGTATGTGTGTGTGTGTGTGTGTGTGTGTGTGTGTGTGTTTGGTTTAGTTTTGGTGGTTTTTTTGTTTGTTTGGGTTTGGGTTTGTGGTGGTGGTGGTGGTTTTGGTTTTGGTTTTTTTTAGGAAGTTTTTGGCGAGAAAATGGTTTGGTAGTCATGGCCCTAAGCATGACAGTATTCAAGAAGCATTTGGACAACACCCCCAGACACATTCTGTAAATATTGGGGTTGTCATATACAGAGACAGGAGTTGGATTCAACGATCATCATGGGTCCATTCCAATTCAGGACATTCTGTGATTTACTGCAAGGAGAGCTGGGAGCTGAGAGCCTGTACAACATGAAGGGAAAGTCATCCCCAAGGCTGACAGTGCCAAATGAGACAGAAACCTCGCACAAACAAAGGAGTGTGATGGGTTATTCAAGTTTTCTTCCGGGAGGGAAGACATCCTCACAAATAACCTTAGATGTCTCTACACAAACCAATGATACACAATGAAGTAAACTGCCTCTAGCACTTCCCAAGCTCAAGTAATAGCTTTTACTTAGGGAAAGCAGTAGAATCATAGAATCATGGAATCACAGATCACCTTCAAAGGTCATCCAATTCAACTCCCTGCAGTGAGCAGGGACATCTTCTACTAGATCAGTTGCTGAGAGCCCCATCCAGTTTGGTCTTGAATGTTTCCAGGAATGGGGCACCTACCACCTCCCTGGGAAACCTGTTCCAGTGTTTCACCACCTTCACTGTGAAAAATTTCTTCCTCACATTTAGCCTCAATCTCCTCTCCTTCAGTTTAAAACCATTAACTCTTGCTGTATCACAACGAGTCATGCTAAAAAGTCCGTCCCTATCTTTCTTATAGGCCCATTTTAAGTACTGAGATGCCACAATAAGGTCTCATGGAGCCTGCTCTTTTCCAGGCTGAACAACCCCAGGTCTTTCAGGCAGTACTGGTCAGTGACCTCTTGGGACAGAGTAAGGCACACACACTCTCATAATTGTCTGTAACTATCTTCTGTGACCAGGTATCTCAGAGAAGTACCCAGGCCACAGGTCATGATGAAGACAGTAGGAGGTATAATTCTGCAGCTCTGGAAAGGTGAGGCAACCAGCCTACTCCAAAGGCCAAACTACAGGATGTTTCAAAAAGATGGACACAATTTCAAAACAGTATATTTCACAATTGCACAAAAATTTATGAACTGTTTAATGAATTATCAAGTTTTAGTAACCTTTTTAGAAATGCTCCGTGTTCCTTTTCCTGCTGTACGGACATCAAGATGATAGCTGAATTTGTCCCAAACACCTCTCAATTGGGTCCATCTTTTTGACATATCCTGTACTTCTTTACAGGTGCAAAGGTACATGGCTCAGTAAATGATCACACCTGCAAAGATGGAAAGCTCCAGAAACACCTCTGCCCTTAAAAGTCTCCTTCTCTAAACAGAGGATGGATTCAGACTCTAGATTCCCACAGCCCTCACCTCCTGGAAAGCCCCAGCAGGCATTCTTCCCCTGGCCAGGCTCCTCAGGGTCCTTGTCTAGAAAGGGCTTAGCAAGAGAGCTATACCTGGACAAATGCCTGCCCATGGCAAAGGGAACTTTGCTGCTTCTGCAAACCAGGTACTTCTGGCAAACTCAGAGCCTTGTCTGGAAAACTTTCTGTTCCATTCTGTGATAAGGACCCATCAGGATGCATCTGTTGATCAGTGCTGAGTATGAACAATTTCTGTGTTTTGCTGTCCGTAAAGCCAAACACCATTTGAAAGCTCAGCAGCCTGAAGGCAAGGATGATAATAGACTCAGAATGGCCATGAAAACATCCTGAAGTGACTTTTTTTTTCCCTCAGGCTGAGAGAGATGGAAGCAGCCCAAAGCCCTGGTTAGACTTAGTGTTCTTGCTTACTGCTGTTGTCAAAAGGCAAGAGGAGTAAGACCATGCAGGGCATGGTTACACTGTAGGTAGACCTGTGGGAACTCTACTATACAAGTTTTCCTTTGACTACAAATCTGAGAAGTAGGACAAACATGGTGAATGCAGTAGCCCTGTGAAAAGGAGACAAATCATACCCAAGATAATAAATTTAATGCTAACTGAAATACATGGCTGGTGGATTGCTTGGAGTCAAATCTGATTTCCAAGGTCATTAGCACCTGTCTATGAACAAGGAGTTCACAGAGGTGTGACAAAGGAGCAGGTAAGGGCAACAAACAGTTTTGTGAAATACAAAAGCCCTACATGTCCTTCTTCGTAGTTTGTTGAGTATAAGTTTACTGTGTGAGGTAAAAGGGAATTTCCTTGTACATTCAAAGCCATGCATGAAAGGCTCCTGACGAGGGATCTCCACATGCAAGAAATCCATAGGTCTCCTGGATCTACATTGCACTTTAATGAATCTCCCTGGGGCTCTCAGGTAGCCAACAACCCCTTCTCTACAGAGGGAAATGGAGACAGGAAAAATCCTTCATCTCACACAGGAGAGGAATTGTCTACCAATTGCAGCCCATCTGTTTGATTATCATGTTCAGGTTTCTTTAGAAGTACACAGAAAGACTTTGCAAGGAGAACATGTGCAGCATAGAACTATAAAGCAATTATTGATCAGCTAAAAACACAAAATAGTGCTAATACTTAATGAGCAACTCAAGTGAGCATCATGCTGGCCATCCCTAGAAGACACAGGAGGAATCATTGCTGGACAGTAAGGCTGGCTTGTGAGGATCCCTGGGACATAGCCTCGGTGTTGCTTTCATTTCCCACATCAGTTGACACAGATAGCTCTGATGACCCCATCAGCTACCCACTCTGTTGTTTAGTTTGGTTTTGTTTTATTCTAGGATTTTATACTTTTCCAAGTTCATGTTTATCCCTTCGAATCCTTAGCATCCAAAAAACGTATCCTATGTGTGATATTTCTTTTCTTATTTTACTGTGGACTTTCTTAAAGTCTCTTCAAGAGTTGCAACCAAGGGGACAAAGGGAGTTGCAGATGGACAGAGCCTCTGGAGGAGGGTTGTGGTTTGCACAGAGGCATGTATTTGCTGCCACAATTTGGGTAGCAGCAGAAAGGTGAAAGGTCTTCAGGACGAATCCCAGTAAAAGCTGGAGTTCTCTCTGGAGAGGTAAGGCTCGCAAGCAGGTGATGCTCTGAAAGGGAAGAAACAGCTCTCCCTGATGTGGAGAAAACTGGGTATCCAGTCATAAAGCCCCACTGAGTACTGCAGCATCAACTCGTGGGAAGTACAGGGCATTCCTGTGGTGGTATTTGCAGCTGTGCCAGGCAGGGGTGTGGATCTGGGTATCCGCACCACAGTCACTCTGCAGCCCTGCTTCTCCAACCCCACTGCAGCAGTAGCACCCCAGAGTCCTGCACCTGCAGGATAACTGCAGCAAGCTGGGCACCCTGTGGCTCCCCAAAGCCCTTGGAGACCAGATGACTAGGGTTTCTTTGTTTCTGTTGTGTCACAGCTGCTTCCCCATGGCAAATGCATGCACGTGTCTGAACTTGCAGACTCCAGCTCTTTGCAGGCAACGTGTGAGCTTGCTCGCAGGCAGCATTTATATCCTTTTGCAATGTACTACACTTTTACCCAAAGCCAGCCCTTCTTATCAGCCTGAACTGATACTCCAGAGGAATAGCACTTACAGCTCTGATTCACCATTGTTTTGTGGTGGTAGCAAATACAACATCTCCCCAACTACTGCATAGTGTGTGGTACTGGAAATCATCTTGTTTGGAACAAATAGCTAGAAGGAAAGAGTCCTTTTGGTAAGCAGTCTAATTGTTCCCAGCAGTAGGAGTGATTCATTATTTTTTCACTGCTGTTATTGATCATTTATGATGAATGAAGGAGGTCTGTAGGTTTAAAAGATAGAAAACAACCACTATTGTCTGGGCCATAGAATGAAGTTCAATGATTTTCCGCTGAGCTCACAATCTACTCCAGAAAGTTTGTGTTTATTTACCTCAAGAGTCTGGGTTTTCTAAAAGAAACAGAAACTCTTCTATCTGTAATCAAATTGTGCATGAAGGTTCATTTCTTTTCTTCTCCTTCTCCTTCTCCTTCTCCTTCTCCTTCTCCTTCTCCTTCTCCTTCTCCTTCTCCTTCTCCTTCTCCTTCTCCTTCTCCTTCTCCTTCTCCTTCTCCTTCTCCTTCTCCTTCTCCTTCTCCTTCTCCTTCTCCTTCTCCTTCTCCTTCTCCTCTCCTCGCCTCGCCTCGCCTCGCCTCGCCTCGCCTCGCCTCGCCTCGCCTCGCCTCCCCTCCTCTCCTCTCCCCTCCTCTCCGTCCCTCTTTTGTTCAAAGGATGAGAAGAATCAGGTGTTGATCACAAATGCTTGGCTGCAGATGGTGAGTAACCTATATCAATAAAGAAACCCCTTTCTAATAGCAAACTACCAAATGTGATTTCTTAGCTGAAAAGCTATATTACACTCTTTTAACTTGTCTGTAATGTGAAACAAGCAGGCATTGCGAGTCTTTTGAAATTCCTCTCCTGCAGCGCTGAAAATGAAATGCAGGAGACTACATTAATCCTTTGGGCAAACCTGCTGACCATTGGAATGTGAAACCAACCACATTATTAGACCGGTGGATGCAGTGACCTGGGAACAAAGAGCCCAAAGTTAGGGAGTGCAGGGCACAAAGATCCCTAGCACTTGTCCCTGAACACATATGATGCGGCCATGTTGGACTGTGTGGAGACCACTCGGGCTGGGTGGTGGGGTGGCCAGTGACCACAAGCAGCACCATGCTGCATTTTTGCTGGCAGACCCCAGGGAATATCAGTGGGAAAACTGCCTTACCTTGTGCTTTACAAACCTCATCCATAAACATTCTTCCTCCATTTTCTGCAACCTGCTCCAGTGAAGGAGTTACCTGCACCAGTCATGCAGGATAAACAAAACTGATCTTCTCTGAGGGTTTTGGGGGAAGGTGTTTCCCCGTCAGGTCTGCTGCTGGCTGCCCATGGTGAGAGATATGATCTTTTCTTATGGCCCTGTAAAACTACCTCCTTAATGGCTTGCCCTCAGTAAAGATGCAACTCTTGAGGGAAAAGCATTCAAACACGATCTCATGCTGATAGGTGCAACTGAACAGGCTGTTTCTTCCTCAGCTACCTGCTGGGATTTGCAGCAGAAATGAGTTGTTTTCTATTGCAAAAAATAACCCGGACCAACCTATAGGATTGTTAGAACAGAGCCTGTGGGTGTCCTGTCCTTTGCAGAGGTGTTCTTCAGTTACAGCATGAATAACTGTTCCTCTCACAGCCCTTCCACAGAGCTTTCATGTAAATCACAATGTCCAGCACAAAAACTGTGCCCACACCTTTCCTGAAGTAACTGTTTTTGTTGGGGTGGAGGAGACGGCTCCAGAAACAACCCATTGGGATATAAACTTCACTTGTCTACCCCTCATAGAAAAGCGGTTATTAAAAGTATCACTCAACCTTTGTAACAGATTAAATTATTTCTGCCAAATAGGGACTATCAGACCATGGTCCACACACCAGTGATGATACCCAGGTCATTCAAACCACCTCAGCTCAGAATCAGCATGCCTCAGGGAGTTGCCTACTGCCAGTATTTCTGCCAGCCCACCAGAAAAGGTTTGGGATGCCTGGCTTCAGGCCACATGGTGAAGAGGTTAGACACTAGGTTAAAATACAGCTCACAGCATTCAGTCATCAGACTATGGATTCCTCAGTATATATGCCAGTATTTCTTAATAAATAAAGCCAAGTATTTACTATCCTACTACTGCTGTTGCTACTAACAAAATCCATTCTGTTCCCATGATACTCCAGACACTTTAGAAGAATTTACCAGCTCATGTAATCTGATGTATGTATTTACCAACAGTACTGGGTTGATGTTTACTTGTCGTGGGATCAATATGAATACCCAGGGGTGCAGAACTTACGATTTCCAGTTGACCAGATTTGGGTTCCAGACATTCTTCTGTATAACAGGTAAGACATCGTTTCTGCCAGCTGCCAGTGGGAACCTAGAACTAGAGCATTATAGACTGGAAATCAGCAATGCTTCACTGATTTTCTAGAGCTTTTGCCATTTGAGGATTTAGCTCTGACTTTTAAACAGTAACAATAAGAGCAAACAGGCAAGTCTTCTTTGCTGTAGTTCTGCAGATGCCTTCTTTACCTATTCCAGTGAATGCAGAGAGAAAACAATCCATATTCTCCTTATTATTACCATGGCTGTTCTCAGAAATTATTGTCTCCACCATAGTTTTTTCTTCCTGATCTAAACAAACAGATCTTCTTCTCACTTTCCTCATCACTCATATTTTATAATTCTATAATTCTATCCATCATTGTTCTTCCCCTCTGAACACTATCTTATCTGCTTTGCCTCCTCCAGAGCTGAGTCCAGCTCTCTAGCCAGCAAGTTGCAGTGTTGAGTAGAGTGGAAGATCTCTCAACAGATATTTCTTTAATGTTATCCCAGAGAAGGGGATTTGGGGTTTCCTCTGAAAAACATCTTCATTTTGAACTTATTTTTGGATCTGTCACAAACTCCAGATGTGGTACTTCAACCTTGCTGTCTTACTAGATTTCCACTGACCTTTCTCTGACAGTTTTCAGGGTAACACTTTCTAATGACCCAGATGGCATTTAATTCTGCTGGTTTCTCCTGTTCACCAAGATCCATTTTCCATTCTAAGCCCTCACTAAAAGATACCTGAAGGAGGCTTAGATTGACCTGGATTGTTAAGTGTTCTTCTTTACCTCAGATTTACTCCTCACAGTCTCTTCATTTTCAGTCTCTAAAAATGAGGCATTGAGTCTTGTCCATATTACTGTAGTTTGTTTATAAGAACATTACGTGGCAAAGGTTTTCTGATATTCAGATATACCACCTTCCTCCTCTTCCTCCTCAGTAAGAAAACTAGACTGATTTAATGCAGCTGACCCTTGACAAATCTGTGCCAGCTCTTTTCACCTTATTATCTTTGAAGTTAGGCTGATGTGTCTGTAATTTGAACTTAAAAAAAAGATATAAAGATATCAGAATTCTCTTTGATCTTCCTTAATTCACCAAGCACTTCACTGTTCTCCACAAGCTCTTACAGATAATTGTTAATACTTCAGAGGGTACTTTGGCCAGTCCCTTCAGTTCACAAGATTAAATTTCATCAGCCCTACCAACTAGAATCTGTTTTATTTACACTTCTTTAACCTGTTCCTCCCCTGTTCCGCATTGGACTTCTGCCACTGTGCTAGAAATGTCATGAGCCACAGTTTATGCGGAGTGAAGCACAGACAGTGCAGGATATTGCAGCTTTCTGTATCCTGTGTTTCCTTTTCTTTCTTTTTCCAGCAAGTAATGGATCTATATTGTCTTTTTTTCTTTTCCTTGTCTCCTTGCTTTTGTGGTTTAACCCCAGCTGGCAAATAAGGACCACACAGCCACATGCTCACTCCCCTGTGGTGAAATTGGGGAGAGAAAATCAAAAGAGTAAAAGTGAGAAAACTTGTGGATTGAGATATAGGCAGTTTAATAAATAAATCAAAAGTCATGCATACAAAAAAAACAAAACAAGGATTTTATGCACTGCTTCCCATCAGCAGGCAGCTGTTCAGCCATCTCCAGGAAAGCTGGGCTCCATCACGCTTAACAGTTACTTGAGGTGATAAGCGCCATAATTACAAACGTTCCACCCTCCCTTCTTATTCCCCCAGTTTTATATACTGAGCATGATGTCATATGCTATGGAAGATCCCTTTGGTCAGTTGGGGTCAGCTGTCCTGGCTGTGCCCCCTCTCAGCTTCTTGTGCATCTCCAGCCTCCTCATCGAAATCTTCCTTGACTTGATACACTGCTTAGAAACAACAACAGCAAAAAATCAGTGTATTACCAACATTCTTCTCATGCTAAATCTAAAACACATTGCTATGACAGCTACCAGGAAGAAAATTAACTCTACCCCAGCCAAAATCAAGACATTTGCATTTATAAAAAACTTTTATGTTTCTTCATATTTATCACTCACTCTGCACTTAGTCTTTTCAATTTTATCCCCTTCTTTGTTTTGTACTGGAGACAATACTGAGGAACAAGGACCCAGACATTAATAAAAAGCAGGCCACAGGAGGAATGGAGAATCTGAATTTTCCACATCAGGTTGTAAGACAAGCAAGGCTCTACAGCATCAGCCAGAGGAACCCTTCCTAGTTAATTTTTTCCCAAGAGACCCTCTGGTGCAAGCCCGCAGGCCTGCTCCCTTGAAGAATTCTTGTCCTTGCCCGGCTTTTTATTCCATTATTATTCTCAGCACTGCTGGAATCCTAAAGAATTTATCTTCTTTTGGTCCTTTTCACCTAGTTTCTGCTTTTGGAGTCTCAATGAATCTACAAGCCTCAAAACTGAAACAACTTTTGCCCAGTGTCTTCCTCCTTAGCTTTAAGCAAACCCTTGGACCCTCTGCATCATAATGAGATTGCAGAATTGTTTCACTGAGGCCACCATTACTCTTAAAATAGGTATATGGCTGACAGATAACTTGATTGACACTGTGAGCTCCTTGATTCTGACAGCAGCCCCAGAAAAGCCTCATCATTTGCACTGTCCCATCTTTGCATACCGCTACTGTGACACTTTTGCTCATGTCACTTCTGTCTTTCCTTTGAGACATCCAGCAGCTTCTCACTTATTTGAAAACTTTGCAGCCTGCAAACAGCATGTGCAAGCCAACAGTGTCAATGAAAAGCCGAGATAAAGATCGGGAGTAAAGTTTTCATCCAACTGTAGGACATTAATTCAGATATCTGCACATTAAATTCAGCCAAAAGATTATATTTGTTTCAACAAATACTACAACTTAACTTAAATATCAGCTTGTTTTTTCTTTTTTTTTTCTTTTTTTTTTTTTTTTTTAATACTGTGTCATAGTGCGGATGAAAGATTTGATGCAACATTTCACACAAATGTGCTGGTGAATTACTCTGGATCCTGTCAATATATCCCTCCAGGTAGGGTACAGAAAGCATTTGTTTACTTTAAGTCAATGTGTAGCTTTGAATTAGTACAAACTGTTTTCCTTCATGAATGAAACCAAGATGTTTAGAAGCAGTCTCTGGAAATTTCACAAGCTGTGTAATTATGGGACTGAGCCACTGAAATATTTTAAGTCCATTATTAGTGGTGTATTTCCACTTCACAAATCAATAAATCACTCTCCTGAGCAGTTCTCTTATAACAATTAGAGACCTAAGTAAGGTGTGGTCTAAAGCAAGGTGGTATGCACCCTCACATCATGTTTTCAAATGCAATCCAGCTAGCTCTTTCTTGAGAGTGGACAGGCGTGATCACAGAAGACCCTGAGAGCAGCACTCCCTCTGCAATAAAGTCCTCCTTGCTAGGCTGAGGCTACAACTTCAGCTGAAAAGACAAACTGAAACTGGTCTCAGCCAGGCAGGCTCGAGTCTCAGCCTACTTTCCATCTGTATTGCTGATTCAGTGCCCATAGTGTCAAACATCCAGGGCCTACCAGAAAATGGCTATTCCCACAGTTACTTGCTCTGGCAGACAAGAAACGCCCAAACTTTGTGTCACAGCTGGTGGCAGACTGACACCAAGAACGTCCAGAGGGCCAAGCAGGGAAAAATGGGTCCTCCCTGATAGCTGGTCCTCTGTTGATCTCTACCTCTGAGACACCTTAAAGCCTCCCTATAGTTTCACTGGGACAGAGTAAGCCTCGGTAAGGTTGCTCTTCAGGGAGCCAAAAATGGCCATGATGGTGGGAGCCAGACATCCCAGAATATAAAGGGACAAATGAAGGGAACTCAGCCACCCCAGAGCAGCAATGTTTACGTAGGCACATGGTTTTGCATATATGGTTATGCCCCCATGCCCTCAGCATTTGCAGTAGCAGGCAAACATAGTTATCAAGGATATCTGTTTGGGGGATTTTTATCTTCAAAAGGCTCAAGAACTTAGTGCAAAACACCAAATTCTGCTCAGTTAGGTGACTCAGACCTGGAATTCACATTAGTGGGTGTTTTGGGGAGTATACAGAAACAATTACTGTAAATAGGTTGTCTAAGTGCAGCACTGGAGATAATTTTCCAATGAAGCAGAAACTACCTCTCCTTCACATGGTGCATCTAAACTGGCCAGCATACACTGAGCTGGTGAGGGAAGGTGAAGGCTGCAAAGTGCAGTCCAAAGGTGTGAGGGTTTGCAGGGACGACCTCTGTGCTTTGCCACCAGCTGCAAGTGATGCAGTCTGTGCAGATTGTCTTCCCCACTCTTCAAGCCCTGCATGCTGCTGGACAGTTGGGGAAGTCCCACAGCCCTAAGAATTAAATTTAGAACATCCATGTGGTGGTGGTGGTTTTGCTGTTGTTGTTGGTTTTCTTTTTCTTTCCCTCTCAACTGAATAAACAAAAAAAATAGGATTGCAATAATATACGAGCATTAATCTTCTAAGCTGCTTAAAAGGTCACATGAAATAATCATAGTGGACTAGACATGTCCAGAGTGAAATTCAAGGCCCAGTTTAAAAAACAAAACTTATAAAAGTATTAATCTCCTAAGCTGCTTAAAAGGTCACATGAAATAATCATAGTGGACTAAACATGGCCAGAGTGAAATTCAAGGCCCAGTTTAAAAACCTAAGGCGAGCCCCAAGCAAGCTTTAGCATAATAATATATTTTCAAGGACCAGTGTTCCTATTTGAGGGCCTGACAAGGAACTCCTTTCAAAAAGCTTGTCACAGTAAATTCAGCCACACCCTGTAGGTATTTATGCAGTCTTTGCTCCCGTCAGATCCTCCATGGCTATGCCACACAGACTTTTGGAGAAGAAAGTTGCTCACAAGCAGATAAGAGTAGAAGTGAATTGCACCCTGCACACAGTTGATTCTGACTGATTTCTATCCACAGGCATTTTGAAGAGCACATGTTACATTGATGTCCGCTGGTTCCCCTTTGATGTGCAGAAGTGTGATTTAAAATTTGGCTCCTGGACTCACAGTGGCTGGTTGATTGACCTCCAGATGCTTGAGGCTGATATTTCCAACTACATCTCAAATGGAGAATGGGATTTAGTGGGTAAACAAGCTGGCCTATATTTTTCAGTAGTCTAATTTTCAAAGTCAAATTCCAAACATACACAGAATAATAAATCCTAATGGGGCATAAAATACAGATACTAAAAGTTTTTCTGTTAAGAGGCAAAAATAAAAAAAAAAAAAAAATCACAGATCAGAGACAACCTTTCAGCTTCAATCATTAAACAAAGTCTGAAAAGACTGTGTTCTGAAGTAATTCCCTGCAATTGAGTACATAAATGAAATCTACAAGACCTGATGCATCTAAGCAGTTTGGCAAGTACTAAACTTGGATGTGTCTCATGTAGGTGCATGGAACACTACTGTCAGATCTATTCTAACATGTCAGCAAAAAATTGATTGGTCTAAACACCACTGTTTTGGCTAAAATGGAATGAGCTTTTACAGAAATTAATCTCTCTCACCCAGAAAACCATCAAAGTGTCTACCAGTTCATAAAAACTGCAAATAAATACAGATCAGTATGTCTCTCTTCCCTTTTATGCTTTTGGAGATATCTTTATTTTTAGAAGAGGAATCTATGCCCAGAACTACTATAGAATTATAGGATGTCCTGCATTGGAAGGGACCCACAAGGATCATCGAGTCCAACTCCTGTCCCTGCATATGACAACTCCATAGTTCACATCAAATGTCTCTGGTGTTGTCCAGCCTTTTCTTGAATATTGACAAGCTTGGCGCTGTGGCTACCTCCCTAGGGAGCCTGTTCCAGTACTCCACCACCCTCTGGGTGAAGAACCTTTTCCTAATGTCCAACTTAAACCTACCCTGGCCCATCATCCTGCCATTCTCTGGGGTTCTGTCATTGGTAGCCAGAAAGGAGAGATCAATGCCTACCTTTACTCCTCCCCTCGTGAGGAAGCTCTAGACCACAATGAGGTCTCCTCTCAGTCTTCTCTTCTCCAGGCTGAACAAACCAAGTGACGTTAGCCACTTCTCATCTGGCTTCCTCTCCAAACCCTTCACCAACTTTGTAGCCCTCTTATGGACACTCTCCAGTAGCTTAATATCCTTTTTATCCTGTGGCGCCCAGAACTGCACACAGTGCTCCTGGTGAGGCTGCACCAGTGGAGAGCAGAGTAACACAATCACCCCCCTTGCCTGGCTGGCAATGTTGTGCTTAATGCACCCCAGGACACGGTTGGCCCTCCTGGCTGCCAGGGCACACTGTTGTCTCACGTTCAATGTGCTGTTGACCAGAACCCCCAGATCCCTCTCCGTGGAGCTGCTTGCCAGCATCTCATTCTCAAGTCTGTATGTACAGCCAGGGTTGCTGTGTCCCAGGTGAAAAATCTGGCACTTGCCCTTGTTGAACTTCATATGATTTGCAATTGCCCAGTTCTCCAATTTTTCCAGATCCCTCTGCAGGGCCTCTCTGCCCTTGAGAGTGTCAACAGCTCTTCCCAATTTAGTGTCATTGTTGAAGTTACTTAGTATTCCTTGAAATCCTGTGTCCAAATCATTTATAAAGACATTGAAGAGTACTGGCCATGAGATGGATCCCTGCAGAAGCCTGCTAGTGTCTGAATAGTTATTCAGAGTGAGCTCTTTATGAGTTATGAGTTATTTTGAACTCATTTAGGTAGCTGTAAGTCAGAAGCAATGCTATGGAAATTAATAGAACTTAGAACTTGGAGCCCTGGAGTAGAGCTTGAACAAGTGACATTTCATGTTCTAGTCTGGATATGGAGACAAGGAAATAACTGCCACTGACCAACTGCAGACAGTAGTTTCATAGTTCTGGGCGTTTGAGAAATAATACCGTAAGAAACATAATCCTTATTCAGTTTAATGGGAAGATGGACTCCATTGTGAAGTCTTCTTCAAGTCCATCCATTTCAGTGCCTCTTTTGTTGTGGTTATTTCTGTCCAAAAACTTTGCATACCTGATTAAGAGATGGGCCTGTGGTTTAACCATCTTCAACCCTGATAGGCACTTATCTAGCTCACACAGCAAAAGCATTAAGTAGTACCTCAGGCAAAGCATGGCCATATCCTTTACGGTGACTTTGCCATGCTCCTGCCAAAATGTACACATTGTCGTGTCTTCTGTCATGTGCACAGAAAACAAAAAAAAAAAAAAAAGTGATGAGCAATGGTGGCACGGAAGATACAAGGTGCTGAGTTCTTCTGCTCCTCTGACTTATCCTGTGCTCTTGCAGTCCCAGCCATGCAGCATCTCAGACAGTCTGCTGCAGCTTGGTCACCATGACCAACCCTGAAATACAGATATATTGGACACCTATGTCTCTTAACTTTCAGATATGACAGACTTGAAGCTTAATTTGACACTCCTTTTGAAAATTAAGCCGTGTCCTCATCATCAGCTGTTTGTCACTGTTTTCTATAGGCAGGAAGGCAGAATGCACATTTTACTGAGTAAATCTTTGGCCACTGCTAGCAAATCTTTCCTTGTTGAGGTTGGTATGCTCAGAATTGTTCTGATCTGGCCCAGATGAGCTTTCTTCATTTAGCCAGGTTCTAATGACTCAGAAGCCATGAAAACAAACCCTAGAAAACACAGAAGGGTACCAGGAACAGTAGACATTTTACACTGTTGCTTCAGATATTGCTGAAGACACTGACACACTAAAAGTGACTTTCACTCATTTAACCCTGTAGTGATGCATTTCAGCTTTCAAATGACACTGAACAGAGGCACATTATGATTTGTCCCCTTCAGCCTGTTCGTTCATGCGTGCATCATTGACCACAAGGGTTAGATAATTATTTTTGCCTGGTAACTGATTTGAGGGTGTCTTTTCTCCCCGATGAATTGCCACAGAACTCTTTGAAGCACTCTTCAATGGACAATGTGTGGTGGAGGTGCCACATGTTGGACTGTAAACAACTAGTTCCTAGCCCATGCAAGGGGCAGGATTCCCTACCTCTCCCTGCTTCTCTGATCTCCCTCTCTATAGGTGTCCCAGGAAAGAGGAATGAGAAGTACTATGAATGCTGTAGAGAACCATACCCAGACGTGACGTACACCATCACGATGCGCCGACGCACCCTCTACTATGGCTTGAACCTACTAATTCCCTGTGTTCTCATATCTGGCTTAGCACTGCTTGTTTTCCTTTTGCCAGCTGATTCAGGGGAGAAAATTTCTTTAGGTAAGTGCTAAAGAATTCATTTTTCTAATGTGCCCTTCCTATAAAATGGAAAATAAATACCTCATGGTGCTTGATGAATAAAGATTTCTCTGCAGGAGCAACAGCACTTGTTTGGTTGCATTAACTAGGCTAACAGCTTTCTGTATGTCATTCACAAATCCTGCACTAAACACCTCTAAAATCTTTTGGATTTTACCTTGGGATGAGGCAAAACTTGTCACTGGCAAAGGCAGCAGTGACAGTACTCTGTCATCCCTGTTTTTCTGTTCAATAGTATGTCTCAACACATTTCACAGCTGACTAACTCTGTTTTTCAGATAGGATGTACTAAGACATAGAATGAAATGTTGTGAGCAGCAGCAACTGGACACTGGATTTTCACCTTCCAAGTTCAGTTCTCAAACCGCCAAGCCATGAGTCCCCCATGAATGCAAAGCAGTGACAGCCAAGGAAAGGCTAAATGAGATTTTGTGTTATGTGTGTTGATAAAGACAGCAGGTCTGCTTCCAACATAAGAGAGGACAAAGCTGAAAATACACAGGACGGGTCTAGGCAAGACCTTAAGAGTAAATTGTGCACAATTCCAACCAGGATAGAGTGCTTCACAAATACATGAAGCACTCTTAGTGTTAGGAGAAAAATCAGTGATCTGAGGAGACTTTGTTACAAGAAGTAAACCACAGTCAATGGGAGTTGCTATTACTGTCTATTAACGATCAGATGGAGATAAGAAAAAGAGTTATTTGAGCTGAAATACAATGTTGACACAAAAACAGGAGATAAAGTTCTTGCACTGATGTTGTGATTTCTCAGTACCAGGGCAGTTAGGTTTAGCAACCACATTCCCAAACAAAGAGCTTCATTTGAAACAGGCTTGCAGCCCTTTGGAGAGTGTTGTATAATACGCAATAGCCAAAACCTTGACGCATGTCTGTGAAAGTTTCTCTTACCCTTTATTACCATCTGGGTTTTGTTTGCAGTATGTTTTAGAAAAGCAATGTTGTTTACCAGTTCTGCAAGCTTCATTTCACTTGAGAGACAAGATTTCTCCAATACTTTAAGAAAAGCAAGAATTCGGGTGTAATCGAGAAAAGTGAAAAGATATCAGATAAAATTGCAGCCAAAAATGCTCTCACTTTGTGGAAGTTCTCATCTACATTGACAAACATGAAGTCATAGGCTTGGCTCAGCCACAGATCAGGACAAGGTTATATTTAACTGCAAAGACATCAGAGGAGCAGCTGCACAGTACATGTTCCTCATCCTTCTCCATGTTCACTCCCTGCAGGTATCACTGTCCTACTTTCGCTGACTGTATTCATGCTGCTTGTGGCTGAGATCATGCCTGCAACTTCTGACTCAGTCCCACTAATAGGTAAGTTGATTTTCTCTGCTCTCTGCACAAGGAATGATGCTTCTCAATAGTTGTTCAAAGACTATTTGAGGACTGACTGTTTTTGTTAATTTCAGCAATGTCAGGAGTATATCTCTGACTGGGATTTCCTGTTTGCATGTGTGAAAAGAGCATACATGAGGACTATGAAAAGGCTCTGGAAATATCAGATAAACTGGTAACTGCAAGGATTGAGGGGACACAGAGTCAACACACAACATGGAGGTTTGGGTAGGCAGAGCACAAAGGTGGAGTACACAAGTGCACAGGCATGAGTGGGATACTGGAATTTTACTCAGCCCTGGCTTTAGTTTCATTGATTCTGTCCACAAAGTCCCTTCAACAGCACTTTGGATGAAGCTGTGTGCTGTGTGATCTTTAGAAGATCTCAGTGCTGCTGGCTGGAGAAAATTAATCTTCTTCCACACCTGCCCTCCCTGCTGTTATGCATTTCTCCTCTCTCCTTCTCTCCCCGCCCCTCCTCTCCCCTTTCTTCTCTTTCTTCTCTTCAAGAGCAATTCAGGATACTACAATCAAAATTCAGATCTATCACTGGAATGCTTCTAAACATGTACTGAAAAACTATGCAACAGATTTTCACCTTGGGAATGTGGGCCAGACAGGTGTTGTTACATCCTCTGTTTTCATAGGGCCATCCATTTACCTTGCATGTGGCCTTAGATTCTCAACTGTGAACTGGAGAAAACATCATTCACTGACTTTATAGCAGGACAGAGAAAATAAACCTGTACTTGGTTTACAAAATGAAGTATGAACACTGTAGGAAAACTCAGAACTTGTTTAACTATCAGCTCCTGAGCTAAGGTCTATGTTTGCAAACAGGTAAACTACACATTACAGAAAGTACAAAAACACCCAAAATATTCAACAATATATCTAGGTTCTGAGGGAAGATACACCTCACCATTGTATAATTAAAGCCTTGTATGAGTTATATCATTAATATGACAAAAGAGCATTTACTCAGAACATTTACCTGAGATTCCACAGAGGCAGTTATAATTATAAGAGGAACTTTGTGTGTAGGGAGGAGACACAAGGCATCTTGGACCAGTCTTCATGTAATTTTCACTGAATCGTAGAATCATAGAATACTTTAGATTGGAAGAGACTTTCAAAGGTCAGCAAGTCCAACTTCCATGCCATAGGCATGGAAGAAGAGCTTTCACCTAGGCATCAGAGCATTCTCGTAGTGTGAGATGTCCCTCTACATATCAGCTGTCCAAGCAATGTTATGGTTTCATGACCACATACAGAGTTCTAGTTGCTCCTGCATACTTCCCAGATTTCATGCATTTGCTCACTCTGGAGGCGAGACCCCCCACGTGTTTCAGCATTCCTGAGGTCTTTCATGCTCTGGCCACCCAGCACCATTTTCTTTCCACTCCTGTCCACTGTTTCTCCATATAAATTTGGGTTCTAATCTTCCTTCCACAGTATTCCAAGTTTAAAGCTCTGCTCCTATCTCCTTGCTCAACTCCAAATATGCAATGTAAGACTGGCTTCTGCACCCAGGCAGCCCTTGTTCAGCAAGTGTTCGAAGCTAGGCTGTGTGAATTCACAAGATCTTTAGCTCTTAAAACCTTATCCATACTCTAAGAGGGTAACACATCTCCACAGTGATCTTACAGGTGATCCCAAATGGGATATTTTAGCTGCTGAACTGGATATACCAGATTATGATTATAGTTCTTCAGTGTGATCTCTGGTCCAGTTGAAAAACATGAATGTGCGGAAAAGGAGGACACTTGGACGACTTGTTTGATTTTGTGAAGAATCAGCAAGTCTAGCACCACATTACAGGAATAAACAAACCTTCTAAAGTATGTGGCTTGAGAAGGATGTAAGTAATTCAGTCTTGAAGTAGAAATATCCATTGCTGGTCTGCAGAAAAGCCACTGTTGCCTGTCTTCCTGCATGTGGGAGCAGAGATGCTCTGAAAATGTGACCCCACACACTTTAAAAAGCTGCATAATATAATGATGTATGATAAAAACATACTTAGGGTCTGGGTTTTTAAAAACAAACATGCACCCCTACCTATTTGGGCTTGAATGAACTCTCCCAGACTTTACTAGTATGAAAACACTAGCACCTGACACGCTGTACCTCTTCAGTTTCTGTGCCTTCAGAACTCAGCTTTAAGTACTTAACTATAATAACATGGGAAATTCTCACAGCTGTAGTTTGGAGTGGCTTTGCTGAGGTAGAAATGGAAATCTGGTCTAATACGACATTAAGAAAAGAACTAAATTCTGAGATTGGGCATATTTGAAAATAAAAGTGGAAAGGATATCCCAATTTTATTTAGTTGAGGCCACTCTCCCTTTACCTCAACTTACATTTACAAGCACATCTCAGCCTAAATAATCACAAGCAAGCAGATAGGGCAAGACACTTCGGTTTTTTTACCTCTCTTAAAAGTCGTTCCCTACTTCCTTGGTATGTCATCTGTGTTCTCTGTCTGTTTATAAAGCTGCCCAGAGCACAGACTCTGTTACTTCACACATGCAAATCCTTCACATGATGGACACCCATTTATATGTAGCCTGCTGACTGCTGTGTTAATACATGTTAAAAAACAACCCAAGTTATTTCTATAAAAGAGCAAGTGATGAAACTTGGCCTCGAAGTCATCTTAAAATCTCTAGTGTAGCTCCTAGAAGGCTTTCACACCACTATTATAGAGCAGCAGC
The DNA here is from genome assembly GCF_037038585.1 of Patagioenas fasciata. Lineage (NCBI taxonomy): Eukaryota > Metazoa > Chordata > Aves > Columbiformes > Columbidae > Patagioenas > Patagioenas fasciata. The sequence continues at coordinate 44,196,187 of NC_092560.1, forward strand.
TGTGTCCTAACCTTACCCTTCTGAGTATAACCTATTCATGCTTCCCAGGAAGTGTGTCTGGCTGCACTTGTGATTTGACTTACTTTTAACTCCCTCTTTAAAAATACTTTCATCAAGAATCTATGTACATAGACTGCTGGAGTTAATTGCTTGATGAAAAGATACAGGGAAATGCAGAGAACTCCAGATGTATTATGTACCTTAACTTATTGGTCTGAGTGCACTAATCACTGTGTAAAACAGACAGAGAAAGAACAGTTTTAATTTTCAAACACACAGTTCTATCCTTCAAAAGCATGTGAGGGAAAAATTTGAAAGCACTGACAAAAAACCTTTGCCCTCGTGCTCTCTACAAGTACCATAACCAGAAGGTAAACACAGTCCAAACCTGAAGCCTCTCACTCTTTTAAGACATTTCATGTCTAAGAGCGACCAGCTGGACTGAGAGGATGGTCTTTGTTTATTACTGTCAATGAGAGCTAATGGATGGCACAACATGTCTCAGCTACAGCAAATATTGACAACAGTGGAAATTTTTTACCTACCTACATCGTCTACTGTGTTTCTTTGCTGTCTGTGTATAACAGTAAATCAGCCAGCAATGGAATCTCTCCTCTCTAGCTTTTAGTTTTTCTAGTCTCTGAGAAACTCTGCCATTACCTCTTGTACACTGCAGCAACATCTGCCCAGCCCTGGGTCTGGGCTGCTCGGAGGCTTTGGAGCTTTCTCTCCCTGAAATGAATACAGCATCTGCACCTACCTGTTCTTCATAAGTCTACCTGTCACAAATATCTTGCAATATGTGATTGCCTGACACTGGTAATACAGTTAAAGTACCATAGCCTATTTCCTCCATCCTTACTTTCCCTGAAAACTTCACTTTATCTTAAACAGAATGGCCCCCTCCTAAAATGCAGATAATGCACATCCAGCCAATCTTCCTTGCCCATGACCAGGCAAAAACATAAAACTTCTTTCTTTATGGGTCCACAAGTCCCCTACAGTTCCCAGTTTGTTCCTGAGAAAACTGTTTTCCCTGTTTACTAGCAGGTCTGCATAGCATTTTCCTGATCTCCATTCCTGGGTATACAGCACAAAAAACTGGGAGTGTGAATACATCTGCTAATCGTTGTCTCTGATCTTGAGTCAGATAATACTAAGTTCTTCCCAAATTTAACCAGGTGATGAATTTTCCAAGGGTCTGTGAAAAATCTGTGCCAAATCCATTTTAAATGGACTACTTCAGGCCTTTGAAGTCTGGTGGCATCAAAAAGCATAGAATTTACAGAAGTTATTTAGTGACTTCTGGTACTAATGAAAGCAGCAGTATGAACACTGCTGTGTTTCTGTTACATGGGGCATACTGTACAACCAATTCCCTGAAACCCTAAAAGCCTGGCTGTTGCCTCTACTCTCTCACGAGTAAGTGCAACACAGATATTTTGATTCACCTCACCCTTGGGACTATTCTTCTAATCCAGATGCATAAGTCATTTGGCACAGAAAGCCATGCTCACCTCTTGAAGCAATTAAAGCATTGGCTTCAGGAAGGCTTGATGCTGCAGAATAAGTTTAATCAAACTAACTTTTTAATTGTATGCTGTTCTTTTGCTTGAATAACCTATTTTACCATAAGTAGCCAAACTTAGCATGAGTGTCCAGGCTCGCTGGAATACCAAGCCACATATTGTGAGCTTATCTTAGTCATGATTGCTTGGTTATGGGGGCCCTGAAGACGAGGACCACAGAAAATACTGTCAACAGATGCTGAAGACCATGTGTATGAGAAGAGTAAAAGAGCTGCTTGGATGGCGGAAAAAGAGTATCCAAATAGAAAGCCTCCAGACCTGGAATTACTATTGGACAAAAAGACATGTGGACAGCATTTGAAGGATGTGTGAAGAGCAGATGCATAGATTGTCAGGGTTTAAAAGCCCAAGCCTCTTTGGTCTCAAGGGCGGACTGTTTCTTTGCTGTCCCTTTCACTTTATTCTATGCTATGGAAAACTAGGGTCAAGAAGATTTCTTTATCATTGAGAAATTCATTATTATGAACAAACTTTTTGCTGCTGATGCAGTGGAAATTGGCATTAAGAAAAGGAGAAGGAACAAAACTTGCTTCGGAGTTTATATTGAATTTTTGACTTTTCTTGCAAGCTGCTGGGAAGGTGCTGCCATCTGCATCAGTGTTACATGCTTTTCCACATCACCCCATCATATCACCCAATAGTTATGCTCCCTGGTATTTTGTCACAGCAGCCATTGAGTGTCACTAGCCCTGTAGGTAATTCCTCTTTACACTCCAGTGCATCAGCCTCTCTCCTGGCATGAGGAAGCTGGACTGCCACTTAGGACATACGATTTCAAGTTTCAGGTTTGACTTTCAAGATCTTGATTTCTTTCCTGTACGGTGGGCTGAAATTTAGCACTCAGGGTTTAACTTGCTTTCATAGGAATCAAATGTCTTGAAGGCTGAGGAGAGTGCTGAAAAATATGCCTAATCCTGTGTGAGCAATGGTGGGGCAAGGGAGGATGTCTAGTGACACTTTCTGAGGGGGTCCATTGACATCACGAGGACAACATTTCTCTCCATCATCTCTGCTGGTACCGTAGGGCAGTCCAGAACTGGAAATGCTGGTGTTCAGTGGGTCTGGTCAGCTCAACTTCTCACTGTTTTTGCAGAAGGCAGGAAACAGGTCCTTAGCAGGTGGCCCTACATTCCTCTCTGGGAACTAAAACCAAGCAGTTATTGCCCTTCACTGGTTCTAAGTGCTTCCCTTGCTGGAGGGAGCAGAGCAGATATACCGAAAACTTTCAAGGCTTCAAATGTTCCAGTGTGGAAGATCAGAGAAAAGGATGCTTGCATGAGAAGCAGTGCTTCTCAAATTTATATGTCAAGACACGGACAAGGAATATTATTTGATTTTGCTTGATTTTTTCCCCTCCTAATGTACTCCTTGTTTTTCTTGCAGCTCAGTATTTTGCTAGCATCATGGTGATTGTTGGTCTGTCTGTGGTGGTAACAGTGCTGGTTCTGCAGTTTCACCATCATGATCCACTAGCAGGAAAGATGCCCAAATGGGTAAGTAAGTAACTTCTGTGGCAAATATTCAACAGCCTACTGAAAGCTATAGTAAACTGTTTATAGATGGGGGCAGAAGCTGTTCTCCATTAATCCGAAGAGTCAGATACATTTGACAGTTAAGTTTGCTACTGGAGGGAAGGAACAAACATACTAAATCTGGGTTTCTGTTAAAACCAGTATCTGTTATTTGTTTTTTCTATTTAAACTTACAATGAGGTGGTTTAGCCATCGCAGAGTTATCTTTCCCAGAACCGGCTTTCAAAGTGCTATCCCCATGGGCAACACCTTTGGTATTTTTTCCAGCAGACACCTCTACTGATAAAATGTAACATTTCAAAGCTCTGAACAAACACTGGTCTCTGCTGGGCAGTTCTCTGCTTCCTTCCTTACAAAGGTTCCCAATGCATATGGTGACAGAGCTATAACCTCCCAAAACAAAGACAGGAGGTGAGGCCAATTTACCTCTGTCTTGAAATTGTTCCAGTTATGAGCTGTCTCCCTGAGCTGCTGGAAGATTAGGAACCCAATACCTTAGTGTAGTGAGGGTGCTGAATACTGAAACCAGCCAGCTATGCTTCTCACAGCTTGGAGCTCCCTGTTACTGCACTAGCAGAAGAAACAAAAAGGAAATCCTGCTGGGCTCAGTCTGACTGTAATGAGGAGATGCGTGGACTTCCCTGGCATGGAAATCTGCCTTCTGCTGAAGGCTCATCCACTTGTCTTTATGAAAAAACAATTTTGTCTGCTGCCACCTGATCAGTTCTCAGTGCGTGAGCATGTGGATCTTCTTTTCTCTACAGTAGCAGACTCTATTAGCCCAGTGAGGTCTGGCACCAACAACAGCTGGCTTTCAGGAGGAATTTGTTTCCTTTAGATTTTCAAGTTAAAAGAAAATTGTGGTTTTTTTCTGTCTCCTTTTCCCAAGAACAGATTTTAAAATAAGCAAGGTATGCTTTAGAAAAAGAATGAAAGCAGCAGCAGATACAAATAGTCACAGACAACCATCCACCCTGGTTTCACAGAAGTCTGATTGTACAGAATCCCCTGGTATTTCATTCACTACATTTGTCATACTAGACAGTTATCCAGACATGATGTTAAATGTCACATGGTTACCAATGTCAGCCTAAGTACAGAATGGCTTTCTAATTTAGCCTCTCTGAAAATAAACCACAGCATCAATGCAAAATTGAAAGAAAATCATTAAAAATAACATTTAAAAAGTTCAGTAGCAATTAAGCGTACTAACCATTATTTCTTAAAGTGCTGTATCATTTAAAATCATCTTACTTTCAAGACAGTAGAGCATGCGAATTCTGGATGAACCTGTATACTGCATGTAAGCAAGATCTGAAGGCACGTATCTGGGTTAACATGCTTCAGAGGTCTATGTGGACAGGGTCTGCAAGCAGCATAACAGCCCCCATGGACAATTTTATTGTTTTGTCTGCTTTTTTGAGGAGCTTAGACACGATGGCTCACGTTAACTTTGCTCACACACTCTGCATGTCAGTTCTTTCTCTCTAACAGTGTCTTGATCTCTTGTCTGGAAACACAGCATGCAATGAATTTTCACTGTTGAAGAAGCTTGTTCAATGGCCTGACAGCTGAACTGGCATAGAGTAAAAAAATTGCCATCAGAAAGCAAAGACTGGAAGGCATTACTGGGAAGCACAGATGACAGACACTGAAATCTGTAGACCAGGCAGGCTGACAGGGCTGACACCTTTAGAGAAAAAAGGTGAATGCCAAGTGTGTAGGAAAGAGGTTGACTCTACAAAAATTGGCATTGGCATCTCTGCAAGGAATGGCTCACGTATGTCAGATGTTTATTATAGAGACGCTCTGAAAGATTTTTTTCAATAAAAACAAGGAATCTAAGATAGCCATCTGCAGAAAAAAGGAGATTGCTTTCCTGAAATTTGTTCTCTGCTTTTCCAGTCCCAGAAGATACCCCTGTCATCTACTTACTCCCTGCATCCTTCTCATCCTGGCAGAGCTAGACATCAGTTTATTGCAAAGTTCTAACCCTGATTAATTGGATATTGTTACAGGATTGTTCTCACCTCCTGCTTAAATGGAATTAGCTGCTGGAGTAAGTTGTAGGGGAAGGCATTGGGCTTCTGTGGGAGCACCACCAGACCTAGAAGATTTAACTGAACGCATTGTCCAGACACTCGCTTTCTGAACTGTTTACAGTTAAGCATATTCTTTTCCCTGGCTGTCTCTTAAGGATGCTGTGCTTGACCTTTGAACAAGAAGAAGGAATGTTAGCATTTAGCCTCTGTGTAGGTGCTCACTTCTTGCCTTACGCCACTGCTGAGAATTGTTCCTTCCTTTCCACTAATCTTTGATGACTTACTAAAGCTGAGTTTTTTCCAAGACAGGAGTTTAAATTTGAGGTGTTCAGTCAGGGAAGTTGTTGGCTACTCCATTGAGGAGTGATAGCTGCTGGCTACTTGACACTTTTGATAATGTCTGCTGTGCTAGCTTGGAAAAGAGAAATACAGAAGGTCCAGCTGAGGAGTCTGAGAGTGGATAAGGTCGACCTGCCTCTGCTGACAACCAAGAATGTGGCATAGGAGAGGGACAGGGAAGACCAAGCAGAGAGAAGAAAGAGTTTTATGGGAAAAGGCAAAAGCATTCTGGCTCTTTACTGTGTCTAAACCAGGTTTGTTAGGTTTCAAGACTTTTCTTTTGATATTTAAAACTGGAATGTGCACAGATCTGCTCAGGTGCTGATGCTCTTTATCAGGAGATCTTTAATTGGGGACTCTCTTCTTGGGACTAGGCCAGGCAGGTGGCTGTAACATGAGCTAGGAGTACAGCTGTACTATGGTTAGCAGAGGACCTTGATGGAGAGGGTCACAGCAGTGTTAAGCTGTTGAACTCTGCAGGCAGCTGTTACCTGCCTTCTTCTTTCATGGAAACCCAGATATGATAATGCAGGTAAGAACATACATTCATACCGTCATGACTGGGCTGCTTTCCAGCAACCCCTATGCTGCAGCTGTCTCCTGAATTAATTAGTACGACAAGAACAGACTGATGCCTTAGTGTTTGTGTTTTCAAGGAAAAAAGGGCATTTGGAAACACAGAATTGTCGCTGTCATCTGTGTATTTATTTTTCAAGAGAAATGGATTTCGTTCTATCTCTAAGTGCAGTTTCCCCGAGAAGGAAATGCTTTGTCTTGAAATAAAAAGTAGTATTGCTGTAGGAGAGAGCTTTTTCACCTAACATCTCATTCCAGAGCTAATAAGAAAGTTTGTCTTAGTATTTTGGAATTTCACAGTACTGGAGGACTAATTATTCTTTTCCTTTTGCTACTGCCACTGTTGGAATATTCCTAGCAATTAAGACCTTGGTTTTGTTCCATGTGTCCATAAGCAGTCAGAGGAAATTGTAATCTGGTTAAATTAAATGTACGATTGATTGTTTAAGCTGCTGCATTATGGTTTTCTATTTGTCTGTGGTGACCACAGGGAAATAATAGAATATTTAAAGGCTCAGTGAAAGCAGAATAATATGAATCACAAGAAAATAGTTTCTCAGGATGAAGAATAAAAGATTCACTAGTGGGAGAGAAGCAGAAAAGCTCACAGAAAATGGCATGGGTCACAGAATTTAAAAATTGTATAATCATCCTCCACTGGTCATCGATTTTTGGCTTTTACTGTTATTATTCCCTCTTGTGGTAATTAGTGCCTCCTCCTTTCTGAAACTATGCTTGTCATTAGAGCAGCAACTCGAATTACTAAGTATAATTTCCCCATTCCTGCATCTATACTGTGCAAACACAGAAGACACTTCATCCTGCATCTAAAACAACCTTGGAGGCAAAGTGTGGTCTTGAGTCAAACATCGCTGAACTGACTGAAGCAGGATCCCACAGGGAGTCCTAAGCCAAAGCTCAGAAGTTAAACCAGAGATCACGTCTGTTCTTATTAAAGAGGTCCACCTGTCTTCCTGAAGGGACTCTCACAAGCACATTGCAATTGTCCATTTTGTACACACAATACCTGAAGGACTTCATAATTACAATATTTTACCTATTTAGTTTCCTACCCTTTGCACAAGATATTACTGATTTCACAGCCTTTTTATTGCCCTTCACAGGAAAGTTTACAAAAGGAATCACTACAAGCTCAGATTTCTGACAAGACATCTGAAGATCAGTTCACTGGGAGAAAAACCCTGGATGCACTGTCTGGAGTTAGCTCATTTGATTACTTTGACAAGAAATATATAGGGTACAACATGCCATGTACATGGTAGAGCACTCTCACAATATGTCAGTGCAGTTGTGCACCAGAACATAGCGGAATTACAGCAGCTAATAATAGCATTCAGACTTTGAACTGCCCAACATAATCGATATATTTTTCTTTTGAAAAAAGCCTTGCTGTATTATGTGGCTGAACTCTCCAAAGGAGTATTAAAATGGCTTTCAAATAATTAAAAACAAACAAATAAACAAACAAAAAACAGCCAAGGCCATTTAGTTAGACTTAAACAATAGAGATGGTGGTGGGGCATATGCTAAAAACAGCTGTTAGTCTGGTGCATAGAGTGTTTTTTTTGCGCAGAATCTAAACTTTGGCCTCCCTCCCACACCCCAAATATTTAAGTGTATCTCTTTCCCTACTATGTGAGAAATGGTTGAAAACCATGCAGCCAATTTTCTGCCCTCTCCTCAGTTACAGATATCTGGGTTTGTTAGCTAAAAATAGGACTTTAAGAATCATCTTGTAAAGTGAGATTTTTTAATCTCTTTTACCTTTTAAGCTAAGTGGGCATTGAACACCTCTATAATCAAGACATGTCTGAAAAAAGGTCATTCTTGGGATGAAGGCAGACCCCCCCAAAAGACTAATTTGAAAGCAGATACCTGGAGAACACAGAAAGCAATTGGTCTTTCTGAAGGACCATACAGACTAATTATAACAGTCACAAAAAACTTTTAAAATGCAGAAAAGTTCCCTTTATTTCTATAATGATAACTCTCTTTCAGGTCCGTGTCATCCTACTGAATTGGTGTGCTTGGTTTTTACGAATGAAAAAACCCGGGGAAAATATAAAGCCCCTCTCTTGCAAATATAAGTATCCAAAGCACCATCTGAGCATAAGCAGCACAGAGATGAATGTCCTACCTGTGCTCCAGTCCAGCAATTGCAACATGATCTATAGCTACCATGCAATGGATAATCCATGCTGCCCCCAGAAGAATGATGTGGGTAGCAAGAGCAGAAAGACTACTTGCCCCTTACCAGAAGATACTGAACATGTTCAAAAGCAAGCTTTAATGGATACTATTCAAGTGATTATTAATATCCTGGAGGAAGTTCAGTTCATAGCAAAGCACTTCAGGAAACAAGATGAGGGTGAAGACATCTGCAGTGAGTGGAAGTTTGCAGCTGCTGTCATAGACCGATTATGCCTGGTTGCATTTACCCTTTTTGCCATCATTTGCACATTTACAATACTGATGTCTGCTCCAAATTTTATAGAAGCTGTTTCAAAGGATTTTGCATGAGGATTTCAAAGATGAGCACGATAATTTAGAAGTTAATTTTACCAGTTATTTTTCTATGTAGTTTAACTCAAGAGAGAAGTGTACTTATATGTGCTAACATACACAGAAGGGGATGAAAATAATTTCAGGAGGTAATTATTCCTGATGTTAGTGATTGTAGTTACTGAATAGTAAACATATTGAGCTCTGTTACTTACTTCATAGACTAGTGCCATGTGTAATTTTGTCATCATCTGTGAAGAATGATAGGTAAGATTTCAGATCTACAATATTATTACAAATTAACACGAGTATCCATGTGTTACTATGAATTTGTGTACTTTTAGATATAGTTAATAATTTAAATGATCATTGATGGCTTCACAATGTTTTGTTGTTTCCAGTATATTTGTATGTATCTTTTTTTTTTTTGGTGTGGCTCTGACATTCACTTCTCAGATTTGACAGATGTATCTCCGCAGCCTTATCATGCTGTGTAGTGTATCCACAAAAATAAAGTATAATCATGCTAGGTCTTACTAGTGCAGTGACTGGAGTGTTTCCTCAGTAAATATGTTAACAGAATGTATTTTTACCAGAACATTACTTTTTTTTTTTCTTTTTTTTTTTTTTTCATTAGGAAATGTTGGTTTCAAGGTCCAAAAAAAATTCATTTTCCATGTGGACAATCACATATGTCACTAACACTGCCTTCTTAGCTGTCCCCCTGCTCAGCTTTTGCTGTCATCTTGAAACCCTACTTCATTTGAAATATCTCTGATCTCTTGGGACATAGTTGCCAACCTAATACTAACTCTGTTTAATAAGGGCAAAAATCTTGGCCTTATATAACCTGTGGGAAATTTGCCACTGATTAATTTGGCTCAGATTTCATGTTTAGACTACACTGAAGTAGTATTTTTTGAAAATTCTATTAGTATAGTATACTACTATTCTTAATACCAGCTTCTTTCTTCTCACTACTGTGAATGGGAATGACACCTCTGTTAGAACGATGTATTTTTTTGCCTACCGATCACAGCAGAGCTACAAAAGGACTTCGTCTGATGGAGACACCTTTGCTATTTGGGCTAACACAGCACTTCTCTGAATGTTCACTGAAAGAAAACAACAACTTATTATCTGAGGATTGTATTAGACGTGTTGCCAGGCCATGGAATGCTGGTCTGCAGGGCACCCGGTTTGATCCGCACCACCACCTTTTAGTGGATGAGGGAAAAGCTGTAGATGTTCTGTACTTAGACTTCAGCAAGACCCTTGATAGTGGTTCCCACAGCATTCACAAGGAGAAATCGACAGCTAATGGACTGGATGGGTGTACTCTTCGCTGGGTAAAAAACTGGTTGGATGGCTGGGTCCAAAGAATTCTGGTGAATGGAGTCAAATCCAGTTGGCAGCCAGTCATGAGTGGTGTTTCCAAGGGCTCAGTAATAGGGCCAGTTCTGTTTAATACCTTTATGAATGATCTGAATGAGGGGATTGAGTATACCCTCAGGCAGTTTGCAGATGACATCAACTTGTGTGGGAGTGTTAAGGGTAGGAAGGCTCTACAGAGGGATCTGGACCAGCTGGATCATTGGACAGAGGCAAATTGTATGGTGGTAAACGAGGGCAAGTGCTGGGTCCTGCACTTGGGACACAACAATCCCAGGCAGTTCTACAGGCTTGGGGAAGAGTAGCTGGAAAGCTGCCTGGATCTGGGTTGTTGGTTGACAGCCAGCTGAACATGAGCCAGCAATGTGCCCAGGTGGTCAAAAGGACCAACAACATCCTGACTTGTATCAGGAATAGTGTGGCCAGCAGGACCAGGAAAGTGAACGTCCCTCTGTACTTGGCACTGGTGAGGCTGCACCTCGAATCCTGTGCTCAGTTTGGGGCACCTCACTACAAGAAAGACATTGAGATACTGGAGTGAGTTCAGAGAAAGGTGATAAAGCTGGTGAAGGATCTAGAGAAAGAGCCTTATGAGGAGCACCTGAAGGAACTGGTGCTGTTTAACCTGCAGAAAAGCAAGTTCAAGGGAGAAGTTATCACCAACTACCTGAAATGGGTGGGCGTTGGTCTCTTCTTCCAAGTAGCAAGTGATAGGAAAAGTGATAGGAAAGGAAATGACCTCAAGTTGATCCAGGGGAGGTGTAGATTTGTATGAGGAAAAATTTCTTTACAGAAGGGTTATCAAGCACGGGAACAGGTTGCCCAGGGAAGTGGTAGAGTCACCATCCCTGGAGGTGTTTAAAAGATACATAGATGAGGTACTTAAGGACATGGTTTATTGCCAGAGTCAAGTTAATTATTGGACTTGAAGATCTTGAGGGTCTCTTCCAACCAAAATGCTTCTGTGATCTTCTCTGGTTCACTTCCAGCTTCCTGTTCTCCCATTGTTAGTGTACCAAAATTAACATTTCCCATATATGGGTGATAGATCCTTCCCGCCATCACTGCTGGAGAGAAAGATGATCATGGCGCTATTACTCAACAAAAAGAATTTCCATCTAAAAGGTGATGGTGAAGGTGGCAGTTCTACAGACCAAAGGATTATGCAACTATTTCTTTTAGCATAAGGTGCTTGAGCTTTTCCATTATTGCTCATCATTCAGTAGTGATGGTTCCCTTCAGGTAGTGACTTCACTGTAATGAATGTTACCTCTGTAGCTGTAAGATCAGATAATCACACCAATGGATATATTACACAGTTTGGAGTTACGTTTGAGAAAGCACCTAAAAGCTCTTGGAGGTCCTGACTACAGTGACCTCCTTTGTGTTTCACTCAGCTTTTGCACTTCTTGTGGTTTCTTTAGTTCTAGTTGCAGCTCTTAGGGGTAACTGTGGCTTAAAGTAAAAGCCTCTACTGACAGTTCAATTCATATTTCAGAGAGATCTTGTTTTCCTTCACAGGAGTGCTCTAAATAGTTCTTTTTCTGACCCTCCAGGAGAAAACTCCCATGATCTCCACTTCTTTCTCTTACCTGTTTTGCTGCTTCTACTTAGAAAACTGGCCTTGCCCAGGTACAGAATGAAACTCAGGAGCGGTTTGCCTGAGAGAAATACCTAACTGAACAGCAGAACTGGTCCAGGATGTTAGATTAGAGATATCAGGCTCTGCTTACGGAAAGCAGCTGAAATGTTCATTTTGATTTGTTGCTTTTGTTATGGAGACAATCAATAGATAAAAAATCTATATCTGTGGAAACAGCAGGACGTGCAGTTCCAGCCAAAGGGCCTTGGACAGATTATACAGAAGTATGTTTTTTATAAGAAGTGATATCCCAGGCCAGTGAGAATGATATCTTGGGTTGGAAAACCGGCCCCATTATGTATGGCTTGTGAATGTTGGGCCTGGGCATGTGAATGAGTGGGTCGGAATGCCACCCACAAGATATGCATGGGAACATGACTGAAAACAATCACAACTCTCTGTTTAGAATAACATTTTTTGAAAAAACTGTCTAACCTCTTGGTCCAGCCCTGTGTCTGTAAACCTATACATTGAGAACTGTTAATGAAAGAGAGCTCAGCTCTGCCTGGCTCTGCTATTGCTTATTGCTAACAAGAACTCTGTGCCTATGCATCTCTGTCTGCGTCTGTATGAATCGTTCTCATCGCTGCAATATCCAACTACTTCTGCAGCTTATGATGTGGGATGCTAAGTGACCTTTAGAAAACTTTTTCAAGGACCACTAATATTTTTGCTTGAAAACCTCTATTTTTGAAAGTAATCTCGAGTGACATGATAAAAAGATAAAAGCTAATGTTAAAACACATAGTCACATGCAAAGCATGTTTCCTTACATGAAACATAGAGTTGTTGTATAAGAGTATTTGAACTTGATGCGTACATCTTAGGATCATCAAGCTGATGAAAACTATCTCAAAACAACAGCATAAAATTAATTTCAATCATTTTTTTATTTTATGAAAGCTGGTGCAAATATAAAATTCAATTTGTCAATTACTACCTTACACAGTTGAGATTGCCAGGGCTGGATTGTCTCTTAGAAATGTCCTAAAACTCAACTTTACAAATGCTTACACTGGACTGAAACTACTTGCTGCTTACTTTTTCAGATGACAAAGTAAGGCAGATCCTTTTGATATCCAGTGGTCACTTGGCCTTTTGGAAGGTAATAACCTTGTTACCAGAAAATTTGTGGAATGACAAAGTGTAACATGGCACAGAAAAATGGTCACTGTACATACAGGTCATTACAGATTGAAGTGTAAATGTATTTAAGTTTTTCCTGAGAGCTACAGTACACTTGGAAAGATTGATACATTGTCTGTATATATTGATTTGCAGCTCTTCATGGCAACATCTTCAAGTGTCTGTCAAGTTATTACATCGTTTTAAAAGACGGAAAAGTTCCCAAATCGATTACAAAAGGTAAATGGCAACTAGTAACTAATCCATAATATCCTTTACAAAATCCAGGCACTGAAAGGGAGAGCACATCACCAGCCTGGCTGCCATGTAAAGCCAGAATGCATCCAGGACCCTGAGGTCCTGTAGTATTCTCTATAGGAAGGAATACACAATGAGATGGTGCCGTCTTCCACCCCAGCTCAGGTATATTTCATTCTCCACAGTGCTGCTCCAAACTGCAATATTTAGTCTCTCATTCCTTGTTTTCCTCAGCAAATTGAGGCTTTGTTCAGGTTCAGTGCTTCTGAAGCAGGACTGAAACTTGAGATCAAGAGACGAAAAGCCTGTTAGGAAATACAGAACCATTTGCTCCTCCTCCAGTGTGCACTGGAAGGATGAGAAAAATTGGTGCTTTTTATAAGCAATGAAAAAAGTAGCAAAGCACATGTGAATGCATCAGAAACCTGAGGTTTTGTTGCCTCACTGGGTCAAGTGACTACTGTGTTTCCAAGGTATCAGGCTCAGCACATTGGCTCCAAGCTTTCCCATGGATGAATCTTATGAGACCTTCCCAGGCAATAAAATCCTTCTAGAAGGAGGGAAGTATGTATTTCTCACAAAATGAGTCTGTGTGATCACAAGAAGATGCCCTGTACAAGCAAAGAAAACCAGCATGAGTTGCAAGCTTCCTACATCCAACAGTCAAAAGCATATTCATTTTAAGCACACAGCAAAGGACTTAAGTAAGGAAACTTTCAAGAATTTCCTAGACTGAAGTGTACCTGTGCAGAATAGAAAGCCATTCCTCCCCAAAAGTGAATCTAGCCATAAAATAACAATATATTAGTGATTTAGAAATAGAGAGGAAACCTGCATATGCACTTCTCAAATCACTTCTTGGGAATTTCGAAAGCATCCAGCAGTATGATTGTGAAGGTCTCTGGGCATTTTTTTTTTTCTTAAATGTACACTAGCTTGTGCTTATGAGACTTAAAATCATAGAATCATTTTGGTTGGAAGAGACCCATAAGATCATCAAGTCCAACCATAACCTACCATAATCTAGCACTTAAACCATATTCCTAAGAACTTCATCTATACCTCTGTACCTCTTTTGAACACCTCCAGGGATGGTGACTTCACGACTTCCCTGGGCAGCCTATTCCAGTGCTTCACAACCCTTCCCATAAAGAAGTGTTTCCTAATGTCCAATCTGAATCTTCCCTGGTGCAACCTGAGGCCATTGAACATTCAGGTGTATCCTTACAACAGAATCAAACAGGCAGCAGACACATTCTGTTCATAAGTCTTTACTGTTTTATTCCACTGTAGCAGGTGTTGTCATTAACCTTATATGTAATCTGGAGCCTGAACAGGCAAAAACTAGAAACATTATCAGTACCGACCTCTCTTTCTCAGTTGTCCTCATATGACCAAAATATTCTGTTCTAATAAACAAGCTAGTGGTGTGTAAATCTTCTTAAAAGGCACTGAAGGTGAAAAAAAAAGTAATTTAGTTGGCCTCATACAGCTAAACAACAGCTATGTCATAGTGACTTATAATCTCCCCAAAGTATTACGGGTTTACATGAAATCATTCTTCTGCAAGTGAAGAATAAGTAACACTTTGATTAAAATATCTTCTCCCGTATTGGGCAACCCAGTCAATAGTGTCAGTGATGCAGATTCAGGAAAAGGAGGCAGTTTAAGAATGCACAAAATAGTAGGTGTCTTCTATTTTTGTTTTTTTCACGTAAGTTTCATTTTTGCTTTTCAAAGCCTGCAACTTGGCTCCCTCTGTGTTTCAATGCAGCCTTATCATATGCAAAGTCAAAGTCAGTAGTGGAAGGAAGAGGGAACAGGAAAGCTGGTGAGCACTGCCGGTATGTGTGTGAGTGTGACTTGACCATCTGGGGCCCCAGGGCTGGGGTTCAACCGTGATGTAGCCATTAATTATGCGAATCCGGGGAGGAGGGTCAGTAGCACTGCAAGGCAAAAGGAGAATGTCAGTCCAGATGCAGCCCAGAACTGCCTGATGCCCACAGAGCAGGAGGTAGTCAGCCTCTGCCCCATTGTCAGTCTTCTGGACTCCCGGCAATGGTTGCTCATACTGGTTCCATGCTCACCAAAGGCCTGGATCTCCTCACAGGAGAGTGCTGCCTTGTCCCTTCCTCACAGGTGTGGGCACCTTGCACACCAGCCCACATGGACAAGAGTGATGCTCAGCTAAACTGCGAAGCAGTCTTGAAGGGGAACAGGAACACTAAAACACCTGCTCTATACTCAGGTCCATGTAGCCAGCCTGCCCATTGCTCACATGTAGTCAGGTGGGTAAGACAACCACGTTTCTAGCACCTTTCAGCTAAGCAGAAAATACGCAAGAACAAAACAAGCTTTGTTGGAGAGAAGTGCCACTGCAGTGAGACTTGCTGAGCACAGCAGGAGTGAGGCACTTGATTTCAGCTCAATCCATCTTCTCCAGTCTTGCTTCTGTATGTGTATCTTAGCATGGACCAAACTTGTTCCTATATTGCATGTTCCCTTCCACAGGTCAGGAATTACATAGGAATTACTTTACATGACATGCTTTAAGGAGAGGAAAAGCCACTTCCAGAAATGCATCCTAGAGCCACTGCAAAAAGATCTCCATATCCCACAGAATCTCCCAGTGGTAACAAGGACTCCAATGTGGTGATGAAACAGAACTGAATTAGAGCCTGCCTGATGCTGAACTTCCATTATGGCAACATGTGATAGAGGAGAGAAATTTGTGTACTCCAGACTGCTAATACCAACTGCCCTGAATTGGGGGAGCTTCCACATCATAGCAAGTCAAGAATCAGGATGGTAAAATACTATACATATGTTGTTCTCTTTGGCAGTAGATTGAAAGCCATGCTTGACCCCACAGCTGTAAGGCTGACTTACACCCCCAGGACTTCACAGTGCTGTGTGGAACCAGAAGACAAATCTGGACAAAATTAAAAGAAAGTCTACCTGCCAAATACAAAACCAGAGTCATTTCTCCTACACCCACTCCCCAGCTGCTGTGCACCATTCTTGCCTTATTTTGGCCAGCTGCATTAACACTCTTGAATAGTGAAGGGAATTAGTATCCTTCCTTAAAGCACTTAACTTTCTGTATCCAAAGGACTCCACAGGAGGTTTGAACAGTAAATGGAGAGAAACCAGGTGCCAGCACATCAAAGAAATACAGCTGACAGCTGATGCATACAGGAGCACAAACCAGAGCAAGTCTGTGAAGTTCACGACAAGACTATATTAAATCACTTTAGCTGTGCCTTTTGTGGACACTTATGGGCATTTTACAGACATTTACAAGCTCTTACAAGAGAACCATATGATGAGGCCAAGTCAACATGGGTTTATGAAAGGCAGGTTCTGTTTGACCAACCCGATCTCATTCTATGACAAGGTGACCCAACCAGTACATGAAGGAAAGGTTGTGGATGCTGTGTACTTAGAGTTCAGTACCGCCTTTGACACCATATCCAACAGCATTCTCCTGGAGAAGCTTGCAGCTCATGGCCTGGAGGGTGTGCTCTGCAATGGATAAAGAACTGGCTGGAGGGCCAAGGCCAAAGAGTTGTGTTGAACAAAGCCAAATCCAGCTGGCGACCACTCATGAGTGGTGTTCCCAGGGCTCACTATTGCGGCCAGTTCTGTTTAAACTCTTTATCAATTATCTGGATGAGGCGACCAAGTGTACCCTTATTAATTTTGCAGATTACACCAAACTGGGTGGGAGTGTTGATCTGCTTAGTGGTAGGAAGGCCATACAGAGGGATCTGGACTGGCTGGATCGATGGGCTGAGGCCAACTGTATGAGGTTTAACAAGGCCAAGTGCCAGGTCCTCCACTTGGGTCATAACAACCCCAGCTGTGCTACAGGCTCAGGGAATAGTGGTGGAAAGCTGCTTGGCAGAAAGGGATCTTGGGTTGTTGGTTGACAACCAGCTGAACATGAGCCAGCAGTGTGCCCAGGTGGCCAAAAAGGCCAACAGGATCCTGGCTTGTATCAGAAAAGTGTGGCCAGCAGGACTTGGCACTGGTGAGACTGCACCTCGAATCCTGTGCTCAGATTTGGGCACCTCACTACAAGAAAGACATTGAGATACTGGAGTGAGTTCAGAGAAGGGTGATGAAGCTGGTGGAAGGAACTGAGGCTGTTTAGCCTGGAGAAAAGCAAGCTCAGGGGAGACCTTAGCACCCGCTACAACTATCTGGAATGGGTAGGTGTTGGTCTCTTCTTCCAAGTAGCAAGTGATAGGACAGGAGAAAACGTCCTCAAGTTGTGCCATGGGAGGTTTAGATTTGATATGAGGAAAAAAGTTCTCCATGGAAAGGGCTGTCAGGCAATGGAACAGGCTGCCCAGGGAAGTGGTAGAGTCACCATCCCTGTAGGTGTTTAAAAGGCATTTAGACGAGGTTCTTAGGGACATGGTTTAGTGCTAGAGTTAGCTTAGGTTATGGTTGGACTTTACGATCCTGAGGATCGCTTCCAACTAAAATGATTCTATGATTCATTTCACAGGAGTGGTCCATAAACCAAGGGAATAATATCTCTGTATTCTATCAAACGATGGGAAGGGTGGTGGTGGCTAATGACAATGTATTGGACAGTGTGAGACCTGAGTATGATGTGAATGGTACATGGAATAAGAGGTGGAGAATGTGCCAGTTTGGGCTTGAATAGATTTAATTTTTCATCATAGCTGCTAGTATATGTGTATGTTCTGGATTTGTGCTGAAAACTGTTAATAATACAGGGATGTTTTAATTATTGCTGAGCCTTTCACAGCGTCAACGCCTTTCCTGCTTCTCACACCAGTCCACCAGCAAATAGGCTTGTGACACAGAGAGAGGTTGGGATGGGGCACAACAGGGACAGCTGACCCCAAAGGTCAAAAGGATATTCCATACTATATAACATCAGGCTCAGCATATAAAGCTGGGGGAAAAAGAAGGATGGGTAGGACGTTTGGAGTTAGGGCAATTGTCTTCCCAAGTAACTTTCATGTATGAGGGAGCCCTGATTTTCTGGAGGTGGCTGGTGGCAAGTAGTGAATGAATTCCTTATTTAACTTTGCTTGCATGCACAGCTTTTGCTTTACTTATTAAACTAGCAGGGTTCCGCAGGGATTCATTGTAGTGCCAATACTCTTCAATGTCTTCATAAATTACTTGGACACAGGACTTGAGAGAATATTGAGTAAGTTTGCTGATGATGTAAAATTGGGAGGAGCTGTTGACACTTTCAAGGGCAAAGAGGCGCTGCAGAGGCATCTGGATGAATTGGAGAACTGGGCAGTCATCAACCATGCAAAGGTCAACAAGGGCAAGTGCCAGGTTTTGCATCTGGGACACAGCAACCCTGGCTGTACATACAGACCGGGGGACAAGATGCTGGAATGCAGCTCTGCAGAGAGGGATCTGGGACTTCTGGTTGATGGCAAGTTGAGCATGAGCCAACAGTGTGCCCTGGTAGACAAGAGGGCCACCCGTGTCCTGGGGTGCAACAAGCACAGCATTGCCAGCCAGATGAGGGAGGTGATTGTCTCACTCTGCTCTGCACCGGTGCAGCCTCACCAGGAGCACTGTGTGCAGTTCTGGGCACTACAGGATAAAAAGGATATTAAGCTACTGGAGAGTGTCCATAAGAGGGCTACAAAGTTGGTGAAGGGTTTGGAGGGTGTCCTGGTTTTGTTAAAAAAACACATTTCTCTTTTAGTGAATTTGTCTGTCAGCTAAAGCCTTCATATTAGCTGCATTTTCCTGGAGAACCAGATACATGTTTTGGTAAACCTAGCAATGGAATGTAAACTTATTGATAAGCATGGATGGACATCTTGTGAGAGGGGCAACGAGAAACCGGTGACCAAGAAACTGACCAACTGTGTATAACATTCTATTCACGTGAATACTTCATATAAAAGTGGGAGATCACGAGGATCTCATCCCTTTTTCCTCATGGCCGACATTAGGAGAGGACCTTGCTGGTCGTTCCTGCGAACTGAGGCCTAGTGAGAGACTGAATCCAGCTCCGGTTGGCTACAGAGTCTAATCCAGGACTTTGGGTGCTGGCTCTGCAGTTGCTGAGACTTTCAAGATTGGTTTTGTATATTTTGTATGATTTTCTCTATTCTTATTAGTAGCATTAGTAAAACATAATTAATTTTTCCAACTCTCTTCTCTCTGTCCTTCTTTCCCTCCCGATCGCCTGTCCTTAGTGGGAAGGGGGGAGGGGGGTGGCAAAAAGGGGAAGTGAGGGGGAGAAGAGGTTAACAATACATCTGCCAGGGTTTGATTGTCACCCCACAATCTTAACCCTCGACAGAGGGGAAGCCAGATGAGGAGCAGCCAAAGTCATTTGGTTTGTTCAGCCTGGAGAAGAGGAGACTGAGGGGAGACCTCATTGTGGTCTACAGCTTCCTCACAAGGGGAGGAGTAGGGGCTGGTGCTGATCTCTCCTCTCTGGTGACCAATGACAGAACCCGAGGAAATGTCAGAAAGATGTGCCAGGGAAGGTTTAGATTGGACATAAGGAAAAGGTTCTTCACCCAGAGGGTGGTGGAGCACTGGAACAGTCTCCCCAAGGAGTCAGTCATGGCCCAAGCCTGTCAACATTCAAGAGGAGACTATACAACATCCTCAGACACATGGTGTGAATTTTGGGGTTTTCCTATGCGGAGACAGGAGTTGGACTTGATGATCCTTGTGGATCCCTTCCAACTCAGGACATTCTATGGTTCTAAGCTTTCTTTATCTCACTCTATGGGTTTCCTCAGTCTACTGATTCTTGCCCCCATCCCACCAAGGGGCAGGGGGAGTGAGTGGCTGGGTGCTCTTAGGCGCTGACTGGGGTTAAACCACAAATGACTGAGACATGCCCTGCACACCTGTGAGCTTAAGCCCAGGAAGGCTGGATATCCCTGGGCACCCATCTTGTCTGTGCCACAAGGTGGGGCTGTCAGATCAGCCCATGCCTGTCCAGGCAGCCCGCAGCAGCACAGTGTGCTTGTCCATGTGGGTATTGGGGCAGAGAAGGTGGTGCTTCCCCCTGTTTTACAAAGACAACCCAAAACACAGGTGGGGGCTGTGCATGAATGGCAGCTGCCTCTCTGACATTCGCTGCTTTACCTCTGCAGTGGAGGGTGCAACAATCTTCCAGGCAGCATTAAGCATGCTTTTTCTTTACCAGTGCTGTCATGCAACAGCTCCATCTGCAGATTTTCCAGCTCTCTGCTACTAAGGACTCGCCCCTAAAAACAATTTGTCACCTAGCACCTGGGTAAATTTCTAGCATAACTTAATTAATAGGGGAAGAAAGAAAATATTTACAAAAGAAGAAAAGGGAAGAAGGCATTTACTGCTCCCATACTTATGCAGTAGTTTGCTAAGTAGTTCCCTTCAATCCAGTATGTAGCCCTAATGTACCTCCAATTTAGTCACAGTAGCACATGCTCCCATCTTCCCTCTTCTTCTGAAGGAAGTGATGCTGTAATTTCTTGTATATCTCACATCAGGAGCACCCAGAGACTTCCCTAATCTTTATGGGAACAACTGTGTGTGTAAAACTGAACATGTCAGAGAGCAGGCAGGGTGAAGCTTGCGATCATAAAGACTCCAAACCATTCTTTAGTGCTTCAACTACATAGAATGTCAACAGAAGCTCCAAAAACCCATCCAACAAACAGGTGGTAGCAACTACATTAATAGAAAGTAAATGATGCAATAAAAGGCAAAATCAAATATGATCAATGCAAGGATTTGTTGCACTGGTGAATCCTGGACTTTGCGTAGGTCTGTCAGTGGACACCCAAATCTCCATGTGCATTTGTCTCCCTTTCTTTCCAAACTACTCACACTTAGGGTTGGAAGGTGGAGCAGAGAGAGGGTGCAAAACTACTCTAGAAAAGAGGAAAAGGAGTCTGATCTTTAAGATTTAACAATGGCTGAATCATTAGAACAGAACAATAGCTGCTGCACCTGCTCGCAGCCAGCCTGAGCAATGTATTACTTGAAGTAGTGATAAAGCTGGACCAACAGATGTGACAGTAGAGCATAGGAGAACCCTGATATACTCAGTACCTTGGGGAGCAGGAAGAAATAATAATATAGAGGTTTCATTTCAAGAACTGAAGGCTTTTCTCCATCATCCAGACCTGTCTGGTTATTTACAGTACCACAAAAATAAAATGCTTTCAACCTGCGTACGGCAGAGATACAAAGAGAGACAGAAAATGCACAAGAGAGCAGACTCAGCTCTGTATCTGTTATCTGACAAGAGGGATACATAGTACACGTTCAGCCACAAGCCTAAGTACAGCTAGTGAGGGAGAAGCTGGTCCTTTTTTTGCAGGCTGCTGCAGTTCTTGTAGGTGAATAATCTTTTCTGGATGAAAACTAGGGAGTATATGTGAGCCTTTGCCCCATAACACACTCCATTTTTTATATGAACTCTATCATCCATTAGGTTGTCACCCACTTTTCCAGATCTCCATCATCCATAAGGTTGTCACCCATCTTTCCACATGTCCAGTAATGCCATGAGGCTCACATACTTTTTAAGACCTGAAGAATACAGAGACTAGAAACACTGCATAAATATTGTCCAAATGTGAGGAGCACATGTGCCAGATATGGCAGTTTCCACAAATGCAGCAGCTCTTGGATAAAGCTGCAAGGCTTTAATCTGTACCATTTACTACTGGATCCAGCTTTTTGTGATAAAAAGGACTACCATGTGCTCACAATCCCTCAAGCCTAAATGCAAAATGTCTAGATAACACTTCCACTTGTATTATACTTAATTTTCCACAAACCCAACAAGCAGAAGAAGCTATTTTGGCACTGAAAGCACAAGCAGCCTTGAGTAAATGTTTCAGCAAGACTCATGGTGAGGGAGAAGGTCAGATCATGCACTCAGCATGTGCCTAGCCCTTGCAGAAGCCTGGTGTACTGGATTAATCAGTCTAAGTTAAAGTCCAGTTTGCAAAACAAACCCTCCTCCCTCCCCAGCCATTGGCTACCTTTCTTTGAGGCGAACCCAGAGTTCGTTGAACTGTCGTGGTCTTTGCTTCTTCTGATGCTTCTTTTTTTTGTACTTCCTGTCTACCTTCTCCAGCATGTCAGTGTTGTCAGGGAGCAGCAGGTGAGGTGGGAGCCCTTCCTCCTCCTCTGTCTCTTCAGGGTGCGATGCCAGTGGGAGCTCCCAAGATGTGACATAGGGGCCATGTGCTGGTGATGACGATGAAAAGGCTAATAAGGTTTGGGTATGGTTTCTGTTGGAAGAAGGAGGGAACACAGATAATATTTGAAAAGGCTTTGAGGCAAAATCCTTGTACAGATCCCATTAAGGCACATATAAAACAGGTGTTTCTCCCTGACATATTGGCGGGATGCTTATTTCTCTGCCTGGTGTTCCTACTCCCTCTTTCTTAAGACAATATTCTGATCAAAATAGTTCTCTTTAATAAAAAAAAAGCTTCAGAAAAGAGGTAATTTGGAACTGAGGAAAGAACACAGTTTGGCTCAGCGTGGAATAATTCAGGGTATGAAAAACCTTGTGTATCTAGAAAGAGACAAAAAAGGAAATACCCTCAGAGGAAGTCACACCACACTCCTCCACCCTGATGCACTCCAGAACACAGATCAGATTATTCCCTTCAGCAATTCCTGCCCAAAGCCAACATGAGGGGCAGGGGATGGGACAGGGACAGGATGACTAAGGTACTCTAGCTGAAGGAGCCAGTCCTAGATCAACAGTTCTCACTGGTGGAGAAGGTAAGTAATAAACTAATCCACAGACTGTGGTCATGGCTTCAGAAATACATCTCTCAAATTAACATCTTTAAGGGAATAGCTTAATATACCATTAAGCAATACTTCGGGCCTTCCCATCTGCAGAAACTGGAAGAAGACTAGCTGTAGCAATGCCAAGTTCACCAGCATCTTATTTTCTCTTTCATGAAACCAGATGCACAGACCAGCAAATGCACAGCCTTTAAAAAACATCAGGTCATGGGACATGTCTGACACATAAGAAACCAGAGCTCAAATTCCTACTGTGGCATGGACTTCTAGTGTAAGCATTATACTGCATAAGCATAATCTGCAAAAGGAGACAATGCTGTCCTGCCAGTCAGAGCAGCACACTAAGGAAGAGAAAATGGTAGTTATGAAGGGTTATATCAGACAAGTATGGAGGGGAGAAGGCTGAGAAGTTGCAGCTCTCCCACAATGCAGAAGTGAGCTTTGCACACACTTATAGCAAGTAATGACGGAGTAAGAGTCAGGCCTTCAGCTGATCTGCACAGATCCTGTAGTAGGCTAGTCGCATTATCTGGAATTTCAAAACAGCTCCAGCAAGTGAGACTGCAGTAAGACAATGTACATGCACAAACTCACTCACAAGGCAAATTCTGGAAGCCCAAAGGATCTCTCTGTTGAGCCCTCAGAAAAAACTCTAGTGCTACGCTGACCTAGCTTCATGCAAAGGTGATGCATTGAAGAAACAATCAATCAGCTCCACCCTGATTACTCAAGCTCTGTTTCATTACATTTAGAGCAAGCAACACCTCCTCATCTATACTCCAAGGCAGGCAGTCTGCGGCCTCCTATCCACTCATGGCTTTGCTGGCGCACAGCTTTCCAATTGTTTAAAACAAAGCAATTCCCCTTTTTTACTTGTTCGTGAGCATCTTGGCAAACTCACAAACTCAGTCCACTCTGTGGATACACAGAGCACAACAGAGATATCTGACTGATCTTTATGGCTATTTCATAAAGAGAAGAGATGCAGCAGTCTTCTGTAACACAACAATATCAGAGACTGGCTTGGGCTGAAATTCAGAAAAGTAACAGATGACAACAGACCACTGTACAGAAAGCTGGCTTCAATCAGTGAAACCTTCCCAGAACCACAGTTTGTTTCCTTTCTGCCTTGCAATGGCATCAAAAGAAAGAGGTCCAGAAGGAGATGTGTTTTAGCATGGCTGCAGTTTTCAAGCCAGCCCATCACCATGAGCATATCTCTTTGATGGAGAATAAAGAAGCTGCATCCTGGAGAAGGAGAATGAAGTTGTGGACTGGAACATGAGGGAGAGAGTAGATGGGAAATGAAGGTAATTTGGTCTTATTTCCTGTAAGAAAAATCACAAACTGATAATGTGGTGAACTTTATGTGACAGAGACTGGCACAGAATGGGTCTTAGGCTATCAATCTCTTTCAAAATCCCTTACTACCTCTGAAGTGTCATGGCTCTCCTCCACAGCATCTTCAGCTCACTCTAAATCCGCCTTATAGAGTAACCTCCCAAGTTGTCTCCAGTGACCTGATTTGATCTCTTCTTATGGTTCCCTTTACCCCAGTTTCTCTTTACTTTGTCTGCTCCTTAATTATGCAAGTCACAGAGTGGGCACCAGCCCTTCCCTGAAGATTAAAGAGCCTTGCTGCCTGCAGCCTCCTCTACCAAACTAATGACCATACCACTCTGGAACTCAGCATTGCTACGAGCACAGCCAGAACGACCTCCATCCTGCATGGCCAGCCATTTATTCTGATATCTGCAGTGTCAGAACACTATTGACAACAGACACTCATACACACACACCCCTTTGCAACACTTCATGCAGATAATTCTTCCAGGGACAGACTAAGTAACTACAAGAAAAGGCACACAGATAAAAAAGCACATCTGTCATCCTCAAGGTCAGTTCCCTCTCCCAGCACAGCAGCTAAGGCAGGAGTCAGGAAGCATCTCAATTACAGCTGTGATTACGTGATGAATATTTATATATCTATATATATACATTCTAAAATGAGGAAAACCAGTTAAAGCCCAAAATAAGACAGTCGAGACTGAATGAACTTATGGCACCATTTATAAACTGTTCTTCATACTCCTGCATGGGTAGAGCACCACTTTTGCCTTCCTTGCTTTGCCTCCACACTCCACTATGGGCATTCATCCCCTTCCCCCTGCAGATGGGCAGGCCACATCAGGAAGCCCTGTCTGCAGCTGAAATTGTCTAACTGCTGATAGCACCCAGCAGTTTGCCTGTTAAAACATGCGTAATGACCCTGGGTCCTTCTGTGTTCCTACACACAGACATCTATAATATACCTCAGAAGGGACCTCCTGTTTAGCCAGAGCACAGGAAACAGCAGACTGGGCTTTTCCATGTCAGACTACCTGCCCATTGCTGGCAATTAGGGGTTGCATTCATGTACTTACGGGGATGAGTCTTGGCTCAGTTTGTTTCAGTGTATGTAGAGTTAATGATGTAGGACCGTGTCAAGAATCACAGCAAAAATATGACCTGCCTGAGTCTGAATCTCATGGTCTGAAAGCAGCAAAGTGGTGGCAAAGAGAAATGTGAAGCAACCAGAGTACAAGAAAAACATCTAGTAGTATTATTTTGCACCACACTGGGGAGCCCCTGGCACAGATCAAGACTCTGCACTGTACCCCCTGCACGAAAGGTGATTGTCCTGCCTGAGAGCTCTCTATCAGAAATGCTGGGGGGGGAGGGCGGGGGGGGGACAGAGATGAATGAAAGCAGTGAAGGACAGCATGCATGACAGAGGATAAAGAGGAACAGTATCATAATTGGGATCAAACCTTTTTTCCATTGTGGTCTTTTAGCAGTGACTATAATAAGTGTGGGGATAGTTCAGAGACACAAGAGCACATGTTCTGCAAGAGTCTGGAGAAGGGGAAACAAAGATTGCAGACCCTAAGCTGGTAGCAAGAAGTCCAGGAAGAGGTGAGTCAAGAGCACATGTAATTTTCAGTAGAGTGTGGAGGAAGAAATTATTTGGCATTCTGTTGTTACTGAAACCATGGAGGTGCATAAAGGACCCCATTGAGAGATAAAGGAGGCAGTAAGGATATATCCCCAAGGATATGCAAGATAATCAGAACAGCAAGTACCTTGGCTTAAAAATGCAGAAGAGAGCAGGGGACATGAGAGCAACCAGTAATGAGGACAAGCTTGCAAAGAGGCTGGTTGGACTCTGGACAGTCAGATCCCAGGCTGAGAGAAAATAATTACAGAGAATCAGAAACAGCAGTGTAAGAGAAAGAGTGTTAAAAGGCGGGGCAGTCAAACACTTAGAAGGGAGGAAAGAGGAGGCTTGAATCCTATGTGGCTTCCAGAGACAGCATTTAGATTTGATGAACCAAGCATGCAGTTTATGACTGTTAGTTTAAGAAATAAACACTTATGGGGGGAGGGGGGATTATTTTTATTTTATTTTTCAAAAAATCCCCAAGCAAAACACCAAAAAAACAAACCCAGATCAAATAAAATGCTGTTTCCAAACTGGCTCATGGAAGAGAAAAGTAAACTGCTGGGGAGGAGAGAGGGAGTTCAGCTTACTGTTAGGTACAGTTCCAGAAGCCACTACCTCTTCATGATTGTTTACAAACCCACCCTCTCAATGGCTGCTCAGCTAGATAAAAGCATGCATTACTTGTTGATGGCTTGTCCAGCTGGAGTGTGTTCTACCTCATACCCTTCTTTCCTCAAAACATCAATCACTGTGTTTTTACCCATGAAGTGACCTGCAATTGAGAGAAAAATGACATCAGAACTCCATGAGCACAGGGAAAGAGAGAGAACAACAACAAAGTCTTTCCTTATCACGAGGTGTTCTGCACTCAGAGTGGGCAGTGCTTTATCACTCCCCAACAGCATGCACCAGAAACACAGGATGTGTAATGAACTAACTTCCCAAGGTCACTTCAGTTACCACATTCTCCCTTTCTAGAATGCAGATGTGACTGAAATCGATCTGGTCCTGCAGGTTGTCACATTATCAGGCCACTGTAGATTTCTTGGGGCAATAAGAGATCACAGAATCATAGAATAGTTTGGGTTGGAAGGGACGGAGCAGTGTCTATAGCAAGTTCAGACTAGGTATCCATCTCATGTGGACAGTGTTGGATGAGCTGTGTCCCATCATCAGCAATGAAAAGAAGTCCCAAGGTGGTCAAAGCATACTTTCCTAAGCCAAGTCCTTTAAGAGGAAAGACACAAGACATAAAAATAAACAATCTATAAGGTGATCTATACTGTTAAAATATTTTTCCTCGTGCCAGTTTAAAAGCTTACAGCATCACACATTTCCAGAGTGAGCTACTGAATAAGCTGCTCACATCACACCATCAAGCGCACTACCTCCCATTGATCTTCAGTCACCCTTACTCAGAGCAGTGATTTAGGCTGGTATGTGGGAAATTACTGTAGCACATGGACAAATCCCATTTAAATCAGTCAATCTGCTTAAGTGATTTCCTGAAGCTGCCTTAATCTTCTTTTTAATTTGATGGAGTGGTAAGAATATAATTTATATCACAGTCATGTGTACAGGCCTTCATAGGGAGCCTTTGGTCATTGTCACCAGATGCAATGAGTTACATCTGCATGTGGAAGAAAGATGTGATAATATTGTGCAAAACAGAGCAGACCAAAATAATAGTTACGTGTAAAACAGATGCATACAAATATTATACAAATAGGCACGTGATATTAGATTATTCACAAGACACAATCAATCAGGAGCTGCTTAGGCTAGGTACATAAAAAGATTAGGAGATGTCAATGTTTGCTATCCAAGAGGTGGGCCACTCATGTTCCATGAGGTGGATCTGATCTGAGGTCCAGAGGGCATACAGGCTCAACCTGAGCTAGGTGCAAAATGAAAGACTCGTGAGGGCTTGAGGTACAGGACCCCCGCAGGAGCCTCTCTAAGTCAGCACTTCTGCCTCTTTTCTAGGAACTGTCACAGAAGGAACTTGCTGGTATGTGAGAGACCTAATGACCAAAAGCAACTGTAAAAAACATGGGAAATATTTACTCTCCAAGGTTTAACACCAAACAGCTATGCTGCAAAGGAGATTTTGCCCAAAGTCACATGACAGGGAGCAGGCCTCTATCACCTGTTTTCTATTTTAGCGTAACACACTTGAATGCCCCACAGAAGAAAAGCCCCAAGCCCTGTCCCATCAGAAAGCCTGCTCTTTTCTTTCTGTACATAGCCCTGCATTATCATCACACCACTAGGTGAAGAGATGCCTCTGAGAGGTCAGTTTACTCTGGCAGTGGCAAGGGAGCCACAAATCTCTACTCTTCTGTGTTGAAGTTCAAAGAGAGACTGAGAAGCTCTTGTATGCACCAGACCAACCATGCACTCTATTGGAGAGTAAATAAGACCCAAGCCTTTCATCTGCACAGAAAGGAGATGGCATGCAGGAACCACGAAAGGTGATGTGCTCAGACAACAATGCTGTTAGACAAATGTGCACATGCAGACTAGTCCACGCACTCAGACATGCATTTAGCATGCAGTGCAGCCACAAAACAGCACAAACAGTTCTAACCACTGGGGACAGCATAAAGAAGGATGTTTATCTCTTACTGGGCCAGGAGTGCTCAGATGGGTTTTTGATGCATTAAACTCTATGTATGGGTCACTGAAACCAATATTTTCAAGTATGTTTTAGTGGTACAGACTTAAAATTATTTCAAAACTTCCTGGAAATGCCCATGGCAATGATTATCTGCTATCATTCTTCTTAGATTGCTTTCAAGAATTATAGAGATAAATTCATATAATGTGCCCCAGAAGGTGAATGGGACCTCTGTAGGTGACTGGGTTTGAGTTACTGGCCTCTAAAAAAGGTATGACATGAGGCTGCTGACTATGCTACCCACAAACAAAAAAAAAAAGAAAAACTTCAGCAAAAATTATCACTTAACTAGAAGGCACAAAGGATAGCTCATCCCTCTCTATCTGCCTCTCATGGCAGGGTTCTTCTCTTTAGTAATCAAAGTATCCTCCAGTTGCAGTCTGAGAGCCAATAAACTCATGGAGAAAGGTTCAAAACTGCCAATGCTCCCTCAAAGGATGCAAACACAAGCAAAGGAGAACTCCTGATGGCCTGGAGAGCAGGGACATGCATGGAACAAGTCAGTCCCACAGGTATCTTCAGTGTGTGGCAGATCCAGCCAATGACATAGAGGGCCTGATTACTTTAGCGTCCATCAGCCCACGAAGTGGACAAAGTGATTCTTATTGACATCACGTACCTGACAAAGCTAAAATGAGTTCCCAGAAAACACAGCTCTTAGGACACAATGGCTAAGAATGGAGACATAGAAAGTACTCATCTTGTACCCCCAATCACAGTGTCCCCACAGGCAAGAACCTTTACAGAAGAATTCTCTTCATCCCACTGCATGGTCTATTACTCCCTGAAAAGACCTGAAATGGGTGAAACAGAAGCAAACCTGTGGAAAGAAAAGGATGCTCTTCCCTATCCCCAAATATCTACTTAGTTTAACATTTTGGCACAACAACAAGGGACAGCTCATGCTCTGTGAGTGACAGGCAAAGTCACACATACCAAAAAATGACATTTGGTGAGCAGAGAAAGATAACCCTAACCATGTCTTATGGGCAGAGCTTAGCAAGCCGTATTGGAGGCAGTTAAACCATAGCCAGCACAAATTCAGCTCCCAGCTTCATGTAACCAAGTTACTACCTATTACTTGTTCACAAAAGGTCCTGTGCAAAAACTGCAAGGGACTGCTGACAACACCAGCAGTTACAAACATTTCCAGCTGAGCACCATTGAAGAAACCTGTACTTGGTGCTCAGAAATGCAAGGGCAAATGTCATGACTTTGTCTCATGCATACACACATTTATATTTTTAGGTACATGTTGGGATGCAGAACATGGAGTCATTTCAACCCAGTTAGTAAAATTATGGAGGGGAAAAAGCTAGACAAAATATCTAATATTATCCAGAGCAAAAGAGGGAAAGTGGGTGATGCAATCAACTAAGTTACAGATTACTTTCCTTTAGATGCATGCTTTCTGTTCAAGAGGAAGACACTACCCCACCTAGAGTACTGCCTTCAGCTCTGAAGCCCTCAAAATAAAAAGGACATGGACGTGTTGGAGCAACTCCAGAGGGGGACCAGGAGATGATTAAAGGACTGGAGCACCTCTCCTGTGAAGACAGGCTGAGAGATCAGGAGTTGTTCAGCCTAGAGAAGGCTCCAGAGAGACTTTATAACAACCTTCAAGTACCTACGGGCGCCTACAAGAAAGCTGGAATGGGACATTTTACAAGGGCATGCAGTGCTAGGACAAGAGGTAGTGGCTTGAAACTGAAAGAGGATAGATTTAGATTAGATATAAGGAAGACATTCTTCACTATGAGGGTGGTGAGACCATGGAATAGGCTGCCCAGAGAAGTTGTGGATGCTCCATCCCTAGAAGTGTTCAAGGCCAGGCTGGATGGGGCTTTGAGCAACCTGGTCTAGTGGAAAGTATCCTTTGATGAGCAGGGGTGTTGGTAACAGATTTTCTCTAAGGTCCCTTCCAACACAAATCATTCTATGATTCTATGCTTTCAAGCGTGAACACTGTGCACCCAGGTGAGGTGAGATCGCACTTCACTTCTTGCAGAATCAGAGGAAGTCCTGTGGAGTTACACTAGATGATCCAAACAACATATGGAAAACATGGGTCATTGATGAAGTAGATGGGATTCACAATTTGCCACCTGAGCTAAAAGTTTCTCAAACAGAAAACATGTAATACTAAATCTAATAAAATCTTCTTATTTCTAAAAGTATTTCCTAGTCAGGGGAAGCTCAGGTACCAGAACATAAACCAAAGGACCAAGAGCATAGTACTCTCACAAAATTAATGCTACCAGTAGAAGGAAAGGACAAAAATTGAAGGGGATGAAGGTGGCCCTAGGGGTATTATAAGTCCATTTAAAGATCCCCCAAATTCACATCAAGTGCAGGAGTATAAGGATGTTGTATTACAAGGCTTCTGCCTGCAAGTAGGCCAAATCCCCTGCAAGCAGCCCTCCTATGCCTTCCAATTGTTTTGAGACTGCTGACTTCCAAATGTACTTCTTCCTGTGATTAACTGTTAAGATGAAATATTAATGAAATATTACTCCATAAACATTGAACTTGAGGTTTTACTTCACAGAAACCAGGACAAGTGTTTGTCTTCAAAAAACATTATTTCCTTCAAATCTTTCTTTTTTAAAATAAAGTATTTGTGGATCATATTTCACCATTCTCAAACCAAAGGGGAAAATGTGGTAGCAGGACTGTGGAACAGTGGCATTCTCTACACCGAACTACATAATTTCACTAGACATGGATAGACTCAATGACAGTGCCTCAGACCTGCATTAACTCAGAAGGAAACAAAAAATAACTTTCCATTTATTTGAAAGCTATGTGCCTTGCTAATTAACTCACATATATGGAATAAAATTATTTATTTTCCACATTTGTTTGTAACAGAATTATGAAATCCTTCTCAAAATTGTTGATGACGAAGGCCTTGCAGAACATGGGAAAAATTGCCTAGTATAGTACCACAGAAAAGAACCATACGAAATTACAATTTGCATAAGCCAAAATTAGAGTGTTTTAATTAGAGTGTTTTTCTTGTGAAAGACAGTAAGACACTCTTATCTACCAAGTTCTGACAAAACCTAGGTCTCTTAAATGTCTGACATGAGTATTTTTGCTCCTGGGGATTCCCATTTTTATCTTTGCACCAAGTAAAACCTCCTGATAACTTCACAAGTTGAAGTTAGAAAAAGCTTTTCCACTGATTAAAAGGCCACAGTTATAGCAAAGTTAACATAAGGACAATACTTACAACCCCATATCCTTATTTTGTACAAACAGAGTTAAAAGAAATAGCTTCTGTTCAGGCAGCCTTAGCCACTGGGGCCCTGTCTGCACTGAGAGTTTTCCACCATTGAAGCCTGAGGTTCATTAGGCAGGAAGACTCTCATGTAGGTGACTATGCTAGCAGCCAGCATTATATTACCGGTAAGGGAAGGAAATACCAGCGCTATGTGTGAGCTGCAGTATTTACAGCCACCTATGCTGCTGGGCCCACTCCTGTTCCACACCACTTCTTGCTTTCCAAAAGAAAGGTATTAAGGATTTCAAATCCCACTAGCTTAAAACATACATTACAAGATGAAAGTTTTCCTTCTGTAGCTGCCCAAAAAAGTTAGTGGGTAATGGGTAAATCCCAGGATCAATAAGAAGCTGATGGTCACCAGGCTGTCAGTACCTGAACAGAAAGAACACACAATTGTTTGAACTGGCTGATTTTGATGTTTGCACGAATATGCTGGAACAGAGATTTCTTCCTCTAATGCCCAAATGCAAAGCTTTCCTCATTTCATATGTCAGAGATGTCAGGAGGAATGCCCTTCATGTGAACCCTGGGGCTTTGGAAGTGAGTCCTGCCTCCACACAACATTATCTATCCCCTTTGGGGGTGGTTGTTCTAATAAACCCTGTCATTAGCATTCTGTAAGCTCAAAGAGGCTACTAAAATAAACAGTCTCAAAGCTGCTGGGTTGTATCTGGCATTCTCAGATTACAGAGGTACAGGCACACCTTCACGGACTTAGCCCTCCTCCCACACAAAGAGACTAAAATGATGCTGCATTCCAGAGACAGAAGAAACAAGTAAGCAATCAGCAATCCCTCAGTGCCCAGGGAGTTTTGTCCCACAAGACTCATTAAATCATTTAATCTGTTTTATCATTATAATCCAGCCACCTGCCCCTCCAGCCACCCCATTTTTGTCCTCTTCCAGAATCTGCCGAGATTAATCTTTTTACGTATTTTCATTAACTTCCTCAATACACACTTAAAATACTTCAATTAGGCATAGATAAATTCACATTCCCTGTGCACAGCCTTATCTCCAGTCCCCCATGTGCTGATGCCAGATTCAAAGTTTCCATGCTGGATTCTGAATTCCAGCTGAATTTCAAGGGTAAACTGATATCCCATTTACCTGGGCAACTTTCATACTCTGATGGCAGGTTATACAGGTATAAACAAGTACACAAGATGGACAGAGACATCCTGGGCTTAGCACTGTTGATTATTTTTACAAACATTGGTGACAGGCCCTTTTGCCAATCTTTTATTTTCCAGAGACAATAAATCTTGTTTCTCTTGCTCTACATGGAAACAGCACTACCTAACACGCCATTTAGGACAGAGACTCAGCACAATTCCAGTTTCTTCTGGAAATCTGTTTGGTTTTTTGTTTGGTTGTTTTTTTTGGTGTTTTTTTTTTTTGTTTGGGTTTTTTGGTTTTTTTTTTTGCTTGGTTCATTGGGTTTGGGTTGGTTTGTTTTTTGTTTTTTGTTTGTTTGTTTGTTTGTTTGTTTTGGGGGGTTGTTGTTGTTTGTTTGGTTTGGTTTGGTTTTTTTATGATGGAAGAGGCAAGGGAAAAAGGCATCAGATGCCAGTGGATCCAATGCACTTGGCACCTAAGGCGGACACAAAACTGACCAGTGCCCCACATCTCAAGGACTGCCTCAAAACACAGAGAAGTTGGAGGAAGCCATTTGGTGGACTATGGCAGACTCTAAGGTAACAATAGCATGTTCTCTGTTTCCCTTGTCTAGATGGCTAAGACACACCCATTCTGAGGTCAGACAGGGTCAATTATGCTTCTACAATGACATCCAAATCCTTCTTCATCATGTTGTTAGATCACATGATCTGAGAGTGAATTTTAGTTTAGCAAGTATCAGTTGACTCAGTTGTTAGGAGGAAGACAATTAAGATCTGGAGCTCTAAGCTGGATTGCTAATCTGGATATTGGTTCATCAGCGTGATCATAACAATTCTTCTTTCTGGGAGGTCTTGCATGGCGGGGAGGCGAGTAAAGCATGGGGAGGGAAAAAAAAAAAAACAAACAACACCAAACACACACCTAACAAACACCAAAACAGCCAATCCGTAGAGGTTTGAATCCATTCGGTCTGAGTAAATAAACATATTAATTATTTCCTTTAGGAGTTACAAGAAATAGTAGCTGAAGAAGTTTTCACCATCATTTTTCTTCTCTCAGTGTTAGTGGTGGCTTGCCAACATCCATTATACTTTAAAGCCTCAGAATGATGCTTTTTTTCAGGAGAAGGAAAGAAAAAAGAGCTCTGAGAGAAAAAGGAATTTGCCCATGTTTACATGATTAAGAGGACCATCTTCTGAAGTCATCTCATCAGCCAGTGTCTCTCAGTGAAGTCAGTCATTTCATCCACAAGGGTATAAGGCATCTTAGATCCTTCTGTACATCTTATTCATGATCTGGCACTTCTGGAGTTTCTTAGCTGTTCAAAAACACAGGAGAGACTAGAGGGAATTTAAACTTGACTCCTAGAAACTCTGGCTTCACTCGAGGCTTTGCCTGTCATAATGGAGTCAGGATCTCTTGTCACTAAGTATACTTCCTCCTGCATAATGGGGAAAAACAAAACAAAAACACACGCAAACCCCCAAACAAAAACACACACAAACCCCCAAACAAAGACACACACAAACCCCACCACTGTGGTATTTTTTCTTTTCTCTCTTATTCTTTAGACTCTTCAACAGAAACCATAATCAAGCTAAGCATGGCTTGTTTGCCTTATCCTGGAATAAAAGTGACCATGCAGAAGGAAGCCCATCTAGAGTTGAATGTGTTGTGAGAAACATCAAGATAAAAAAAAGGAATGCTTCTATTGATACCTCAACAGTAAAATGTAGACTAGA
The DNA here is from genome assembly GCF_037038585.1 of Patagioenas fasciata. Lineage (NCBI taxonomy): Eukaryota > Metazoa > Chordata > Aves > Columbiformes > Columbidae > Patagioenas > Patagioenas fasciata. Next base: position 44,230,819 of record NC_092560.1, read on the forward strand.
CAAATGTCACCCAGTGCTGAAGTGGGCAGAAGACCTGATGGCAAAGGATATGGAAAACGCCAAGGTACTCGGTGCCATTGTCACCTTCTTTACTGGTAAAAATCAGCCTTCAGGAATCTCAGGTTCCTATGACTAGAGGGAAAGTCAAGGGCCAAGAAAGTTCACCATGAGTGGAGAAGGATCAGAATAAGGAATATCCAAAGAGATCCGAGATGTACAAGTTCCATTAGGATAGAACCAGAGGAACTGTGGGAGCTTGCCAATGTCACTGTGAAGCCACGCTTAATCATCTTTAAAAGGTTGTGGCAATTGGGGAAGGTCCTGGAAGAAAGCAAGTATCACTCCTATCTTCAAGAAGTGCACAAAGAAGCATCTGTGTTAGTAACAGAATCAATTTTACAAGATGTTCCCTTCTGGAACAGGTGCAAAACTGATCTATGCAATGCAAAACTGATTTATCCTTTGCATATTGTGTTTTACCTAATACGGGATTTGAGTATATTCTTATCAACCCAGCATTTATCTTAGCCCAAATATGCCTAGAATGAGAAGAAATATACACAGTATCTCTGGAAATTAAGCTAGTCAGCAGTTATGCAATTATAGAGTAGTGCACATGTGCAGTACCCAAAGGTGAAAAGGACAGAAGCGATGAAGACTACTTACTTCATCCTGAAGACCCCCTGAAAGACCACCAGGGGACACTGCGCATGATCAGAGTAATTCCAAGGTGTTGCAATCGATGTTGCAATAAATGTTGAGTAACTATTACATATTCTAATGATCCTAAATGAATATATGAATATGTATGTGAATGGACTGTATAAATATTGTGCAACTTAAACTGACCGCTGAAGCCAGCTTTGGGTGCGAACCCCTGGTTTCCCAGCGCTGAAATAAAGCACCGCATATAACTATGCCCGTGGTTATGTATCCTGATTGCTAACATCTGGGGAACCAAAAACTGATCAGCTACACCTCTTTTCCTGGGGAAGATGGAGCAAATTATCCTGCAAATCATTTCCAAATAGGTTAGGCATAAGCAGATGATTTGGCCTGGTCTGTATGGATTTATGATGAGGAAATCTTGGCTCATGAAGCTCAAGAAACCAAGTCTTGCACCTGAGCAGGAATAGCTCCAGGCACCAGGATAGGCTGGGCACCAACTGGCTGAAGAGCAGCTTGGCAGAAAAGGTTGTAGTGTCCTGGTGGTCATTAAGTTGACCTTGATCAACAATGTGACTTTGTGGCAAAGAGGCCACTGGCCTCCTGGGCTGCTCTAGGAGAAGCATTGCCAGCAGACTGAGGGAGGTGATCCTTCCCTCCTCCTCTACCCTGGTGACATACATTTGGGTTCAGTGTCTAGTTCTGAGATTGCCAGTTCAAAAGAGATGTGGACACACTGGAGATAGTCCAGCAAAGGGCCACAAAGAAGATGAACAATAAGAGCATGCAAGGAGAGGCTAAGAGGCCTGGGACTGTTCAGCCTAAAGAAGAAAAGGCTCACAGAGGAGCTGACCAAGGGAAGCCTGTTGATGTGATCTTTTTGTATTTCAGTAAACCCTTTGATACTGTCTCTCACAGCATCCTCCTGGACAAGACGTACAGAATACAGCTGCATAAACACACAATGCAGTGGGTGAGCAATCAGCTGATGAGCTGGGCTCAAAGGGTTCTAGTAAATGTGATTATGTCAGGCTGGTGACCAGTCACTAGCAGGGTTCCTCAGGGATCCATCTTAGAGGCAGCACTCTTCAATGTCTTCATAAATGACTTAGACACAGGACTTGAGGGAATACTAAGTAAGTTTGCTGATGACACAGAATTGGGAGGAGCTGTTGACACTCTTGAGGGCAGAGAGGCCCTGCACAGGCATCTAGACATATTGGAGAACTGGGAAATCACCAACCGCATGAAATTTAACAAGGGCAAGTGCCAGATTTTGCACCTGGGACACAGCAACCCTGGCTGTACATACAGACCGGGGGACAAGATGCTGGAATGCAGCTCTGCAGAGAGGGATCTGGGGCTTCTGGTCGATGGCAAGTTGAACATGAGCCAACAGTGTGCCCTGGCAGATAAGAGGGCCACCCATGTCCTGGGGTGCAACAAGCACAGCATTGCCAGCCAGGTGAGGGAGGTGATTGTGTCACTCTGCTCTGCACTGGTGAGGCCTCACCAGAAGCACTGTGTGTAGTTCTGGGTGTCACAGGATAAAAAGGATATTAAGATACTGGAGAGTGTCCATAAGAGGGCTACAAAGTTGGTGAAGGGTTTGGAGGGGAAGCCAGACGAGGAGCAGCTAAAGTCACTTGGTTTGTTTAGCCTGGAGAAGAGGAGTCTCAGAGGAGAACTCAGGCTGCAGCTTCTTCACAAGGGGAGGAGGAAGGGTAGGCACTGATCTCTTCTCTCTGGTGCCCAATGACAGAACCTGAGGGAATGGCAGAAAGATGTGCCCAGAAGGCTTAGATTGGAGGCTCTACGTTCTTCACCTAGAGGGTGGTATGGTAGAGCACTAGAACAGTCTCCCCAGGAAGGCAGTCACAGCCCCAACTTGTCAGTAGAGGAGACCAGACAACATCCTCAGACACGTGGTGTGAACTGTGGGGTTGTCCTGTGCAGGGACAGGAGTTGGACTTGATGATCCTTGTGGGTCACTTTCAACTCAGGACATTCTATGATTCTAAACTTCCTTTATCTCACTCCACGAGTTTCCTTAGTCTACTGATTCTCTCCCCCATCGGACCAAGGGGCAGAGGGAGTGAGTGGCTGGGTGCTCTTAAGTTGCTGACTGGGGTTAAACACAAATTGATATACAGGAAATTTCATTTAAGAAGCAGCTTCTTTACTGTGAGAGTGGTTAAACACTGGAACAGATTATTCAGAGAGGTTCTCGAGTCTCCATCCTTGCAGATACTCAGAACCTGGCCAGACTCAGTCCTAACAGAAATGCTCTATATGATCCTGCTCTGACCATGGGATGGACCAGATGATCTCCAGACTCAATTATCCTATGATTCTGTGAATGTTTAGCCAGAAGGCAGCACCTTTGTGAGATCTGTAAAAGTGGTAAAACTCCACAGCACAGGAAGACAATGCAGCCCTCTGTATGGCAATGTGCATCTCTTGGACAAACAGGAAACCTAGTGTTTTGTGAAGGGGTTTCGTTAGAAGGAGATATGTTGTTGAATTAGTCAGGCCCAAAGGAATCTCAAGGCCACTTCAAGAAGCTGAGAACAGAATCTGCTGTGAGAAAGAGGGGCGTTTCTTCATTAACAGGGCCTCAGCATGGCGTGAGTCGTCGGACCTATCATCGGTGGGGCTCCAGCGTGTGGACTGCCCATGACGTTCATTTAGCGAATCCATGCTTGGAGCGTGGATTCGTGATTAGAGAATAGTTGCGTATATAAGGAGACATGTCTCTGTAATAAATGGCTTTTGCGTGATTCACATTGAATCGGAGTGCTGAGTCCTTTATCGTTCCAACAAATGGTGACCCCGACGTGATACTCCGAACGGCGTCTCACTAAGGTCGGGGAAAAGCCTGGAGCGGCCCAGCCGGAGGCGGCTCAGCTGGACTGAGAGCCGGGCGGAGACGTACGGACGTTTCGCGGATAAATTTTGTTGAAGAAGGCCCCGGGAAAGGTGAGCGGCTGGGAGCAGGAGGAGGGAAGAGTGAAGTTATGGGGCAGAATATATCCTCTGAGGAAGAAGCTATAGTTAAAATCCTCCTGCATATTCTCTCTATGACAGGACTTAAATATGAAGAAAGTAACATACGTAGACTGTTGGTTTGTTGTAGAACTAACGGCTACCCGACAGAAGCTGAGAAAGCTTTTAAAATTGAACTTTGGGACGATATAGAGCAGAAATTATGGGATAAGGTTAGCGACGGAGATAAAGAAGCTAAATCATTAGCGACTACATGGAAGCTTATAATTTCCACCTTAAAAGAATTTAAGGCTGAGTGGGCTGCGGTTACTGGAATTTTTGCAGCGTTACAGCCTGATAAGAACTCTAAAAGTAACTGTGAAGCTTATCCAGTTCGTGTTTTCGATACCCTCCTTACTCCATCCCCTGTTGTGCCTTCAGCACCCCCGATGATACAACAGTCTGGGGCGGAGGGAGGAAAATTACCGAGTGGATGGCCTCCTGTACCATCACACAACCCTGGAGAGACCAAGAAGTCCAACGAACTGGAGTCAGATAATTTGTCAAAAGGACTGGTGAAAGTTGAGAATGCTAAAGTCGTAAATAAGTGTAATATCAATTCTTTTACTGATTTGTGTCCGCCTTCACCGCTTTCTATCCTTCTAACTCCTACAAGAGAACAGAAGGAGCCGCCGGATAAGAACTGGGTAAAAGAACTGTGTGAAAGATCAGATCAGCTATTAGCGAGTGAATCTAACAGTCAGCAATATCAAGCTATGAGAGAGGTGCCTGAAACCAACAAAGCAGCCAAATCGTTTGCAACTATTAATCAGGGTCCCAATGAGAATTACATGCAATTTATTGACCACCTTCAAGAGACCATCAATAAGCAGGTTGAAAACTTAGAAGTTAAGGAAGCACTGGTGTTGAAATTAGCAGTAGAGAATGCTAATGTTTGCTATCAGCATGTTATTTGCGAGTTTTACAGTACATATTAGGTGTTCCTGTGTACCGTCTCTCTGAAAATCAAGCAGCTTGTCAGGAATGTGAGTTAATTGTTTCACTAGTTGTTTTTAAGTGTGCCATAAAACCTTCTGCCTGCTCTTCCCACTCAGGCTGCAAGCAGCCCTTTGCTTCCCCCCCGCCTCCCCCCCCGCCCCTTCAAGGTTTTTACTTGCAAGATGGGGTCAGGAATGATTGTTTTCAGTTGTGTTCCTGAAAAATCGGTATTGGGAGGTGTTTTAAAACATAGAAAAGCACTCGGACAAGAAATCATTAAATCTTTTCAGACAGTTTTACAGGCAGGGCGATTTGAAGCTGAGAGAGACTTAACTGATAACACACAGGTCAGAAAACTTGTTAAAGTCTGCAAGATGCTTTCCTTATTAACCTGTTTTCTTTGTGGGTATCTGTTTTAGAATGTTGCAATTTTGATAGGTCTTTGTTACATGGTACGATAAGTTCACAGTCTGTTAAATCATGAGATTCCGTTGACTCAAAATGTGCATTTTGTGATAATACAGAAGAACATGAGTAGTTTAGTTCTTTACTGCATGAATGTGATGTCTATCCCTGTTTCTCTATTAGGACGGGATGTGTTAGGACAACTAGGAGCAACTCTGGTGACAAAACAACAGCATTTCTAGAAGCGGCCATTGATGATGGGCGACCAGTACTTAAATTACAGTGGAAAAATGATGATCCAGTATGGGTAAATCAATGGCCGCTCAGTAAAGAAAAACTCGCCCATGTCAAAGAGCTAGTACAGGAACAGCTTGAAAAAGGGCATTTAGAGACGTCTACAAGTCCCTGGAATACTCCTGTGTTTACTATTCAGAAAAAATCAAAGAAATGGAGGTTGTTACATGATCTTCGAAAAATTAATGATACCATGGAAGACATGGGAGCATTACAGCCGGGATTACCATCCCCTGTCATGATTCCAGAAAATTGGCAGATCTTAATAATTGACTTGAAAGATTGTTTTTTCACCATTGCTTTGCATCCTGATGACTGTAAACGTTCTGCATTTTCCATAAATTCTGTAAATAAGGCTGAACCTGCAAAAAGGTATCAATGGGTAGTTTTGCCACAGGGAATGAAAAATTCCCCAACTATGTGTCAAATTTATGTAGCTTGGGCCTTGCAATCAATCAGAAAATCTCATCCTGATTTAGTGATTTACCACTACATGGATGACATATTAATAGCTGGGGAAATTTTTTCGACTGATTTGTTGATAAATGAAGTATCTGATACATTGCAGCATAGAGGATTGCAAATTGCTCCAGAAAAGGTACAAATTCAACCAGCATGGAAATATCTTGGTTGGGAAATTTCTCAGTCCACAGTGAAACCTCAGAAAATAGTATGTCGGCCTGTCATTCAATCCTTAAATGATGTGCAGAAACTAGTGGGTGATCTGAATTGGGTCCGGACCATTTGTGGGATCACTAATGAGGATTTAGCTCCAATTGTAAAACTGCTAAAAGAGGATAGTGACATTAGCTCTCCTAGAACGTTTACTGCTGAGGCGGATGCTGCTCTGAAAAAGATTATGTCCAAACTTGTAAAAGCTTTCAGCCATAGGTGGAACCCAGATTATGTAATCAGACTACTAACTGTACACAATACTAACTATCCTTTTGCTCTCATAATGCAATGGACAACTGGTAAGGAGCCATTAAAGATCTTAGAGTGGGTGTTTTTGCATTTTCGACTCAAACGAACCATTACAACCAGGGTTGAGGTCTTTGCTCAGCTTATAATGAAAGGTAGGCAGAGAATAGTCGAAATTTCAGGGGCTGAGCCTGCATATATCATTGTTCCCCTCATTTCAGAATATTTCCAGTGGGCTTTGCAGAACTCCTTACCTTTTCAGATTGCGTTATTAGATTCTCAAGCCTTAATTAAGACATTTTCCCCTCCACACAAGTTAATGTCAGTTTTGAATATGGGATCAATGGAGGAGGGTCCCCCTCTTCTCTCAGAATTTCCTGTTAAAGGACCCACAGTGTTCACTGACGCAGGGGGTAAAATGCAGAAGGCAGCAATTACATGGAAAACAGATGGAAAATGGCACGATGTGATACTAACTGACCTGAAAGGATCAACTCAGCATTTGGAACTCAGGGCTGTAATAGAAGTGTTTATCAGATTTGCTCATAGCCCAGTGAATATTGTTTGCGATTCTTTGTATGTGGTAGGTGTGGTAGCTCGCATTGAAAGATCATTGCTCAAAGAGGTTCAGGATGCACAACTGATGTCTTTGTTCAAGCAACTATGGTTGTTGGTCGAAGAGAGACAACACCGATACTTCATAACACATATCCATAGTCATCTGACAATTCAAGGCGATTTAGCTGAAGGAAACCGCCGAGCTGATTTTCTTGTATCTCCTGCCTGGGTTCCACCTCCAGTAGATAGGTTTGGGCAAGCAGTATGCTCTCATAGTTTCCTCCATCAGTCTGCTCAGGTCTTACAGCGGCAATTTTCATTGTCCGAAAGTGAAGCCTGAGGTATTGTTAAAAGTTGTGCAGATTGTCAGCACATCTCAGTAGGGCTGGGTGCAGGAGTCAATCCAAGAGGATTAGGAGCCTTGGAATTGTGGCAAATGGACGTTACACATGTCCCTGAATTTGGCAGGCTGAAGTATGTGCATATGTCTATTGATACATATTCTTTCGCCATATGGGCCACTGCTCAGACTGGTGAAACTAGTTCACATGTGCAACGACATTTACGTTCTGCTTTTGTAGCTTTGGGAGTTCCTGCACAGGTCAAGACAGACAACACACCTGGTTATATCGCCAAAGCTACTGCCACCTTTTTTCAATTGTGGGGTGTTAAGCACATTACAGGGATACCAAATTCTCCTACTGGTCAGGCCTTGGTAGAAAGGATGAATTGAATTCTCAAGCATCAGCTTGACAAACAAAAAGGGGGAACTGACTGTACTACTCCACATGACAGACTAAGCAAAGCATTATATGTCTTGAACTTTTTACGCCTTCCGCAAGGGTTCGACATTCCACCTATGATTCGTCATGGAACAAGCTTAAAAGGACACTTGACAGACCTTAGAGAAAATCAATGTCAGGTCAAAATACGCAATGGAGTTACTGGTGAATGGGAGGGTCCTTTCCAATTAATAACTTGGGGAAAGGGTTATGCTTGTGTCATTACAGACCAAGGATCAAAATGGATTCCTGCGAAATGGATCAAGCCATGGCTGAATAAAGACAACTAAGATTCGACAGATGCAGAAGGACAGGAGGGAGATAAGTTGTGAGAATTGTCTCAAATGTAAACCATGAATTCTTATTCAGTGTTATAGATGCTCCTAGACCCAGTGGTCTAAAAGCTTATTAGTAAACAGATAAGGTACCTTCCATAGAGAATGCTAATTTGAACAGATAGTAAGAGTTCCAAAAGGGTGATATTACAATTAGATAATCTATGCATAGATAAGGTAAAAGTATAAGATATTTCTACCATGGTAACCTAATTTAGCAACTAGTAAGGTTTTAAAAGAGATATTAAGATTAAGCTATAGATCTTTTAAATAGGTTAATATAAGTTTTAAGATATTAATTCAATAATTAGCATATGAATAGGTTAATATAAGTTTTACGATATTAAGTCAATAATTAGCATATGCTGATGGTATTAAGTACGTTACTCTATAAACTGCGCAGTTATAGATCTTTTAAGAATTTAAGAGAATATATTGTATTAAGTTGTCTGACTATTCTAAAATAGTGCGTTGGTAAGGTTGTCATAAGTAGAATTAAGGTTTTATATATGATATGAAGGTTTGAGTATAAGCAGATAGTTGTTTAATCTTATTAAGTAAGGTTTAGCTACATTATATGTAATTGTAGTTATGTTGTTAATCACGTGTCCTATGTTGCAGTGTATTTCAAAGACGATACAGCATGCTGTTTAAGGGGCCTGACTAGTTCAAGAACAAAAAGGGGGAATTGTGAAGGGGTTTCGTTAGAAGGAGATATGTTGTTGAATTAGTCAGGCCCAAAGGAATCTCAAGGCCACTTCAAGAAGCTGAGAACAGAATCTGCTGTGAGAAAGAGGGGCGTTTCTTCATTAACAGGGCCTCAGCATGGCGTGAGTCGTCGGACCTATCATCGGTGGGGCTCCAGCGTGTGGACTGCCCATGACGTCCCTTTAGCGAATCCATGCTTGGAGCGTGGATTCGTGATTAGAGAATAGTTGCGTATATAAGGAATGTGTCTGTAATAAATGGCTTTTGCGTGATTCACATTGAATCGGAGTGCTGAGTCCTTTATCGTTCCAACAGTGTTTTCCAGCTGGATGACCACAGAATCACATGTGCCATCATCTACTTCAGCTTAGCATTCAGATCCTGAACACTCCACTTACAGATCAGAGAAATTAAAAATGCCTATAGAGGCAAGAGGGCTTGTGAAAAATTACATCTGGCTTTGCTTCACAAGTTCTTCCACAGGCAACATAAAATTTCACTCATAACTGTAGTGCTGCCATACAAAAAGGCCTATCCACAATTAAGATAAAATTCTTATTGAATCTACTGGAACACTACTGGCATTACCATCTTTCTATTCCCATACTTCCCTCTAATTCCCTCAAACAGACTTATTTTAGCTTGAAGTTTTCCATGTTTGCACTTTGGTCAGAAGCAAAGGTTTTGGATGGTGTCACCAAAATCTATTATTTTTTGGCTCTCTACTTTTGTGCAAGCCTAAACTACCTCCAAACAAAAACAGTTCTAGAAATGAGTTCTGACTGTGAAATATTTTCAGTGGACTATACAGGGAGCTTGTCTGATTTGTTAAAATGCAGTAAAAACACATAATATGCTGGATCTAATGATCACATCTATTACAGTCCAAATTACCACATCTAATTCCATGTAAGAAACGAACATCTACAGCCACATAGCTCTATAAGCTACCTGAAAGAGTAGCTTAAGACCTGGAAAGAGACAGGGTGCTCTCTTCTGCATAATGTATTACATATCACTCCACTTGGAATATAAAATAAAACAATCTTTTCTGATTTTCCCACATCTAAAATAAAAATACAAAAGGTACTTTAAATAACAAGACTATGTATTTGTAATATTGCAATCACCCACAAATCACGACCTTGTTCAGATATAATTATAAAAGTGTTTTCTCAATTGTGTTTGGTTAACTGAATTTTCCTTACAAAAAGCATAACCCTTTTAAAAATAAACAACACAGGGCGAAAAAAATATGGAAAGAAACAACTAAAAGTCTTCTCCATCTTTTAACCTGCAGACCCTTTGATATCCTACTACCATTTAAACACAGCCTCATCCTGCAGTTTATCAGCCACTGCTGAATTTTCACTTTTTTTCACTGGTGGCCAGAAGAACAAAAAACACAGCAGTGATGATTTAGTCCCATTTCTATAGCCTGTCCTTTTCTCTTCTTCCTCTATAGCTCATTCTAACCTGTCTTGTGTGAGCACTTTTCCAGAACCCTCTGCTTGAGTACAATACTCAAGCAATGCGCAAAACTGAACACAGGCCATTTGTTCATCTTCACTGCTTGCCTGCATAAAATAAATCTTCCCACATAATTATCTATCACATACCACAAAAGGCTGAGTTACCTTGCTGGAAAAGAAAAGCCTGCACTCATATTTGTAATGGGCACTCAGAAAACCTCAGAACTGTGTAGAAATTGATTTGTTTTCTGCTTTATATTCTGTGATGTTACTTCTCATTTAGACAATTAATATGAAACAAACAAACAAACAAAACACCACCAAACCAAACCAAAAAACATGCAGTCAAAAGTCAAACAAGGGGATAATGAGGAATTGTCCTGCTAAAAGCAGGAGGCTGGTGCACTGTCCTTTGAGCAGAGCTATTTGGAAGAGCAGATGAGACCAGAGGCTGGACTGGTATAAGAGCCAGAGTATAATTAGAGATTTCAAAGTCAATGTAGAGTCCCCAAAGAAGACAGAGAACCTGTCTGGTTTCAAAAGTATGACTGAAAAGCACATTTTGTGTTTGGAGATCAAGCCATGTCCATATAAGCCAGAGATCAAGGGTGTTCTTATGCACCTGAGGCTCCAGGCAGTGCTGTAGGATAGCAGTGTTGGGTGAACCCTAACTCTGCTGTACTGGAAGAGGCAATCAGGGAACAAGGGGACAACTGAGAAAAGGAAAATAAGAGGAAGGAGGAAAGCAAGAATCTAGAAAGCCTGGGAAAGTCTTTAGGACTGACATGAAGATTGAGAAAAAGAGAGAATGGGAAGGACAGAGGTGTGTCCTGCTCCTGCCGTGCTCTGGGTTCTGGGGCAGACCTGTGCACACGAATGACAATGAAGACAGCCTGGGGCAGAAGAGTGGGAGTAAAAGGAAATGGATGGGAGATAAATAATACAAAAGCATCTCAAAGACACAGGAATTCTCCAGTGCAGCTGCTGGGATGCAGGTATGTGTGCAAGCAGGGGAAGAAGCTCTCTTCTCTCAGAGGATCCTGCTTCTGGGATAGGGCAAACTCAGAATGACACTCGCATCCACATTCATCCATTTGCACAGGCTGCTAATTGCTCAGTTGTGACCCAGGTACTGGAGCCCCAACATCTGTGACTAGCTTCTTGACAGAAGACTAGTTACCTGCAACTGATGCCACTGGTACTCATGGCTGACATACACGCCAGTCAAGAACATCAGTCTAGCAGCAAAAACTGCAATCAGAACAATATCAGGAGTTGAGTGCAGCAATGCTCTGGTCTCAGTTTACATGACATGACCAAAATCTACATAACTTGCACCTGCATCACTGTCCTTCATGACAGGGAGTTGCACAGAGCAGTGATATTGCAGGAAGATAGCACATTACAATCTTCATACATGCCTGCATGGACATTATCAGCCACCTTACATTACCTCCCTGTCCTTGCACACAGGATCCTTGTTGTGATAAGTTTGTTCTCACAGACTTTGAATACCAGAGTGTTTAAGTAAATATTTTCCTCACCTTGTCTCTATCTTCCATCCTCACAAAAGCAGTAGCCACTGAGACTGGAAAACATCACAGGGATCCTTGCACTAGTTTCAGTTCCCCTCCTTTCCCAAGGCTCGTATGGTTCACGGTGGAGGGGATGCAATACTTCTCTGGGAATTAGCACCTGTCTTTTCAAATATCAGTTCTTCCCTTCCCTTCCCTGCAGCTACAACAAAGGATGGGAGTCATGGCAAACCAATTCTGTTTCCTTTCTCCACCCAGCCCTAGTCTGACTGTGGGTGTTAACCTCACTGAGTTGGATATGCTGCTGGATATGCCTATAGATTCCTCCTGGTTACTAAGAGGCAGAAAACTGAGTAGGTTTTCCCCAACTGGGCCAAATGCTCTACTCCAAAATAGTGGCAGACACAATTTCTTCATAGTTGTGGAAGTGCAGTGAAAGAGGTAAGAATCTGCAGCAGGAAAAGAAAGATGAAAGTGTGCCTTCCCTCTCCACTTGCATTTATTAAACCCCTTAGGTTCACACAATCTGGCATGCTATTCTTTTGGATGTGTTCTTGAAAGTTTTATTCAAGCACTGGTGTGATCTCTAACCTGCTGCCTTTCGTATCAGCTACCTATTTCTCCTATCCTTCTGCCTTGGTTGCCCAGACCATAAACACTATGTTTAAGAGCTGTTGTAGTTGGTTCAGTATCTTTGGCTATGCATATCAGTGTGTAATTAATATATATTACAATCAATACATACACTGTGGGCTCCTTGCATACTGAAGAAAAACAGTCTCCTACACCGAGAAAGCTTTCCTACTAGTGTACAACTATCAGGGCAAAGCTGGGTTCTGTGCCCACCATAGTAAAAGTACTGACCTTTCTTTGGCCTGAGGCAAGCATTTTTAAAAAGCTTCAAATGGATGTGGGAAGAATGTGTTCAGGTTGAAGAGCACTTCAATCACATACCAGCTCCGAAGGCAAAGAAGAATGTCTTGTCTGGGTACTCTTCCAGCAGGTCCTTCACCCTCCTGCCCATTCGTTCATTTCGCTTGTAGATGAGCTCTTGGCGGAAGTAGGTGTCTATCTCTTGAGCAGTAACACGTTCAGGGGCCAGAAGTGTAGCATTAATGAAATTTGGAACCTATGGTAGGAAAAAAGAAGTCTTAAAGAAAGGGGCATTTATTTCCCAGGCAGCTGTCATACACAGGAATTTTGTTGCATCACTGAATGTGGCAGTCACTTTGTCCCTCAAGCCACATCCAGTGGGACAAAACCCAAAGAAAGCTAGAAAATGACTCAGCAAACTTCTGACAATGCATAGTGCTTCATTTCTCTCAACACATTTCTCTCTGGTTTCATAAATCAGCCAGCTGATTTTTTTTTTTTTATGCAAAGTCAACAAATAATCTATTTGCCACACTATAGATTCCAAATCCCAATTGCTTGGCTGAAGAAAGTAAATATTTGCTCCTGGCTGTCTTTAGCTACGTACGTCTTCTTTAATTACCTTAAGTATGACATAACTATAATGATAATTATGGCCTTCTAAGAGAGTTTGATTGGTATCAGAGTCCTCAGGCTGTCGAAGAACAACCATGCAATTTGAACTATTTTTTTTGTTTTTTGTTTTGTTAAGAAAAAAAAATCCCCAAACTTTCTAAATAAAAAAGGGCCAAATTTTGTCAGGAAAGAAAGTATTATCACTTCCAGTTCCCCTGTCCTCAAGGAATCTTTTAAAATACTGGCTTTCTCCCTTGGGGCCCCAAGGCAGCTGTGGCTGTACACTACTCTGACCTCTTGCTAGTGGAGAGAAACATGGGTCTGGAGCTTCAACCATCCTGGCTTCTCAACAAGCTTTAGACATTGCAGATATGGGGACTGCTAAGACAATAGCCTGCAAGTGGTGGTATCTGGGGAGCAGAACCACTGAGCCAGGTGCATTCACTTGCAAGGCTGAAGCAGCTGAAGAATCTTTGGAGTGACTGTTTCCAAAGGGTTGTTATCCCACAGTGATAAGACAGTGAGCAAGCATGGGGTCAAGTACAATTTACAGAGAAGTTCTGCTTAAAAACAAACTGATAGTGTTGCAAACTATTACTAGTCATCTCTGCTGTGAGGGAGACTGCCCATCAGTGGAGCCTCTCATGTAAATAAGGGGCAGCTGCTCCCTCAGGCATGCATGTCTCAGCAAGAGATGTTCTCTCCAAGGACCTCGAGGCAACACCAGCTGTCTGCAGTCTGTATCATCTCAGCAGAATAGTGATGTAGCATTTGTATGACCTGACAGTGCTAGCCTCCTTTGAGAAGCCCTTTGAAAAGTATCAATGAAGTGCACTGTGTAAGACCTAAGTAGTGTTAACGACCAGGTTGCCTGCAATTGCAGGCTGAGGGATGTGCAGGACAGAAAGGTAACAACACATGCACAAGGCTCAGTGCTGGAGAAGCAAGTGTTAGTTTGACAGTATTTCCAGCTCCACAATACTGCACCGCATATATCAAAAGCCCATAGGAAAATGGATACTCAGCAGGAAAAGCTCAGGTACCAACACCCACTTGTCCAGTACTGTGAGGCTAGAGCCTAATTTCTCATTGATGTGCATGAACTGCTAGGCGGTACCTCACAAACAAGAATAGAGAGGCCTGATGTTTTGGTCTGAGGTTAGCTAATCTAAAAGCCTGAACAGGCCAAATTGGTCCCTGCTGGGCATTTTCTTGTGGTGTAAAGATCAGAGCACTGCATCCCACTGTGCTGCTTAGGAAACCGTCTCCATAAACGAAGTCTGTGAGGCCTCACAAGGTTTTATCTTCCCTCAACATTCAGTGTAAATCTATCTTTTCTTTGTTTCACTTTATTTCTCTTCTTTGGACCTTGCCCACAGTATGCAGTCATACTGATCGGGGACATTAAAAAGCTTGCAACTTGCCCAGCCTTACACAAGCATCCACATCATGAGTGCATTTTTCTGTCACTATTTGCACAAAAGAGCCTGCCGCTGCTCTCTGTTGGTGCTAAGTACATTCATACCTAAGACAGCATAATTCCACGGGATCCTTAAGAAAATAAAGGATTAACTCATAGAGCTTCATACTAAAGCAAACACAGCACACATCTAAAAATTAAGGCCAGGTGCACCTTCGCTGCTTGCATGTAGCAAGACAGGGATGAGTTGGTGCAGATTCCTGGGATGAGAGGCGCAGGGAAGCAGATGTGCCAGGGAGCCAGCAATGTGCCTTTGGCCCTTACCTGCAAAGGGCTTGCCTGAGGAGAGACAAGTGTGAGTGAGACAGGAGTTAGTGCCATGGGGACATCTGCGTAGTACAAGGGCTGCGGTGGCAAGACTCACTTGAGAAGTGTCATGGCTGAAGATGATGGAGCTGAGGTCTCCACAGCTGTAATGCTTGACAAGGTCTTCTGTTGTATAGGGGATCTGGAAACTGCCTGTTCGGAGGCTCTCCTGCTGCAAGAGAGTCTGATTCAAAGCAAAGACCACCTGAGGGAGGGGGAGAGGGAGGAAAAGAGTTCCTGGTGAGTTCTTGTTTTGTCCCTTGAGAAGGTCAGACATGTAGCTGCCTGCTGAGGGACCTCTGAAGCTGCTGCCACTCTGAGTGCACCAGTTGACTTGTCGCCAACCTACATCTCCTCCAGGTGTGTAGATACTCACACCTCAGGTCTCACATGCCTACTCACACGGAAATGACTCACAACACATAACTCCGGGAGGTTTTGCCCGTGATGTGATTAATATACAAGATACAAAGGCGCAGACTGAAGCTGGGGCAATCTTGCTCCCCTAGGTGACCGTTTGCCCAGCCACCATAAAGCCCTAGGGCCTGATGAGTTCCTAATCCCACAGCTTCTCAGCCACCTACCTAAATTAAACATAACTCTCCTGTTTGCCCTCCCTTCCTCATCCACACGGAACACTTACACTGTTGTTTCTTGTTTCCTGTCTTCTTCTGCCACACACCACATTTATTTCAGGCAGGAATGGCTCTCTGGGGCAAGTTGGTGAAGTATGGCAGCTGCCTGGGGATGCAGGACAGCCACCATCCTCACAAGTGAGTCTGAGGGCAGCAGCCACTGCCACCATCCCTCCTCTTCCTTCTTGGCATTCACCTGGGAATGACAACGCTCCCATTCCTTTCAGCTCAAGCTGTACCAGCATGGCTGCCATAGCTCCTGCCCCCTGGCAGCCTCTTCCCTTGACCGAAAAGGGAGAAGATCAGCAGAGGTCTCCTCCAGGTGTTGCTGCTTCACTACCTGCAGCACAGCATGGCTCTCCTAGGGTGGTAGTGCCTCAGGGCCTGACCCAGACAGCTGCTGCTCCAGCTGCCTCCCAGCTGGTACAATGAAGATGACCACCACTTAGAATCATTTTAGTTGGAAGAGGTCCTCAGGATCATTGAGTCCAACCATAACCTAAGCTAACTCTAGCACTAAGCCCCATGTCCCTAAGAACCTCATCTAAATGCCTTTTAAACACTTCCAGGGATGGTGACTCTACCACTTCCCTGGGCAGCCTGTTCCAATGCCTGACAACCCTTTCCATAGCAAATTTTTTCCTAATATCCAATCTAAACCTCCCCTGGCGCAACTTGAGACCATTTCCCCTTGTCCCATGTCTTGCTACTTGGGAGAAGAGACCAACACCCCCTATGCTACAGCCTCCTTTCAGATAATTGTAGATAGCAATATGGTCTCCCCTCAGCCTCCTTTTCTCCAGGCTAAACAGACCAAGCTCCCTCAACTGCTCCTCAGACTTGTCCTTCAGGCCCCTCACCAGCTTTGTCACCCTCCTCTGCTCTCCCTAATATTTCAATGTCTTTCTTACGATGAGGGGCCCAAAACTGAACACAGTATTCAAGGTGCAGCACAAGAGAGCAGTTCGGAGCAACACTTTGAGAGGGGCACCAAAGAGACAATGCAGCACCTCCATACCTCTCCCTCACTGCTCCGGCCACTGCAGTAACCAGCTGCCGAGCCCTGGGAAGTCAGTGAGGACTTCGAGCGGAAACTCCCCAGGCTGAGCATAGGATGCTAGCAGGCATACTGATGTGGTGCGGAGCTGGCTATTTGCCCATGCAGGTAGCAGCTCACTATCAGCATGAGGCAAGTAAAACACTGCCATTTCCTCTGAACACAGCATGTACTAAAGCTACCACTGGTTTGCACACCAAGACTAGACAATTGTTATAAACCTCTACTACCTACTGGCTTATTTTTTTTTATTTCTAAAGGAAGTAAATTGAGAGATATTGTTGGGGTCTTGAAATACATTTCAAAAGTTACTCTTGAGAGCGTCATTTTCCAGGCTCTGGTGGCTCTCTGCAGCCTGATGAGGGCTCTGTGTAATTAACTCCTCCTGGATATTTACCTCCATCAAAAGCACTCTGGGACTGGAGGTATTCACCAACACCATGAAACTCACATATGACTAAGCATACTCTTAATGTACTGAGAACCAATGTGGAGAGTTTCTGGCTGTGTGCTGTGAACGAGCCAGAGCTTGATGTGGCTGTGCTACACGGAAGGTTTTCCCTGAGACACCAAAGACAGAAGGGAAGTAAACAGAAGCTGCTCTGCCCTCGACCCAGGCTGCAGGAGGGGCATCGCCGCTGTGCATGAACAGTATGTGAATAGTGCCCTGCAGCTAATCACCGTAGTGGGGGGGGGAAGAGTGACAGCAAGTGTAACCAATTGTAGCCTGTGCTTGCTGCATGGCCTTTGGGTATAGAGTATATAAGGGCTGGAAAAACGTGGTCTGGGGACATTGATACTCAGTGTTGTTAAGAGTTCATTAAAGAGTACTGATGTTAAATTCATATTGAATTGGATTCATTACTCTCGCCCGGCCTGCCCATCGCGCTTGAAGAGCTCCTGCCGGCATTTGCATTCATCACATCTTACATCAAATGGTAGCAGAGGATGGTTAGCAAAGCAGAAGACTCCAGAGCGAAATTACTGCGGTAAGCAGCATCCATAAAGATGGAGCCAAGCCGGGGTGTAGGAAAGTGTGCTTAGTCCGATATCAAAAGACAAGCACCAGACCAGCTGGCCACTCGCCTCCTACTTTAAGACCACGCTGATATAAGATAATGGATATTGAAACAGCCGCGGCACTGTTGACGACTGTTCTCTCTAAGAGAGGTATTGAATTGTCACAGGAAAAGTTAATCACATTGATTTTTTTAGCTCAGAAGTGGGGACACTTTGGAGAAATTCCACTTTTGTTTTCCCCAACGGAATGGAGATCAGTGGGGGACACTATGTGGGATAAGACTATCACAGGGGAAGAAGAGAAAGAAATTAAAGCTTTGAGAGAATTGTGGAAAACCGTGTTAGAATCATGAGAAGTTATGAAGTTGGAACAAGGGGCTGCCCTGAGAGCCGCAAGGGCGCTTGTCCCAGAACAAACCTGGACTGATAAAACTTGTCAGCCAAAAGAAAAGAGGGGCCTATGGGCTACTCTGTGGGGTCTGCCTGCCGTTCGGGGTGGTCGCGGGGTCTCAGCTCAGCCAATACTCTCGCAATCCGATCTGTGGTGGGAGTTGGAAACTTTGCCATACTCAAACAAAGAACCGGAAGTTTCCCCCTCTGAGTCTCTGGGGCAATGTGAGAAGAAAGCGGAAGTGCAACTAGTCGACTGTCCGGATGTGGGAGGCCCTGAGTGCTGCCCTCCTCCTACCGCTCCGCCTCTGCCCTGCCCCGAGCCGGACGCCCCCCTCCGAGACTATCGCAGTGGGACTGGCCGGGCCCGGGGGCCGGGCCCGGGGCCGGGGTCGCTGCACAAGTTGCCTCTGCAAACACCTGCGGAAGTTTCTTGTGAGCCTCCTTCTACACCACTGGGCTCACCGCAAGCAGTAGAGCAGTTACTGCAAGTTATTACCAACAAGCTTGAACAACTTAACTTGAGAGTGTCAAATTTAGAGAAAAATAAGGAACAAATCAAATTTCAAAAACCAGCTTGCTTTCCACAAACAATGCAACCAAAGGTACCTATAGATTCTACTGACCAGCTGCAGCCCTGACATGGCAGATGGTCAGGGGTCATCAAAGATGCCATCCTAGAAGGTGACTGGTCTCCAGCAAAATTAGCCCTACCGGTAATTCAAAATATGAACACTCAGACAGCGGTATGGGAACCACATGAATGGAAAATTTTACAGCAAGCAAAACAAACAATCACCAACTATGGTATACGTTCAGAAGCTACCAGACACAAAGAACATCTCCAAACCTGTATTACAATCAGCGACCAACCGTGAACCAGGTTTCTTTCACCTCAACAAGCCAAGCACCGCAGGAAGCCTTGGAGTTGATGTGGAGACAGCAGTATATATAACATTGACCAATACTGCAGTTCATAGAATACCAACAAATGCTAAAGGACCTTTATTTCGACAAGATAGTCTCATTGGAGGCCTATTGATTGGCCGTTCTTCTGCTAGTATCAAGGTTCTTATAATAATACCAGGGACAATTGATGCAGATTTCACAGGAACTGTTCAAATCCTGGCCTACACTCTGCATCCGCCAATTTTTATTCCTTCTGGGAGTAAAATAGCTCAGGTAGAGGCATTGGAAAACTGCCTACCAATGCTTCCAGGAGTTCCTCCAGCATCCTCAACAGAAAGGCAGGATAAAGGATTTGGATCGACATGTCCTGCAGTTTGCTTCACCTCATCAATGACTCAGCGTCCCATGTTACATGTACAACTATTTCGATCTGATTCTACTGTTGTTGTAGATGTAAATGCAATGCCTGATACTGGAGCTGATGTCTCTATCATTAGTCAATTCAAATGGCCACGAAAATGGAAACTTCAAAAATCAATTTCTTCCACTGTAGCTGGAGTAGGGGGTCAAACTACTCCAAATATAAGTGTTGATCCCATTTCCATCAGTTTCTCTGAAGGTCAATGTGTGACCCTTAGGGTGTATGTAATGGAACTGCCAAGCAGCCTTGAGGCGCTTATTGGCCGTGACGTCTTGGGGCAGCTTGGTGCCGTGTTAACTACTTCACCTTTTCCTTAGTGGTCACTGGAAAGCAGTCGCCCAGCCCTCCATTGACCTGGTTAACAGAGAGCCCAGTTTGGGTTGACCAGTGGCCATTAACAGAAGAGCGACTGCAAAAGGCACATGAATTAGTAGAAGAGCAATTAGTTGCAGGCCATATCAAGCCTTCTACTAGTCCATGGAATACCCCGATTTTTGTAATACCAAAAAAGAGTGGAAAGTGGTGATTATTACATGACTTGCGAAAGGTAAATGATCAAATGCAAGCCATGGGTGCTTTGCAGCCTGGATTACCATCACCTGTAATGTTACCAGAAAATTGGCATATTCTAATTATAGATTTAAAGGATTGTTTCTTTACCGTTCCTTTACATGAACAAGATACACAGCGTTTTGCATTTACACTGCCTTCTGTAAACAAAGCGGAACCAGCTAAAAGGTATGAGTGGGTAGTGCTACCGCAAGGTATGAAAAATTCTCCTACACTGTGCCAAATGTATGGTGCATGGGCACTTCAACCTATTCGTGCATCATGGAAACAAACAATTATTTATCATTATATGGATGATATTCTGTTCTGTCAACAAGCTGAGTTCACAGAAAATTCCATAGTCCAAATCACAATCAAACTCAAAGAAAAGGGGCTGGTCATAGCTCCAGAGAAAGTTCAAAAGTCTGCACCTTGGAAATACCTTGGTTGGTCCATTTGTGATGCACAGATTCGTCCACAAAAAATTGAATTACATACTGATTTACAAACATTAAATGATGTCCAAAAATTGTTAGGGGACATACAATGGATTAGAAATTGCGTAGGCATTACTAACAATGATATATCACCTCTTACTTCACTTCTAAAAGGAGGTGATCCAGCTAAGAAAATAAGCTTAGAGTCTGTGCATCTCAAATGTCTTTCTGATATTATACAAAAGGTATAGACAAATTGGTCTAGCTGAAGACTTTCTGATCGACCAGTTTCCCTTCTTATTAGCAATCTAGAACATCCGTGTGCAATCATCTGCCAGTGGCAAAACAAAGACAGGGAATTCCCCATAGATTTTGCTACAGAGTCTGCCTTTTGTGCCACTGTCAGATTGAAAACAGAAAATGATTTACGATTATTAGAATGGATTTTTCTTAGTGTCCAACCAAAATTTAGCATTCAAACAAGACCAGAAGCAATTGGAGAATTGATTCGAAAAGGAAGATCTTGAATATTAGAAATTAGAAGTCAGGAACCAGCTGACATCAGTATTCCGATAAATGGAGCTGATTTAGAATGGTGGCTGAGACATTCGGTGCCTATTCAGAATGCATTATTAGGATTTATAGGCAACGTACATTCATGACAACCGAAAGGGAAGCTATGGCAATCCCTTAGAACAAATCAGTGATTAGAGAGAAGCAAAGTAAAAGCAAAACCTGTTGAAGGCCTTACAGTATATACAGATGCAGGAAAACGAAGACACTAGGCAGCATGTGTCTGGCAAGAGAATAGTCAATGGAAACAGCATTTAATTGAAGGTTCAAAAGAGGATTCATTGCAGACTTCAGAGCTCACGGCAGTAATATGGGCCTTAGATAATTGGCTGAATTCTGCTTTAAATGTTGTCACAGGTTCTTTGTATGTAGCAGGTGTAATACCCAGAATGGAAAATGCTCTGCTAAGACAATCGAATAATCCTCGATTAGGAAAATTGTTTGTACAGTTGAGAGCTATTTTAAATCAAAGAAAAGAACCCTGCTGTGTGATTCACATCCGCAGTCATCAATGGAATCTTGGTCTAGGTGAAGGAAATAAAATCGCAGATAGTTTAGTAAGTTCCGTACAGCACATGCCTCCAACAGATAAATTCCAACAAGCGAGACAAAGTCATGAGAGCTTTCATCAAAATGCCAGAGGTCTCCAAAGACAATTCGATTTAACTTTAAATGAAGCAAGAAGTATTGTACAGGCATGTCCTCAGTGTGGAAGCCAGATGTTAGGTATAGGAATCGGTGTCAATCCTCGAGGTTTAAAAGCCTTAGAAGTATGGCAAATGGATGTGACACATGTGCCAGAATTTGGAAGACTTAAATATGTGCATGTCACAATTGATACTTTTTCAAAAATGATATGGGCTACTGCTTTACCAGGGGAAAAAGCACAACATGTATGTAAACATCTCACAGCTTGTTTTGCTGTAATGGGTGTCCCAGAAAAGATTAAGACAGACAATGGCCCTGCCTATGTTAGCCAGAAAGTTAGAACTTTTCTAATGAAATGGGGAGTGAAACACGTTACAGGTATACCTCATTCCCCAATGGGCCAAGGAATCATCGAGAGGGCACATCAAATGATTAAAGGGTATTTGAACAAACAGAAGCAGGAAGAGTTAGATTGTCAACAGCATTTAGCAAAGGTGTTGTTTACCTTGAATTATTTATGTTTAACTGGAGACCATGAGGAGCCTCCTGTGATCATTCATCATTATCAGATCAGACTAGGAAGGAAAAACACTTCACCGGAATTCATGGTGAGATATTGTGATCCCACCACTGGATTGTGGAAGGGACCAGTACCTGTTATTTTTAATGGTAGATGGTATATGTGTCTCTCCACAGATCAAGGTCCATTGTGGGTTCCAAGCCGAGCAGTAAAGCCAGAGTTGAAACAAACTCAACCAAATCAACTCCCTGCAACAGAACCTTCGGAGGTCACAGAGTGAGGCGTAACCTTTGCATTGATTTAGCTGTGACATGTATGTGTAACATAGTTATATAAGTAGATCTTTAAACACCACTATCTTCTGAGTAAGTTTATCAACACCCAGCACATTGTTTGTTATAAGTTGAGTACCTTTAAAACAAAGTTCTTGGAATTTGTTTAATCAATCCATTGTGATATTTAAATGGCAATGGAATACCTCAGGTTTATTGCAAAGTGCACTGTTTATGTTGATTGTTGTTGTTATTGATATGTTAAGTTGTTTTTTATCATGTATCAAAGAAGGATTAGAACGCATAGCTAATCAAGCCTGGCTTGTCCAAAAAGAAAAAAAAAGGAGGAATTGTGGAGGGTTTCTGGCTGTGTGCTGTGAACAAGCCAGAGCTTGATGTGGCTGTGCTACACGGAAGGTTTTCCCTGAGACATCAAAGACAGAAGGGAAGTAAACAGAAGCTGCTCTGCCCTCGACCCAGGCTGCAGGAGGGGCGTCGCTGCTGCGCATGAACAGTATGTGAACAGTGCCCGTAGTGGGGGGGGAAGAGTGACAGCAAGTGTAACCAATTGTAGCCTGCGCTTGCTGCATGGCCTTTGGGTATAGAGTATATAAGGGCTGGAAAAACGTGGTCTGGGGACATTGATATTCAGTGTTGCTGAGAGTTCATTAAAGAGTACTGATGTTAAATTCATATTGAATTGGACTCATTACTCTCGCCCGGTCTGCCCGTCGCGCTCAAAGAGCTCCTGCTGGCATTTGCATTCATCGCATCTTACATCAAACCAAATTTTGGGATTACGTGACAGGGCAGATGTTGGAATGAACAGGTACAATTTGCCCTTTCCCAGCACAACAATCCATCTCCTTCAGAAAGGTGCAGGTCTACACTGTTCCCACTAGAGCTAGAGCTGCCCATCTGGATCTAGGCCACTGTGCATATGATTGAGTATGAAAGTGTTTAACTTAGCCTCAGTTCTGGAAGGGTGTTAATCTCATGTTTTTAAAAAGGACAAGAACTCATTTCATTAGCACAAACTGCACCTGATTAAAAGAATACCTGAAGGTAGGCACTCAAGAAAGTTACATCAATCTAACCAGTGGCCATATTGCAAAGGACTTTTGCTTAATTTGGAAGTAAATTAAACAAAACCAAGTTGAAACCACTTTATGTCTGAACAAATTTTGTATGCAGGGTGGGGTTAATTGCACTCTGAAGCCATCATTTTCCATTTGTTTAGCTTTGCTTCCCACACAGAGAAGCCCTAATGGATGTTAATGACAAGACAAGATTCACTGAGACAAGCCAAATCCATGCTGAAAATGTGGGGTCTCTACATCCAGGACTGCTAGGCCATGTCAGGAAAATATCATACATACAATTACACAAGCCAAATGCACTTCCATGGGAATGGCTTATTTTGCAAGTTATTTGACTACCATTGCAGCATTTGCTTGGACAGTTTACCATTAAAATAATATGGCCCTTTCTAGACTCTGCAACCTCTGAAACAATGTCCAGACAGTCTCCGTCCATGGAGCAGGAATAAGACCTGTGAGGGTCTCCTGAGCTGGTCAGGTAGCCCTGCCTCAAAGTAGAGTAAGCACATCAAAGAGGCTTTAAAATGTTTACTGTTTGATTTTCATCTGAACACAAACCAATGGAGGGTAACCAGCTTCTGTGGAGGAAACACCAGCCTGGTGGGTGAGACATGAACAACAAAGCAAATCTTCCTCTCTCTGTTGTACTCCCACAGCCTGCACTATTGCTGTCACCTACTCTCCACGCATATATCTTCCCTTCTCCCTTGCAGTGTGCTTCAGGCAAAGAAGATTCAGTCCCTTCTTCAAACAGACATGGCCTGGACTGTAATAGCCAGGTCAAGCCACACAGACATCTTCCTTCCACATGCCCACCCACTAGCTGTAAGAAACTAGCAAACAGTAAACTGCAAAGAAGGAAATAAATGTCTCAAGAGCATGGTTTAAAACCACAATTACTACCTGCAGCTATAGAGGATTACCACACACATTTACACAGAAAGAGAGGCAATTTACCCCACCTACCTTGATACCTACATTCTAAACTTACTGCTGGCATGACACAAAGTTGTCATGGTGAGGCAGCTTTAGCAGCTCTGTGCTCTTTGTTAAGGGTACATCTTTCTGGTATGGAGATGGTAGAGTTGATACTGGACACATCTCAGGATGGCAGCAGCCGAAGCGCTTGCCTGCCCAGCTGGGGAAGCACAAAAGACCTTTCACAATGAGGTGGTTCATGTGTCACCTCAAAAACCAAAGCGTCCAAGTGCACTGCGCAAGACTCCTACATCCCATCCCAACCATGACTGCCAGGGGATGGAGCATCCAGCAGGCTGCCATGGACCCCATAGCATGGATGGTGGGTTTGTGTGGCATTACATGGACTGATTTTCTTTGTCATGGGAGGTCTACAGAGGGCTGTTCCCCATGAGCAACATATTTTCCCACGTGGATCTACACTTGCATTGTACCATTGTGCATAGCACCTGAAAGAGAAATCACACAAGAACCCTCTGAAGTTCACCCAGAGGGGAGATTTTCACCCTGATGTTGAGGAACAGAGGTGGTCTCAGATCCTTTTATGACAGCAGTACCAGCTCAAGTCACTTTGTACCATTCTCAACCACAGCCCAAGCCCTGGGAATAAGAAGAGTCAAGATAAAACAAATGAGCGGAAATCCAAAGAGCATCAGAGTCCTTGACTAACAAGTTACAGTAACTCATGTCATCAGGCTTTGCACCATTGGAGGGCAGGAGATGCTATTGCCAGAAATACTCTTCACATCAGCTGGACTGAACAGAATGGTGGCATCTGCTGGAGGAGTATGGCAGACATACTGAACAACTGCACAGCATTAGGATTTGACATCGGTGTGTGTGCAGAGTCTCTCAAAGAAATGTGATAGCTTCTCTCCATTTCTGTATCACTTACACCTTCTTGGGGCAATTTTAACTCCCCTGCTGAAAGAGACAGGGTCTAGGGTAAAGAGGGAGGAGCTGTTTGCAGTATCAGGTGTTGCTTAAAGCTGTGCCCTGGTCAGAAGGTTATCTTCAGTAAACAGTAAATGGTTAAAAAGTCAGGATATCAAGAGAAGGAAAATTCCTGAACCTGCTTTCCTTAAAGGATTTAATTTGCTGAGATGGGTCTTGCTCAGACATTGATACCTCTTATCTGTCCTTGTTTCTCAAAGAAACATTAGACTAGGTGCAAAGTGACACTTCAGGAAGACCACAGCCATCAAACTCTGTGGATTGAATCCCTGTCTTGTTTACCAGATGTGAAAAGCTGAAGAAAGTCAACAGAGCATGAGAAGCAGGGACCAGATCAACAACTGATCTAAAACTGCTGTATTTGCTTTGCACAAATACTTCTTGCTTTCCTAGCTCCCCATTCAATCCTGCAGTCCCTTCATTTCTAGTAAGTCCAAGAAATTAAGAAGACAACAGAAAAGAAGGAAAGGTTGAAGCGAAATTTTCAATCGAAAACAAGAATTTGTGCTGAGCTGAGCTCCTCCAACAGGTGGTACAGGAAGTATGCATCTGTCTTCCAGGTATCTCATGCATTGCACTGTTAATACTAATTCTAAAATCTTTCCGGTGTTGGAATCTGCAGAAATTACTCCACGTTCACCCTCCTTGCAAAACTATTCTTCTTTACTTCACATCTCCCCGCCGACATATTTGGAGAACAAAAGTAACAAGTTCATTAGAAAAGGACTTTTTTCCTCCACCTCCCATTTCCACTGTGATCTCTCTGTATTTCCCCAACCATTGCCCTTTTTGTACTGTTGAAAAAAATCAGATAAGCTTTCTGGCATACATGTTGCTGAAAGACTCATTCTCCTCTTGGAGATTTCTTCAGCTGTCAGGAGACACTTGCCCCCTTTGCTAGCATTGTTGGAGTGGCCTGTTAGGCTATGGGGGTGGGGAAAAAGGGGTCAGAACCCGGCAGATGCCTTTTTTGTCAAAGAAAAAAGACCCCCTGCCATCCTCTCCACTTTTCAGCACTTTCATCCACACTGGATCAAAGTGCTATTCTGCATATGAAAGGAACCTGGCATTATGCACCTCAAATTAGACTATTGCCATCCCGCTGGCTTCCAAGTCTTTCCAACAAAAGCATTCACATCCGTTCCATCATTTGCCTCATCTTCTGTTTCTTTTCTCTCTCAGCTTAGTTTTTGAGGGCCATTCAGTCCCTTGAATTATAGTCTGGAGAAGCATCTTCTTGCTCTAGGATCGCTCAGCTGGACAATTTGCTTTTAATTGTCTTAATGAACCATTGGCTGCTTCTGAGCCCTTCCCAGTGATTAACTGCATCCATTACAGCTTCCATTCAGCACCTTCAGCCAAGTCTTTTCCTCTTCCTTCTTTCTCCAAAGTGTGATTCTCTCCTTGTTCTTCACCTGGAGGAGACTATTGCTTCTCTAGGCCAGAGACCAAATCAAAGGCATTGTGACTATGGATGTCAGTAGTCCCCCTTTGTCATGTTAATGGTCCAGCAGGCCAAGTGCTAAGAAGAAACTGGGACTCCTCATTCCCATATGATGCAGCTCATTACGTCTGGTGCCCACACCTCAGCTGCCTTCAAGGCAGAAAGTTGGGACTCTCGAGGAGACATGCAAACATCTGCCTGCACACACAGGCAGGAGGAGTCTGATTATGGCAGGGGCTGAGGATACCAACAGGAAATGTAGCCCACAATGTGAAGCCTTAAGAAGATCTTAAGTTACTTTCAGGGCTGTTGTACCAGATAAGATGTGGTACAAGATGTGACCCCTGTAACAAGCTTTTGTAAAGAGAAACAAAAGGAAACAAATTCCCAAACTTGGACCACTTTTGTGAGAAAAAAATGCATTCAGGTGACCAAAAGAGGTAGGTTATCCAGAGACTCACCTAAAGGATAAGACACAAATGGTACAAGTCACTGATACAAAAGGAAATTGAAACCATTCTAGGTTACCTATAAGCTATAAGTTTCCCGAGGACTTGGTTTTATTTATATCTTTTATTCTCAAAAGCCAGCATGGCAAATAGAGGGAGAGCCTCTTCTCTACCACAATCATCCACGGCACTTTGATGACACTGTTTGCCTCAAATCAGACACAAAGATGCTGGCAGAGGTAACAGCAGTGAACTTGATTTTTGGTCTGCTGACAACAAACTCACTCTGGCACACACCGTGCCAGATTCTTGCAGTGTGCCTTTCCAGAATCAAACAAAAAGACACTCTAAAGTTTTAGGTTGTTATCAGAGATTTATAAGTGAATATACAAGCCAACCCTTCTCCAACTGAAAGCTATAAAAACTAGGGACTTCCAATAATTCATGAGGCACTTCTGAAGTAGCAAATGAATTTATCATCCTCCTCTTTGTGCAGGATTGTGTAAACATTAGGAAAGTTTGTTTTTAAAAACGCTCACAAATCATACCTTCATCAGATACATTTTTACCTCATCAAACAGAACTAGGGACTAGCCCTTTGTAGTCCTGAAACAAAGTTCAAACTTAGAACTCCTGCCTGTCTCCTACTCAGCATTTTTTCAGTTAGCAATGCTCAGCTTGTTTTGGATTAGCATTGCCATGTAGCTCCAAAAGTCAGGTCAAGATCATACTTGGGAACAATTAACCAAATGAAAAATAATTACTAGCAATCCAAATTTCTCTTAGGGTATGCCACTTTCCAATTTAGAGTACTGCCTAACCAGTATGCTAGTAGTAAAGGTTTCATTCTTCTGTACAATTACTTATTTAACAATACACTTACCACAGCCACCTCAAAATTTTATTAAAAGAAATACAGAGTGCCAAAGCAAAAAATCTGCAACTAAGGTTTCTTGGGCTGAGATTTGGTATATATTTAAAATTCAGCACCTGCAATTAAAGTTTTACTTCTGTTTTGTTGTTATTGTTTTGGTTTTGTTTTCTATTAAAATGGGAGTTGCTTTAGTCTACTTCCTCTTCCTTCTTTTTCACTGGATAATCTTAAACTTAGTGGAAGAAAAATTAAAAAACTGAGGTTAAGAAATCAGACTGGTCTTTTTTAAAAAAAAAACTTTTACTCAACTGTACAGGAAAATTCCCTTAGCAAGCAAACAGTTTGGCTTTCCAAACTGTAGAAATTATGTGAAAAAGAAATGTAAAAAATGATTAAGACATCACTGTGTCTGTGAGGAGTACACTAGTAACACAGCCAAAGCCCAAGTCATCTCCACAGGTTCAAGGACATCATATAGCAGTACTTTTTAATCTTCCAAAAATGCAATCACTGAAACTAAACAAACTTGGTATTGATGACCTGTGACTTGGCCTCCAGCTTTCTTTCACTCATCCACAGATACTCTTTGGAGTATTGCTAGATGAAGGAAAAGTTTACAAGTCCCCTCTTACCTGCCTTGATTATTTTTTCACTTGTCCTCTCCACCACAGGCCATGCGTAGCTTAGGACTAAACTTGACAGCAGTTTGGAAGATGCTAGCAATAGCATGTCTTAGAAATGCAGAATACTGAACTTTAAAATAACTCTCACCAGTTCTTCTGCACCTTTTTCTGTGGAATGGAATAATTCAGAAAATGAGCTTTTCATTAGCTAGAGTGCTTTCCCCTTTTTCTGTAAAATCAATGTACATTACTTGCATAATTCATGTAAGCATGAGCAAATCAAGATGATAAAGTTAACAGAGTAAATAATCTAGCCTTGCAATGTAATGAACAAGCTCAGACAGTTATCCTGTGCCTTCTGGTGACCATGCAATGAGATACTTTGGATTTTCTCGAAGTTCTGCAAGCAGAGGAAGCACATTACATATAAAACACTCAGCATTGATGAAACATTTTTCCACTCACCAGAACAGTTAGGCCTGGACTCTGGCTGCTCTTCCAAACAGAACAATTTTGAACCAGTGCTAACATTAAAAGCAACTTGGAGTATGTTTAAGAGAAGCTTCTGGCTTCCAAATAGAGCACAGGAGAGTAAGATGACCTTTGCAAAGTACAGAAGTGAAAAGGAGAGTTTATGTTAGTGGTAGACTTGCCAAAAAAAAAGCCCTCAAACAAGAACTGCTGAAATGGTCCCTAGCTGGTTTCATGCAGATCAGAGGCTGGAAGTTCTCAGTGTAAAAGCTTTCCAAGAAGAATAGCTAACAAAATTTTCACATAATGGAACATAAGCCAAAAGCTGTGCTTCTCATAGTAACTGGGAGCTCAGCCTTATAAAAAAAATTAGCATATCTCAAGGTACGGGGGGAATTTACAAGCCACTGGCTGTGCTGTGTGAATACCCTGAGAGGACATTCCTGGAATGAGCCAGCTGGCTCCACTGACAGATGTACCTTCCTTTGCCTTCCTGGCTGTCCACATTAGGACATGACCAGCCAACACACCAAGCTGCCTTTGTGGAAAAATCTAAAATACTCTGATTTTCAGACTCACAAAAACCCACCTGCTGCCAATGCAATCAGGGAACTGCTAGGTATTTGGCACTTCTGAAAGATAGGCTATTTATTTTTTAAAAGTATAAGGGTTTGGGCATTTTTTGTGTGTCCTCTTTCAGTTTTATTCTGGAAAGAGATTTGCGCATGCCCACAAGACCCTAAGAATTTTAAGTGACTTGCAAGAAATCTCACAGATCAGGTAAGCTATTGCTTGCAAAGTATTCAAAATTTGTGGACTTCTGTGCCAATTTCAATACATCCAAAGCTAGAATAAAGGATTTGTATTTCCCCTGCCAACCCAAAGACTTATCTGCTTTATTATTTTCCTTTCCTTGCTGACTAAATTTGAAAATAAAATTGTTAAATCATCAAAAAGTAACTGCAGTCAATCAAAATGTGAAGTCAGAAGGACGTTAGCTCAAATTGAATCACAGTAGCTTTCTAACAGGCGTCTATCAACAGCACCACTTGGAATGGATCAGAACAAAATGCATCAGAGAAAAATTATCTGAAGATTTTGTAAGCCTTATACCCTTCAGATCAACTGAACAGAGATAGCTTCATCACCTCAGTGAACAGAGTAGCCAGCAGTCCAACAATGAGCTAACCCAGCCTTCTTCAGTGATTTTGAGCCCTAGACAGACAAATAATTTTGTTAAAGGCCAGAGAACGTCACCTTTCCTACCACAGTTCCACAGCACATGGTTATACATACTCACTGTCAGAGTGTTGTGGATAAACATTTGCTTGAGGACCCCTGAGAAAAGTGGAGGTATCTGCCAAGAGCTCATCATCTACACAAACTCACCAGGATTACAAAAGTCTGACTGTTAAGAGTAAAATGGCCTAAGAAAAGCAGGAAGACTCTGGGGTGTGGAGAAACGTTGTGGTAAAACAAGAACCAAGCATGGCAAGATTTATCTCATGGGTATGTTATACTTCAGCCTCGGAAGGAAACACTTCTTCCTGGGCTAGGAAGGGCAATGCTTTTTCAGGATATGTGGAAAAGTTGCAGTACAACTGGTAGCAACTCAACTAGCAACTCCAACTATGGAAAAATGCAAGAATGTATTGGCTTAAGGTCTGTAACTTTCAGCACCAAAGCAAAAGGTCCTGGTGCACTCAAAACTGTGCAGAAGATTTTAAAGGCATAATGGGAAGTAAATACTCATTCTCCAAATTGAGTCTTGGAAATAAGATACAAACAACATTGTACAACAGCAGTTGCTTGGTGAATATCTGCTAAAACTGTGACAGAAACCAAACTGGTGCTCATTTGTGCTTCGAAGCAGCCCAGGCTCCAAAACTCCCCTTCCTTTTTACTCTTTTCCCAGGGCTGTAAGCTCATTTTTTTCACTCAAGCTCATCTTTGGGGTTTTTTGCCTCCTTACACATAAGCAGGACAGAGAAGTTACTGAAGACAGAGAAATATCAATATCACCTCTTCCCTAACTTTTCCAGACATGGCAGTATTTGAGCTTGGAAGAAAAGTCCACAAGAGCCCTGTTGGTATAGGAATCTTCCTAGACATTGCCCTAAGAAACACTAATTTAAAAACACTCATCAACCAATATCAGACATGAGTTTCTCTCACTGATGCCAGTTTTTCAGGCTCTGCACCATTTATGATTATTAATAAATATACCTATTATTAATAAATACATTGATGATTATTAATAAATACAACTAAATACAAAGCTACAAGGGCAAGCAGAGATTTCCTGTTCAGAACAGGTCGCATGCATTATGTTATTAAATGCACTTGGTGTTGAAAAGCAAATTCACATCAAACATATATTTTGTTAGGGAACCTTACACAGAAAAACATCTGTGACAGATGTGACAAGGAATGAAATCACCATCCCTCAGAAAAGCATTTCAAACTCTTGTGTAAATCCAATAAAATGAAATGGGGATAAACATTCTGAACCTGCTGAGCAATTAGGAATTAATGTAAGAAGTAAATTAAAGTTTCCCAAAAGGTTTCAGAAGTCACTGGAAGTTTTGCACATCAAGCCCACTCTAATCTCATTGAGCCCAGTGGAGATCTACAAAGTACTGTGAGTATACATGTGAATTCCAAAGACAGAGTACATTAAAACCTTTTGTCATGTGCATGCACATCACTGTCCAGAAAATTCAGTCCACAGTCTTCTAGCTGAGCAATTCTGCAAATTAAGTGTAATACTCTTGCTAGCATCTCACTTGATTGTTTCTACTTTTCTTGCACTCAGAAACAGGATTTCACACTATATGAGCACATTGAACTGGTTCTGATAGATTGGTTTAAGCCCTTCTTCCTACTGCACAAACCTGAACTCTAAATAAATTCCCCTCCTTTAACCATTAAAAAGCCCCCTCTTCCAGACTTCCCTTTCTGCATGTTTGTATGTGACCTGCTGGCATTCAACATTATTGTGTGGCTATCCAAATAAGCCCCAGAATCAGTGAAGGTGTACTTGGTGGGCTGGAGACCTGTTAAGCTCAGCCAGACTCAGTAAATTCAAAGTTTCCTGTTTGTTGCTGCTATGAAGGTGGGGAGGAGAATGGTAGTAGGGTCCATTCCTGATGGTCAAATGCTCAGTGCTCAAACTCATATACTAACTGCTATCACACTTGCTTCTTCTAATCAGGCTGGCTGTACCTCCCAGACTCAATGGCAATAGGCATCAATGTTTCAGGATCAAATTCAAGTCGCAATGGTGATGTATCAAATTCTTCTAACTTGATAGTATTGATGCTCTGCCAGGTGACAAGAAGCATTGAAGATGGGAAGCTTTTCCACATCCATCCTTAAATGGTAAGAGTGAGATCCAAGGAAGACAACTCACTCCTTTGGTATGTCCTCTGGTCAGCATCAAAGCTTAGTACTAAACCCAGAAGCGCCATCCTTCACAGCCTCTACTGCAACCTCCTTGTACAACCCCTTCCAGAAGACTTTTCAGACGAAGCAGACAGCACTGCTACCTGAAAAGTGTCCTGCTTGTCTAATATGTGCACACCAGAAAAGTATGAATTTACAAACATAAACATAGCAGTACCACTGGTTAAGAGGTGCAAACCTGAGCCCTACACCAGGCTTACAGCTAGTATGTCCAATTGCATATAGACTCCTAAATGTTTCAAACCACGTAAAACAAAACATGAAGGCTGTACACCCTGGCAAATAACTCCCTCATTCTCTGTCCTTGGCTATGGAAACTGACAAGCCACCCCAGCTCTGGGACATGAGATTTCTCCCA
Organism: Patagioenas fasciata; assembly: GCF_037038585.1. Lineage (NCBI taxonomy): Eukaryota > Metazoa > Chordata > Aves > Columbiformes > Columbidae > Patagioenas > Patagioenas fasciata. Next base: position 44,263,900 of record NC_092560.1, read on the forward strand.
AGCTCATTTTTTGCAAGGAAGATAATCAAATAAATATCAATTCAAATCATAATTCCCTTTTAAGCCTGTTTCCTAAAAATATCCAGCCTCTGCTGGGACTATATCACTCCTCTGCAGAGGCGCTACTATTAGCACCTTTATTTTGCATCCATGAAGGAATATACAGACAATTTTATTATGGCTCAGTTGATCCAGCCCCATGTTTTCAGTTTACTCAGTGACCACATAATTCTGCTCCAGAGGCCATCAAAGTTATGTCACCACAATGTTTATCTTGAATGACCTCATAATACTCAAAAGCCACTGGGGCAACCCTCAGTGCATTGGGTTAAGGATATATTTAACAGAATGACAGAACGTTAGGGACCTCAAAAGATCATCTAGTCCAATCCCCCCACTGGAGCAGGAACACCTAGATTAGGTTACACAGGAAATGTGTCCAGGTGGGTTTTGAATATCTCCAGAGAAGGAGACTCCACAATCTCCTTGGGCAGCCTGTTCCAGTGCTCTGGCACGCTCACTGAGAAGAAGTTTCTTCTCATATTTAAGCGGAACCTGTGTTCCACTTTGTACCCATTGCCCCTTGTCCTATCATTGGTTGTCACCAAGAAGAGCCTGGCTCCATCCTCCTGACACTCACCCTTTACATATTTATAAACATTAATGAGGTCACCCCTCAGTCTCCTCTCCTCCAGGCTAAAGAGACCCAGCGCCCTCAGCCTTTCCTTATAAGGGAGATGCTCCACTCCCTTACTCATCTTTGTGGCTCTGCACTGGACTCTCTCAAGCAGTTCCCTGTCCTTCTTGAACTGAGGGGCCCAGAACTGGACACAATATTCCAGGTGTGGTCTCACCAGGGCAGAGTAGAGGGTGAGGAGAACCTCTCTTGACCTACTAACCACATCCTTTCTAAGACAACCCAGGATGCCATTGGCCTTCCTGGCCACAAGGGCACAGTGCTGGCTCATGGTAATCCTGTTGTCCACCAGGATCCCCAGGTCCCTGTTCCCTACACTGCTCTCCAACAGGTCATTCCCCAACTTATACTGGAAACGGGGGTTGTTCCTGCCCAGATGCAAGACTCTGCACTTCCCCAGGTTATACTTCAGTAAATTTTCCCCCGCCCAACTCTCCAGCCTGTCGACATCTCACTGGATGGCAGCACAGCCTTCTGTCATGTCAGCCACTCCTCCCAGTTTGGTGTCATCGGCAAATTTGCTGACAGTGCACTCTGTTCCCTCATCCAAGTCACTTGTGGGTGCATTCCATCTGGACTCATGGATTTATGGATGTCCAGATTGCTTAATTGCTCCTTAAGCTAGTCCTCATCAACCAAGACAAACTCCTCCATTGTCCTGACTTCCTCTGGGGCCTCAGGGATAAGGGGCTCCTCAGGACAGCCTCCAGCAGTGTAGACAGAGACAAAGAAGGCATTCAGTAACTCTGCCTTCTCTGTATCTTCTGCTTGAAAAAGCCAAAGTTGGCCCTACTGAAGTCCAGGGTTGTGATTCTGCCTGGTATTCTGTTCCTGCCACATGTGATCCTGAACTCCACCATCTCATGGTCACTGGAGCCAAGGCAGCCCTCAGCCTTTACTGCTTCAACCACACTCTTCTTTTTAGTGAGGATGAGATCCAGCAGCACTCCTCTTCTAGTTGGCTCATCCACAATTTGCATCAGAAAGTTATCATCAATGCACTTGAGGAACCTCCTGGACTGTGGATGGCTTGCTGAGTACTCCTTCCAGCAAACATGAGGGTAGTTAAAATCCCCCACCACAACCAGGGCCTGTAATTGCGAGGCTGCTCTCAGCTGCCTGTAAAAGGCCTCATCATCTTCCTCATCCTGATCTGGTGGCCTGTAATAGACACCCACAACAGTACCACCCCTGCCAGCCTGCCCCTTAATTCTCTGCCCACAGACTCTCAACTTGCTCCTCATCTGCCCTGCACAGTACTCAATACAATGTAGTTGCTCTCTCACATAGAGAGCAACTCCACCACCTTGCCTTGCTGGCCTGTCTCTCCTGAGAAGGACATAGCCATCCATGACCACATTCCGGTCATGTGAGCTGTGCCACCATGTCTCTGTAGCTCCCACCAAATCATAATCTCCTGATCAAACACAGGTTTCTAACTCCTCCTGCTTATTCTCCATGCTGCATGCATTGGTGTACAGGCATTTCAGGAAGCAAGCTGAGCACACTGATTTCACCCTAGGGGGATGGGAGGCCTTCCGGTCTCCATCAATTCTAGAGTGCTTCCCCACTGATGCAAGCCCAGCTACAACCCCATCCCCCTTCAAACCTAGTTTAAAGCTCTCCAAATGAGTTCTGCTAATTCCTGTCCCAGTCTCCTTTTGCCCTTGTGAAATAAACCTTTCCCACATATCACTGTCTGGACTGGTGTCTTATAAAACCAGCCATTATCAAAGAATCCAAAGCCTTGCCTGTAGCACCAGTATTGTAGCAAATCATTTACAGACTGATTTCTTCTATTCTATCCCACATTGGCACCCAATAATGGAAGGAGGGAAGAGAAAATCACTTGCATGCCAGACTCTTTCACCAACTGTCCCAAGGCCTTGAAATCATTCTTCATTCTCCTCAGACTACGGGATGCAGCTTCCTCCCCATCTGTCTGGAAGATCAGCAGGGGGTATTAGTTCGTTGAGTGCACCAGGTTGGGGAGTGCCCTGGTGATATCCCTGATCCGGTCTCCAGGTAAACTACACACTTCCCTGTGATGAGGATCAACTCTGCATATTGGGCCCCCTGTTCCTCTCAGAAGGGAGCCACCTACTACAATTACCCTTCTTTCTTTCTTATCGGAGGCAGTCTTGAGGTGTGGAGACAACTGCCTCTTCCTATGTGACCCTGTAGACAGGCGTTCCACTACATCCTCACCTACCTCTCCTTCGAGATCCAGGGCCTCAAACCTATTACAGAAGCTAAGTGGCTAGCAAACCTATCACTGGGGAAGCAAAGCAGGTAGGGAGGGTGGTTGCCCATGACGCCGAAATGGAACTTGCTTCCAACCCTCCTCATCTTTTTGGTCCCCTACCTCTGCCCGACAGTAACAGAACAGGGGCTGTCTCATGTCTCCCCCCTCTGCCTGACAGGGTGGAGGATCCATCACCTTTAGGGGGGTATCCCCCTGGGGCCATTCTGACTGGTACACCAGGGAGTTACTCCCCCAATCTCCTTCTCACACTCCCTGATGGTCCTCAGTCTCTCGACCTCCTCCTTAAATTTCACCACCATACTGAGCAGATCTTCCACCTGCTCACACCTCACACACATGGAATGGCTATCTCCCTCCCCCAGCACCAGTAGGCTACTCCCTCCAGCCAGAGACCTGAACAGTCAGAGATCGGGGCAGGCTCTGACTTTTTGTGACTAGCTCTCTGTCTGGAGATCATCATCAGCTGCAGTCTGGGAAGCTGCCAATAGATGAGATGGTCTACCGAGCAAGGAGGGACAACCTCTGCACCCTGCTGCGCAAGCTACCACATCCACTGCTGCAGCACAATGTGGCTGGTACTCAGTCGCTTCACAAGCTGGTCACCCCTCTCAGTACCTGGTGGACAGCGATACATCGCTGCCCTCCCTGAGGCTTTTTCAAGGCGAGGGGCGGGGGTGTGATCGCTGTCACTGTGGTAACGCCCATGCCACGTCAGCCACTCTCACAAGGGCTGCCGGGTGCTGCTGGGTCACAAAATCGAAATGAAAATTCCTCAATACCTCTAGATCTGCCGACACGGCTCCAGTGCAGCTCAATATTTATTTGAAATGTGGTCAGACAGACCAGTCGGCTAAGGACATCAGACAATGGTCCACGAAAGGATTGCACATTTTAAAAAGCCATCATCATAAAACAGACCCCAGCAATCACAAAATAAAAATAATTTCCAATTTAAGCCTAACTTTTTTTTTTTTCTTTCCTGCTGGTGGAATTGTTGCAACACCACTGCACAAGATGGTTTGCAATTTTCCACCACCAGAAAGTGCTAATTCAATTTCAATTTAAAATAGCTGAAAACCACTATTTGATGCAAGTGCTGCCATGGCTGACCTTGTGTTACTCTTCAAAATAGTTTTAATTCAAATTTTCTGCTTAATAATTTCCAAGGACATGCTTTTATCTTTTAAAAGGCTGTTACTACATTTTCCTAGTGTAATTTTCTTGGATCTCACTTCTTCTCCATGAATGTTCAAAGAGGCTGGACAGCGGTTTGTTGCACCCTGTTCTAGATCCTGTAAAGGAAGACTTGGCTGTGTGCCATCTAGTCCTGCTGGTTTTGAAATGGTTAATTTAGCCAGGTATCCTCTCACCCTCCCCTCATCAATAATGTAATGACTAAACCAACATCAGTTCTGTTCCTTTCCTGGTAGTCCATAGCAGCACTGCTTTTTAATTAAAATATTTGCTTGCTTCAGCCTGTCTGCCATCCTTAGATACTCCATACCTGTTATTTCAAGAGCTTTTGAGCTTCTCTCTTTTTATTTTCCTTTCCTACCTCTACGGTTTTTGCTCCCATGCTGCAAAATAGTGCAGAGAATATTCTTCGTCACAAAGGACTCTGCATCAGTGCAGGCCCACTGGTGGAGAGTTCTCAGTTAAAATCTGGCCACCAGAAAATCTATTTTGAAACACTTGTTGCTTCTGCCAAATCCATTCTCTTATCATGGCTTTATTGAGCCTAGAAGCAAATATTTTGTTCATCAAGTCAAGTAAAAAGTGTTGGATTTAAATGAGCATAGTCAATTTCCTTCTTTTGGAAGGGAACACAGGCAACAAAGCATCAGCTGCAGCAATAACTGCTTTGGTTAAACCCCAAAGTCCTCTGAAACTTCTCCATGGTTTTGCGTGGCAACTACACATTTACAGGCTACTCAAGGCAGGTAGGCAGGAGCAGTACAAGGGACGTCCCATGTCTGCTTCTGTAAAGATTTTTTACAGTCTTTTGAACTCCTGGCTGCTGACACAAGAAAATACCTCTGCATTTGTCATGAGGGCCTTCATTCTCAGCCACGTTCTCTTTAAAAACCCCATAATGGAGAATAGGGTGTCTTTCAATGGTATTGGCAAGCACTACAGCTACAACACAAAAGAAGCCTTTGCAGAAAGCACGCACTCCAGAGGGAAAAAAAAAAAAGCCCAAATGCTACTGTCTGGTTCCCTTTTTACGAAGAGTGACCAGATGTATGCACCAAGACTTCTGAAACAAGTTACCAGGAGCTACCAGAAACCTGGATCATGGGCTGGCACTGGCAGTTAACGCTTCTAACTGCAAAGGTCTTCCTCCTCCTTTGCATATGTGAAATATCACAATCTCAGTCACACTGCTACAGCTGTTTAGGACAGAGCTCCCAAAACACTTGCTGCTCCTCTTTCCATATATTATAGCAGTGCACACCAAAGACAGACTTTAGCCTGGCTTCGCTCACCAGCCTGTGCTACTTACTAGCCATGGCTGTACCACAGCTTGGGAAGTCTGTAGTCATGCATGGCCTGAGTCCTGAGCAGCACTGCAAAAAGTCAGATACTGTGATCCAAGCACTCTGTCCAGGATCACTGCACAAACTGAGTGCACTAAAACACCACAATCTTTCCACATTTTGCTTGATTCTTGATTATTCTAACACTATTTAATAAGTATTTCCTATCCACCGAAAGTTTATCAGATTTACTACATTAATGGAATGAATGTGTAATTACAATTCATTTGCAAGATTTTTGACAAATTTGGATCTCAAGTCTGTCTCATCTCTTGAGCCTACAAACCAAAAAGGGCACTTAAATCAAAGGACTTTTCATACTTACAAATAGGCTATATATTTAAGCAAGCTAATTCAGGAAGTCTTCCCAGGACAGGGCTCTCACAACAAACTGAAAGCACCATTCTGTAACAGGCTAAGGAACTCAAAATAACAAAACTGATTATGAACTCCTGGCCCCCTATCTCAATACATGAGATTTATTATGCAAATCCATTTATTGTTGTTGTTTATGATTCCAAGGTCAAAAATATCCTCAGAAGTTCTTTAAAACAGCAAAATTTTACAACAATTATGGGAAAATGAAAAGATAACCTCGGATGGATCAAATGAAAATATGGGCAAAAAATCAAAACTGATACACAAATAAACATGAATTATTGGGAAGGTAGCCATACCATCCCGCTGGATCTGTGGGTAGCAGAGCACCAGAAAATCTGATCAATGACATGATGCTTTTGCAAAAGACAGTTTCCAAGGCCATAAATATGCAATTGTTGAGAAGTAATAAACCTGTCCTATCCAGCCCTGTTGATGCATCTGCCAGACCCTTGCATCCAGTTTTTGACACTGCTGAGATGGAAACAAATTCAGAGTACAGAGGAGAAAAGGAAGACTGTTCAGAGTTTTGGAAACATAAGCTACAGGAAAAGATAAAGAAACTGGCTTGATCAATTCAGAAAAGAGAAGCCGGAGGAAGGAGGCAGGTATCACCACAGACCATTCTGACAACAAAAGGTCATTAATAAAGGAAAAGGCTGTAGAGTTGTGGTCCACAGCCTGGGGACATGAAGAAGACATCAGTTCAGCTTGCAACAGCAAGTGTTTTAGGTACAGGGGGGGAAGCTGAAGTGGGAAGGAATGAAGCAGGGATGGATTCTCCAGGGTCACTATACAGTCTCCACCACTGGATTTAAGATACCATTAGCCTCATTTCCCAAACATCATTTTGGTGTACTTCTCCTGCTTTGGGAGAAGAAGATGAAATAGGTTTCCAGAGCTTCAGCTAGTCTTCTTAGCTGTCATAACCAAATGCTCACACACTACAAGTAACTGCTTCTTCAGGTAAGAAGACAACTGGAGACAGAGACATACTGCTGTTAGGAAGGGCTGATGGTGCTCAGCAGAGACTGATGAAAAGCACAGCTGGTCCTCCTGCTATGAAGCTCCCCCCACACCTTGTAAATCCTTTGAGCCAGTGTGGCAGTTGCAAATCCTCCAGTGAGATCTGGAGCCTTCAACAGGACAGTTGATGGCTTTTCAGCACCTTTTGCGCCCCGCTCTGCCTGTCCTCACATACACACCTAGGATCATGCTGACAGTTATGTACACCCCTAGGATCATGCTGACATTTACGTCCTCCCCACCTAGGGGCAGAAGCGATGGGACCCTCAGTCAGCTGACAGTGTCCCAAACAAAGAAGGTGCCCAGAGAAGCTGAGAAGTTTCTCAACCGTGTTGTAATGACCTCAACCAGATCTGACCAGGCTATAAAACAGAGTCCTCATCGAAGAACCCCTTTGAGTGGTCTTCTCAGAGCAGCAGGTCTGTGAACTGGAGCCCTCCCCTTAGCCTGGTACACTGTGTAAGGAGACTTTCCAAGACTGAGTGGCCTCGCCTCCTCCTTTGGGTAAGTGGTTGGTTGTCTCTGCTGGATGTATCATTGAGTGAGTCCTCGTCTAACCTAAGCAAGTGATTGTTTCTTCTGTACACTTCAGCAAGAGGTCTCTGGTTTTGTTTCTTGTGAGTATATGTGTGCACACTGTGGATCCTCATTACTCTTATATAGTTATACCCCAGTAACCTCCTCAACTGATATCTGAACCTGTATTCTATGTTATCAGAGTGCTAAATAATTGTATAAACCCCATTTCTAGTTGGTTTATTTACTATACTTTTCTGGCTAGAATAAAATCTCTTTTGGAACTTGTTGTCCACTTAAAACCAACTTTGGGGTGTCTCCATGACAGCCACTCAAATGGTTTCCCTGATAGCCAAAGCTTAAGGCTCACGGCTGTATCCTGTCCTTAAATCTGGTGCACAGGGGAAGCCTTGATGTGGTCTGCTAGTGTCTTCTACTGTACATTTCTGTATTGCAACACACATGTGGTAGTTTTTCAGCCTTTGACGCCTGCTTACCATCCTCCCCAGGCTATATTCTTAAGGAAAGGATGCCCAGAAAATGTCCCATTTCAGATGGTAAAGTAAGTAAAATACTGAGTACTACCTCTGTCCAACCAAAGGCAAAAAGAAAGCAAGCTCTCTTTTTAGAAAGTGTATTAGAAAGCAATGAAAAAACCAAGCAAGACACCTCAAACTGGCATTTCCTACTATAGTAGCATCAATTCATGTCCATCTCCATTTTGAACTGACATAATACTTGAGGATTTCTCTTTTTTAAATGTTTGTTGCCTTATTTTTACCACTTATCTCTGCAACATTCCCCATCTTAGAGGCCTTGCTGCTTTGCCTAGAATTTTCTTGTCTCTAGTGATACCAGAATATTAGATCTTTCCAGCACTGGAAAACTGAGCACTGAAATGAAGGAAACAGTCATACTGACTGACAGGTGGTTCCAATATCTAGTCTTTTTTGTATATTTGTGTCTCTCTATTTAAAAAGTTCCAGATGGTGCTGTAATATGAAACTGAAATTGGCTAAAGAACAGAATATTGTATGCACAATAATGAAATAAGAGCCATCTAGTATGGGGAATATGAATGTATGCATAGAGAAAGTCAGTGTCCAAATTAATACAATAATCTTCCCAAATATTAATTTCTGAGAAGACAAGTTATAGAAAAGCATACTTCTTTTGGTAAATTTGTTAAACTCAGTAAACACACAAGATCTGAAAGGTTTCAGTTCCTTACATGACAGAATCATTTGATCTTGGAGACTGTCTACATAGCAGTGGCCCTGCTTTCTCTACTGAAAGCATAATCCATGGAGAAGATGCTTAGCGGAGCACTTGGAAAGCAAGCAACAATCTTCGCCTCTGCTCTAAGCCAAAAAGCACTGACTCTCTTCCTTTGCATCCTTGTAACATAGCAACACAGCTGAGAGCAAAGCCAAACCAACAATAAGCAAAGAGTCTTCTCGCCCCTAGAAATCCGAGGAGATACACTGCACTTTCCTAACAGCTGGAAAAATTACTTGTTCACAGATCCTTCTGCAGTGACACTGATGATGGGGCTGTCACAACGCAGGAAAAGTAACTTTGAGAAGATTCAGACTTAACACCCTCTTACAAACTGTGCCACTGAAAAGAACAAGGGTTCTTTAAATAGCTCCTTCAAAATCCAGTACTATAAGATATAGATTTTGGTCTATCCCAGACAGCCCTAATGAGCAACGATTTTCAGATCCAGACAGAGGACATAGGAGTCCAAGTCTCATTGAAACTAATAGGGCTTGTTCTTCTAATCCACTTAGCACTCTTCAAAATCTGCTTTAGCCAACATGTATTAACTTATCTGGCAAACATTACATCCAGGAGCAAAGCATGCGTTCTGCCTTCACACTACAGGAAGTCTATAGGAAAATACTGAGGAATTCTGGAAACACTTTCAAGTTAGTTCTCAGGTGTTCCCTGCACTGAATTGACAGTGGTGTTCAGCACACAGGGGCAAATGCTCCTCTCTTTCACTTTGTATCTGCTACAGCGCAGGAGTAATTGGGCATTCACTCCATGCGGTAAGCACAAGCCCACCAACATGATACATATGCTTGAACTAAAAGTTAACACAACCCAGTTATCACTCATTAAACCATGGAATACAAAGCACTCTGGCTGAGGCCATATAGGAGCCAGAACTTAGCCACACTCCCCCGCCCAGAAGTATGTGGCAAGTCACTTTGGTGCAGCACTATACTCTGAAGTAATTATGTTTTAAAAGATAATCTTAAAAACCATGACAATCTAATACCTACTAAAGGATCAGAGATTTATTAAGAGGTAAACCACAAAAAACACATGCTATAGTTGGGTCTCTGCAACGCTGGGCCACTGTCCTAATAAAATCCGTGCTAAAATTAAACAAATATAAATTAACAAAATCCACCTTCACTAAATCATTTACTGGGAAAACATTTTTTTAAAATAGAAAAGATCACAAACAAGAGCAGTACCACCCAAGGTTAGCAAACACATTAACAGAGTAGTACAGAAAACAAGGAAAACAACCCTAATCTTGTATTTCCTTTTCTCCTGGGCAATTATTTGGTTATTGCTTACAGAATAGATTTTGTATCTATCCACAAAAACACATCTGATGTAATTCTGATACAAGTTTTCTACTTTTCGCCATTCCAAAAAGACATTCTTTGCACTTAAATAAAACATTTGAAATCTATTTTATTAACATAGCCCCACTGCATGTGTAAAGTCTACACTTATTGATGGGCTAAATCCACATTCTTTCAAAGCAGTCTCACTACTTCATACATCTCTCCTCAGCATGCTTTGCAGGAACAACCCCAGTTCCAGCTCTCCAAAAGCCTACTGAAATGGCTCGTTGCTACTCAGGAAACTGCATTCTCAAGTTAGGAAATGATCAGCTTCTCAGGAGTCCATAAAAAAACCTGAATCTAGAGTAAAGCATGTGGACAGGCTATATTCATTTTTGGAAAGCCAGCAGCAGAAGTAGCATGTGCTTCCCCTTTAGCCCACAGGACCTGTTTGCAGAAACTTGCCTCCAGCCACCATTTGCCAGTAAGGCCCTCTGTCTCCTTGTCCTGATTACCAAAGCCTGCCTCTACTCTCAACCTTGTCTTGCAAGATCTCCTTTGTGTCCTTATACATGTCCTCTGGGCTCAGCCTCCTTTCATTTTTATCTGCTGACAACTCTCTAGCATGTTTCAGAACTAATGACTCAGAGAAGACAAAGAGGTAAAGGAGAAAAGACCATGGAACCAGAGGTCCTGATGTGGGAGATATGAGGGATTTTATTGAAAAGAATGGACATAATATGGAACTGAATTGAACAGGCCTTTGAGGCCTATGTGTCCAGCAGGAGAGCAAGAGTCGAGCCAGCCTACGTGCCTTGTGTAACTTTGTGCAGCCGTGAGTGAAAGCTAAAGAAAGAGTGTTCAGTGAAGAAGAGTCAGCAAGTCAGCAATAAAATAGATACATTTTGCTTAATAGCAGAACTCATGCAGATATGTAAAATCCAATCACTTGTTAGTTTGCAGCACGTTAACAGTAGCTATTGTCCAATTACATGCAGCCTTTAGATGCGTGGAAGCACATGGACAGGTCAAAAAGATACTTAAGGAGAGCTATAACAAGCAATAAATGGCTTTGCTTGAATTCACATTGGATTGTGTGGAGTCCGTGATTTTCATCCTCGCAAGTGGTGACCCCGACGTGATCCACAAGGAGAACTGACGGCAAGGGGACAACTGCTGTGAGGAACAAGCCCTGGCTGCAGTCAGCAGAGCTGGACCGTGACCGGCATGCAGTCTGCAGGCTGCGTGCCTCCCATTCGCTGCCGTAGCAACAAGGGAGGAATAGAGGATCCGATATCATTGCAACGGATACCCAAAGAGGTGAGCAGCCGGGGGTGAGAGGAGATGGGGTAAAATACATCTAATGAAGAAGAAGCAACAGTGCAGCTCCTCTTGCATATCCTCTCTAGGAGAGGGGTGACATAAGAAGAAAATACTCTCAAAAAACTATAGATATAGTGCAGAGATAATGGGTTTCCTGCCAATCCATCAGGAGTTTTTCAAATAGAAACTTGGGGAAAAAATGTGAAATGCGTTGTGGGAGGCAATCAAGCAGCTTGTCAGGAATGTGAATTAACTGTTTTACTGGTTTTTGTTACAGTTTTTTTTAAGTATTGTGTGTGTAAGTGCACTGTAAGCCTTCTGATGGTTTTTACTTATGAGATGGGGTTGGGAATGACTTTTTTTCAGTCATGTTCCTAAGAAGTCAGTATTGGGAGGTGTTTTAGAACTTAGGAAAGCATTTGGAAATATGAGGAAGGAAGATCCTGTGAAATATTATAATCAGTGGTGGCTGCTGTGTAAGTTAGATGAAGGGGAAAAAGTGGCTGAAGAACAGAACCTTGAAGTATAACACTTTGTTGCAAATACTGTTAGTTTTTGAGTGAGAATAGCAGGACAAAGTGCGGCTCTGCAGAAGATCATTAAATCATTATGGACGGTTTTGCGGGTGGAATGATTTGGGCTTCAACAGGCTGGGGGAGAATTGGCTGATGGCACATGGGTCATGGGGGGCTTGCTGGGGTCTGCAAGATGTTTTCCTTATTAACCTGTTTTCTTTGTAGGTATCTGTTTAAGCATATTACAGTTTAATAAGTCTTTGCCTGTTATATAGTACAGTAAGTTCACAGAATCATGAAAATCTGTTGAGTCAAGATGTACATTTGGTGATTATACAGAAGATAGAGAATAATTTACTTCCATACTGTGTGAACGTGATGATAAGATTTTGTGTGTAATAGCTGTTACTTTTCTTTCCAGCATGCTAGCTTTATTCCAACATGCAGACTTGGGCAACTCTGTGATAGGCAGTGTCTCATGTCGATGTACTAAATTTGGCTTTTTTGTATGCACACGAAGTAAAGAATCCTGTTTTGGGATAACAGTTGTAGCACGCCAGATGAAATACTAAGAAAAGCATTGCCCAGTCCAGCTTGCTAGAGCAGCGGGTGTGCAGGTGCCGGTTGGGCTCCAGCGCGCACTGACCTTTTTGTCAGGGAGACCCAGCAGTACCTCCACCTGGCTGAGCAGTAAGAGCTTCAAAGGTGCAATGCTATAACTGAGATATTGTTTTGAATAAGTGTAACTGTCATCCATTTGCATATTTGAATTTGGTATCTGGTTTTCATATCTGAGCTCAGTATTTTAATTTTCATACTTATATTTGGTACCAAAAGAATTTTGTTTGGGCAGATAATTACAAAATGGGAACTGGTTCCAATAATAAAGTACCACCTTGCTCCCCCTTAGGATGCATCCTTATATATTAGAGTAACTTTTTGAGGAAATATTCTGATAAAAGAAAACACTCATCCCATGTTCAAATGCAATATAATTTCAAGTTTCCTTCTATCTTGAGGTGGTGTTGTACTCGAGTGTAGTTTAAGTGTAGAATTCTGAGTTTTAGTGCTATATTGTAATCAATGTTGTTCTACAGAATTTTGGAAAAAATTGGATGAAGTATAATAGTGTAAGTTAATTTGCTCTTATTGTTATCTAATAATTTTGAGAACAGAAAAGAATTGAAGTAATTAAACTCTGATTCACAGTGAATTTATGTGCTAGTTGGAAGTATGAGAAATTAAACTAAATGCTATGATGGATGTGAACTTGAAAGAGGTTATGTTTAAAAGTTGCTAGAATATGAACTAATTTGGATCTAGCAAAATAAAAGTAATAGACTGATGGTTAATATGCTGTTTGCAAAAGGTAAATGAGGCTGAGGAATGTAGCTATTGCTGAGCTAACTGGAATTGCATACAAAGTGTATTATGTTTGGAATGAAATGGGAAAAAAAAAAGCGAAATGTCCCAAGCCTGTACTGTATAGCATGAATATAAATTTCCGGCCTGTGTCAAGCTGCAAAGTAATCTCAGCTCATTGTAACCAAGGAGTTTGCCAGGGCCAGGCAATTCCCACTTAGCACCAGCAATCACGCCACCTGCATGGCCTTGTCTGTATCTAAACTGCAGCAAGACTAGCTGCCTGCTTCTAAAGCAATGAAAAGGGGGGGGTTTCCCCTGCCCACTGCAGCGATGTTGTAATATGGCAGTCTAAGGGTAAAATTTAAAGGCATCTCCAGAGGATCCACAGTTCTAATGAAGCTGAGAAATTAAACCAAAAAACTTTTAATAGACTCCGTGGTAACTAGTTGTAAAAAACTTCTTAGTAAATTCACCGTGATAGTTTTTGAGATTGTGGGAAAGAAAGAAAGGCCATTTTTTGAAACCAATAGAATACCAAATTTGGAACAAAGTTTTAACAGATGAATTCTCGTGTTTGTCAGAAAGCCCTATACCTCTCTTGGGTTAAGATTTGTTAAGTAAATTGTAAGTTCAAATAATGTTTTCTGAGAATTTTGTTCAGTTGCATGTCCCATAAGAAGATGCTTGGAAGGTGCAGATCTCCTTACTGCAAGCGACAAATCTCCAAGGAAATTTTGCATGCTGTATCTCCACTAGTATGGGCAACCAAAGTATCAGTAAAGGCAGCACAAGAGTCAGCAAGTCAGCAATAAAATAGATACATTTTGCTTAATACTAGAACTCGTGCAGATATGTAAAATCCAATCACTTGTTAGTTTGCGGCACATGAACAGTAGCTATTGTCCAGTTACATGCAGCCTTTAGATGCGTGGACAGCACGTGGACAGGTCAAAAAGATACTTAAGGAGAGTTGTAACAAGCAATAAATGGCTTTGCTTGAATTCACATTGGATTGTGTGGAGTCCGTGATTTTCGCCCTCACATCCTGACACCTAGCATATGTGTTTGGAGCATCCAATCCCTCCTCTCCCACTTCACATACCCCAGTCCTACAAGAGCATAGGTAGGGCACTTGCAAAATATGCTACACTGCAGTGTGGGGCCCAGGCCAGTTTAGATTGTGCATAAACAGTTAAAGTGGGTATGTCAGCAGGCTGTTCCTCTGAAACTATTACAGTTAGATAATTACCCAATAGCATTGTTACATTATGATTCTTTCCTTTACAGTACTGCATCTCATTCAACTTTCCCTTCCATCTAGCCAAGTCTTGGCTGGATGCACCAGTTATGCTACCAGCTCTCCTGCTGCTGGGAGTTCAAAGCCTACTTACTGCTCTTGTGCAACTACATTGCATCCCAGCTGCCTAGTGAAATGATACACTGCTTGCGGGCAGCAAAGTAAAATCTAGAATACAGTGACCACTGAGGATACTAAACCTAGAAGATATCTAAGAAAAGGCCAACACTTATTTAATCCAGCTGACCTAATTCACATGCTTCGATCTGTTTGAACAGGTAACACTCTTTATCAGCAGATCCAGATCAGAAGCCACAAAAATCACATTACAAGGAACATGGTTGAATGGAATCTCTTTTCTTGCAGATGTAGTCCCAAATCAGCCCCTTTTCCTGGGCTGGTTTCTAATTTCTAGTGAAGTTTCCCAGATCAAAAGATTAATGAAGGACTCAGTCTGTTACACAACTCATTCTCCTGTAGAAGATATGATCATCCATTTTAACAGTACACCACTGATAAGAGTGTATCTGGCACTTCCTCTCATCCCTTCTTCCTTCCTTGCTCCTGACTGCATTTTCCTGCATGCATTTTCCACCATGCTCTCTCTGTCACCACTGGACCCTTCTCTGGTTTGTAAACCACTGAAGTGTGGCTCTTTACAAAAGCAGCAACAGGGTTGGATGGTTGCAAAGTTTTATGAGTAATGCAATCCCTTGATTTGGGAATAACAAGGCAGCAAGGACTTCAAGGCCATAACTGCTAGACTACCCTGCAACCCAGTGGTATGCTGCATCCACAGTTTTCTGCTGTGCCCACATACTGTCTTCTGTCTATGACCTCCTGTCAGGAGTTCTCCAGCTAAAAACTCCAGTACACATTTTGTACGTCCACGCCCAGAGCGCTTTTGATACATGGGTCCAGAAACGTTACCTATTCCTGCCTTGCTAATGTAGCTTATCTTCCTCTAATTCTTATTACCAAGCAGTGAAACAAAGCAACTCCTCCATCTCTGTGTCTGCCTGGTCAGCATCTTCTCAGAACAGCTGTAATGCATTCACCATCCCTCAGCAATAATGCACCTCTAGTTCAGAAACTCCCTATGTCTGATAACCAGAAAGTGGGAGATCAAACAGAGCAAAATAAATTTATGTATGTTGTGTTTCTTATGCTCATTCTCTAAGTACCATACAGGTGAAATCTAGCTGAAACCATGACTCCTAATTTTTATAGTTAGGCAGTGAAGGCAAAGCTCTTATTAAAAAGTCAGGCTGAGCTGAGACAGTGGGTACTGCTATGTTCACTCTTTGCCCAGAAATTTTACGTTTCACTGCTCACTGGAAAGAACATAATGAATAAAATTTGTCTTGTTGCACAATTTGGAGATGTAAACACTCCTTACTCAGGAGAGAACTGATAAAGTGGAACAGGAACCTCCCATGCCACATCTGAGGCACAGAACGGCACATTAAACTCAGCACAGTTCACACAGTAACAGGCTGTAAATCAGGGACAGCTGGACAAGTTGTTCAAGTGCAAACAAGAAAACGAAAAGGTGACAAAGACTTTCACCAGTTATAAAGAAAGAAGTCTCTCTGCTGTAATTGAACACACCACTAAAAATTACTGATGCAATGTGAGGCAATCTTTAGCATGCTTCTCCAGCCAGCTTGCTGTACAGCATTAGCAGGGTGCACTCAAATACAAACCATAATGGGCCACTCCCATGTCTGTTTCTGCTGTATGCCCCATCCCTGACTCTCAACACTGCAACTGCACTGCTTCTTGCCAATACACACCTCTCTTGATGCGCTGAATCTACAAAGCTCTGCCTAGCTGCAAATTAGCACAGGGAGACAGTGGCTAGCAAAGCCACATGGAGTCGTCACTATCTCACTAGGACAAGTTGTGAGGCTCTCCTCAAGGGCCCTGAAAAGACACAGACATCTGAAACCTTAAGGGATATATGAAGAGTGATGGAGAACATGAAGCACCCATCTCATAAGTTGTACCCCATGTCTTTAATTCTGCAGTTAAGCATTGCCTTCTCTAGTTGCCGCTCCATTTGCCAGATGATGTACAGAACAAGTGACTTGACTCTACCACATTTCAGTGACAGAGCTTGGTGTAAGTCAAGATCAATCACCTTGAAAAGCCTTGGAGCCAAATTCTGCAAGGTTACACATTGTTTGAAAATCAGAAGAAAACAGTATGAGCAGATATGTATGAAATGTAAACACTGAAGAACAACCAGACCTCTACAGGACATGCTGAGTGACCACCACTGGTATAGCCTGGAGTGGCAGAGAGGAAAGCAGTGATGTCAAAACTAGCAGAGGATCTCTTTTGCTCTTTTCCCTGTACACTCTCTCACTTACTTGATGAGTTTGTAAAACCCCTGTGGCTTAGTAGTCTCTGTCCTTGAGAAATTCCACTTTAGCCTTCTCCACTCCTGTACCAACCATTTCACTACCCATCTTCCCATGGCTGCTCATGCTGTGCAGTTTTGAAGCCTAACCTGGGAACCCCCTTGATGTTTGACTAATGCTGGGACAGAGCTGTTTCCTATCACAATTGTACCACTCCTCAATAAATGAGACAGCATGTGAAAATAAGATCATCTTCCTGGTAGGAGGTAAGGCTGGCAAATGGATTGGCTTCAGGCACCACAATCTGAGACCTAGAGATTTTACCCAGTTTTTATTTCTGTTAGTCTTAGCAACAAGATAGGACCTTAACTGTTCCCTGCCATTCTTATTAGAAATCACAGCAGAGATAAGGGACAACTGCTTCTACTCAAATCAGTCTGAGGAAGTACAGTTTCAGCCTTCATTAAAAGTAAATGCAGCACAGCCTCCAGAAAGATGCTTTCTGAACAGCTCTACCTCTCAGCTATGAAAGCCCATGAATAATACCTTCTGCTGGAACCTTCTGTGGTCAAGATAAAGTTCTTATTATCTTGTAACTAATATGCAATTACTCTCCTCTAGGGATTGAAGTGGATGGAGGAAAACATCTTGGCCAGGCCAAATGCAATTACAGAGCAAGTTATCTACAGGATGTTTGAAAGTCCTGCATAATACTTAGAATACCTAAGGTGAAGAATTGTTCATTGGTGAGTCTCCAGGTTTCCATTACACTATCTGTGGCTAGACCCTGTGTGACAAAGTGGCTAGTTTCTAGGGGAGCTAGGCTGGACTAAGAAGCAGTGGGACCAAAAAACAAACCAGTGTTCAAGTAGAACAGCAGTGCCGAAGCCCACATTCATGCCTTGGCAGTGTAGAGGCAAGCAGTTCCAACAAAGGAAACGCAGCAGCACCACAGCAACCGTGTTGTTCCCAGCATTGCAACAAGCTACATTTTTGCTGCTTCTACTGGGTAGAAGTTGATAGGTGTCTGTGCAGATCCCACCACTACAGACCCTGGGAAGCTCTTTTACCCTCTGTGCCATGGCATGGCATTGTCTACATGGACAGCACATGCCCTGGTGAACTTGTTTCACCAGCTCATGCTCTGTCCTCCGTTTCCCAGCTAGAGGAAAGAGCATTCCTTTTTACCTCCCAAGGGGCTGTCACTGAGTGGAAATTTGAACTTTATCTCACCCTTCCCCAGATGCTCTGCCCCCTACAGCTCTGGCTGTGCAACCTGCAGAGTATGCAGATGTATCGACCAGGCCAGGAACCCCTCCTGTCCAGAGGGCATTTTCCATGTACTGTGTTACAAGGTCATGGGAGACAGGCAGTTGGACAGGCATGGGATCTGGTCAGCTCCCGGTGATACAAGGTAAAACTCTCTTCCTCCCTGCGGACCCATGTCTCGGCTGTGGAGAAATTGCCAGACATGTTAGCTGAAAAATTATCCCAAGAGTTTGAGCATTTCAAAGACAAGTTCCACTCCCACCTGCATGGCCTAGGGTCTCAGCTACTTGGAGTGAGCATGTCTCCAATCAAGAGAGAGAATACAGAAGGTATACAAAATGGGCTACCCTGTGTTTTCCCCTGCGTGACCATGAGTAGGTGGAATGGGAAATCTACCTCAGTCCTAGAGGCAGACATACATGAGTTACAAGGGAAGAGAAACACAAGAGGGGATTCTACCAGAAAAATGTTGCTCCAGTATCCAGTAGGCAGTTCCCCAGACAGAGTAGAAGAGCTGATCTTATTCTGACCCTCTTGTACAGGGTTCTGATTCATTCTTGCAAAAAGGAAGCAAAAAGTAATATGACCAGGAATAGAGTGGCCCTGCCTCCAGCCAGATGAAGGAGAGGGATAACTTGGTTTATTGGACTCTCTGGATTTGATGACCTGGAATGTCAAATCCACACGAGTACAAGGCTCTAGTGGACACTAGGGCCCAACGTACTCTAATTCTGTCAAACTATGAAGGGGCAGAGCCCATCAGCATTTCTGGAGTGACTGGGGGATACCAACGGTTGACTGTATTAGACACTGAGGTGACTCTGGACTGGAAAGGACTGGCAAAAGCACCCCATTGTGACTGGCCCAGATGCTCTGTGCATCCTTGGTATAACTACCTCAGGAGAGGGTATTTTAAGGACCCAAAAGGGTACCGGTGGGCTTTTGGCATAGCAGCCATGGAGACAGAGGACATTAACCAGCTGTCTACCTTGCCCAGTCTCTCAGAGGACCCTTCTGTTGTAGGACTGCTGAGGGTCAAAGACCAGCAGGTGCCACTTGCTACGACAACAATGCATCAGTTGCAATAAAGCACAAACCGAAACTCTTTGATTCTCATCTGTAAGTTGATTCATCAACTGGAGAGCCAAGGAGTGATCAGTAAGACTCACTCCCCCTTTAACAGTCCCATATGGTCAGTGAGGAACCCCAGTGCAGAATGGTCACTAACAGTAGGCTATCGCAACCTGAATGAAATCACACCACTGTTAAGTGCTGCCATGCCAGACATGCTAAAGCTGCAATATGAACTGGAGTCAAAATAAGCCAAGTGGTATGCAACAACTGACACTGCTAACGCATTTTTCTCTATTCCTTTGGCAGCAGAGTGCAGGACACAGTTTGCTTTCACCTGGAGGGGCATTCAGTACTCCTGGAATCGACTGTCTCAGGGGTGGAAAAACAGCTCCACTGTTTGCCATGGACTGATCCAGGCTGCAGTGGAGCAGGGCAAAGCTCCAGAACACCTGCAGTACATTGACAACGTCATCGTGTCGGGCAACACAGCAGAAGATCTTCTCGAGAAAGGTGAAAGGATAATCCAGATTCTTCTGCAAAACAGTTTTGCTATAAAATAAAGTAAGGTCAAGGGACCTGCACTAGAGATCCTGTTTTTAGGAGTAAGATGGCAGGATGAACACTGTCAAATTCCAATAGATGTGGTCAACAAAACAGCAGCTGTGTCTGAACCAACTAATAAAAAGGAAAAAAGACTTTCTTGGGGGTTGTGGGTTCTTGAAGAACACACATTCTAAGCTATGGTCAGATTGTGAGCCCTCTCTACCAAGTGACTCAGAAGAAGAATGATTTTGAGGGGGCCCTAAGCAACAGCAAACTTTTGTACAAATTAAGCAGGAGATACTCTGGGCCATGGCTCTTGAGCCAGTCCAGGCACAGCAAGATGTAAAAAATGTGCTCTACGCGGCAGCTGGGAAGAATGGGGCTACCTGGAGCCTTTGGGAAGAATGGGCCTACCTGGAGCATGAACTTCAACAAAACTCAGTGAAGTGCGGCAATGATGGAACCTGACCTGGCTCCAACAACTGGCATCCAGCCACCTCCTTGAGGCTGATGCATTTGACCTGCAAACTGTGAGCACAAGCTATGTGTTCCAGATGCAGCATGCAGTAATACGACACTCCAACATGACACTCCATCTTTCCTGGCTGTCCTGACAGAGTGCAAAATCAAAATGGACTCAATGAACATTTCAAAGGAATGAGACTACACCATGAACTAAAGAAGAAAATACCTCTGTGTATATATATGGACATGTATTTAAGGTGGTAGTAATTAGTTGAAGTGTGTGGGTAAATGCAAGACCTGAGCATGCATAAATGGTATAGAATAAGGGGTGGAATGTGCTGGATCAGTCAAGATGGGGTTAATTTCTACACTGCCAGGACATCTGAGTATTCAATACCACATGAGGTCACCCTCAGTTATAAAGGCAAAGAGCCAGTGGGTGGTGTCCATTCTGCAGGCACAGCCAGGAGCTGGGCGGTCTGGGTGCGGTAGCTTCATCAGCCACGCAGTTTGGAGTAATACCTTTGTATTTCGGCCACGAGTTGTGGCTAAGGGCCGGGGGCTGTGTCCAGGTCAAGAAGCAACTTTGAGCGCAAGCTGTGGCGGGACCTGTGTACCACTCCAGGGCTGGGGGAGCACTGTGTGCTTCTGTAGGTTCTCTTGTTGTTGTTGTTAATCCTTGATCATTTTTTTTCCCCTTTCCTTCTCTGTCTCCTTAAACTGTTCTTATCACAACCCACAAGTTTTGCTTTTGTTTTCTGATTCTCCTCCCCATCCCACCGGGCTGGGGCAGGGGTGAGAGAAAGACATGTGGTTTTAGCTTCTGACTGGGTGGGCTGGGGCTAAACTACAGCCAAGATCTAACATAAGAATATATTCCTAGGACTTTACCCATTTCTTCCTAAGAGACTGATGCAAAAATCCACTGTTCTCTGCAGGAGATCCTTTCCTGATTTACACAAGTTTTGCGTCAAGAAACATCAGCTGTTTTTTCACAAAATTCATTAAGACTATCAAGCCCTCTCCAATTTCCACTGTCAACCTGCTTCGGCCTTGGCCAACTTGGTCTGCATGCAGAGGGAGCTCTTTGCCAGGCTGAGCTTCACCAAGGCTAATCACCGAAGTGGAAAAGCAGAACAGCACCACAGGCTAGGGCAGCTTCTCTGCAAGACTTAGATTATATCTGAAGCAGCTCACTTTCTGTCTGGCTACTGGGAACCCTCCAAGGACTGCCTGAGAGCTGCAGGACTCCTTTTTCACAGTCTTTGCTAAGCCAAGCCTATTCTGGCTTTGCAGGACACATTCTGGATCCAGCATATCACGTGGCAAACTTTTTTATTTAGGAAGACTCGGCACCATGCAGCAGCTCTACAGCCACTTCATCATTTTCTACAGATAGGAACAAACAGCCTCTCAAGAGATCTCCTTCGCCTGTCCTAAGAGCAAGGACAAAAAAGTGTGTGGTACGTGGATCACAGCTGTGTAAGCTTGGCAGATACCCTCGAATCACCACCATCAGTCCATTACATTGCCTGTGAACCTGCTTTATGCCAGCATACAGTCCTGTATCTGCTCCCCCAACTCCTCCCTGCCCCAGTCCTAAAGTATAAAGGTTTAGAATAATTCCTTATCCTATGTCTCACCGTCAAAAAAAAAAAAAAAAAAAAAAAGAAGTCTGGTTTCATATTAGCATAAAGAAAGTCACACTGGCACTGACAACAAACTTAGGAAGCTTCAATTTCATCTACAGAAAAGATCTATTAAAAAAAAAAAAATGAAGCTGCTTGAAACTGCTTGTCTAGGGTTAACTGCAATAGTCTAAATGTCCCAAATTGTTATAAGACAGAACAAAATGTACACTGATTCCATGCATGAATCAGCAGCCCTTGAACACTACTCAGCAATCTTTTTTTTTTTTTTAGAGAGCTATTTGGCAATTTAAAGCCTGAATGATGGCAATTCTACCAGATTCTAAGGCGATTTTTTCAACTAGATAATTGACTTCAGTAGAGACCAATTATATTTATTCTGATAGTGTGCATCCTCACAAGCTAGGCCACTGAACTGGGGGCTTTTATTGTGTTGTCCCTCTTCCTCAGACAGATAACCAAGCGTACTCATGAAATGACTTGTATTCCAGATAAGGCCTCCAACCTTGCTTGCCTCCATGCTTTGCTCCTAGATGTACAGTCTTACATTTAACAGCATTAGACAAGACCAGCTTTCAGGTGACTCAGCTCTGCTCCCCCAACTGACCTGTTGTTTTCTTCATCTGCAGAATCTCCATGTTTCTGCAAACAATTATTTGGTATTTACATCATTGACAAAGACACTGGGTAATGCAGGGCCAGGAATAGATACCTTCTGTACTTCTTTACAAGCATCTTCTTAGCTTCCCTTCTCCTTGGTGAAGGATGACTCTCCATCTACAGCCATTTTATGAGAATGATCACTTCCCCTGAGCTGTTTACAATAAGCCACTTTGATTTTGTCTAGTATGTACTCCTATATCACCATAAACAAAGTCAGAAGCCTCCAAATCTATGTATAATTATGTTGACACAATTTTTATCAGCAAAAATCACACTCTTATCAAGAAGTGGGGGATTGTATTTGTCTGACAAGGCCAGTTTCCCATTGAAGGAAACTGGCTAGCATCATCCTGCCTTCTCTTAGCTTTTTACCAGCTGTAGAGCCCATCAGCCTTTTTAAGCTTTGAGCAAACTAAAGTTTGGGGAGCCTAACAAGCTACCCAACTCCTTGTCCCGGAATAATGCTGATATAGTAGAATTTTTCCACTCAGTTTTTCAAGTACCTATATTAATGATTCAAAGACTTCCTTGGCTTAGTCTCTAAATATTCTGGACTGTAAGTTAACCATTGTTAATGTTTTGTACATTTTAAACCACTGACATGTAACATTTTTCCTAACTTATGGAAGTAATTTCTTACTGGAGCAGAAAATATCCCTTATGACCAAGCTTTGAATACAGAGTCTTCTCCTTTCCAAACACCAAGAAATAGTTACTGGTTATTTCTGCCTTGTTTGTTTCATAAGAAACAATTTTGCAGCCCTGTTCAGTATGGAGCCTGTACCACTGCTAGGATTTCATGAATCCCTGCTACATTTAAAGAATCCTTTCCTAATATTCCAAACCCGCTGCCCAAAGGCTCTTCATCGGTATCCTTCAGTTTTCTTATCAGTTGTTTGCATTTCTTTCCAGATTACTTGTCCAAATCACTTCCTCTGTATTTCCATTAACTGTTTTGAGAGTTTATTGCTGGTTTCATCTCCTCTGCTAAGCAAAACAGCTTTTTTTAACTAAATAATTCATCTTCACAAATGCAGAATTGTGATTTCTGAAGGACCTCATATAGCATTCTTGAACAACTCCCAATTATCATTCACTTTTTTTTATGTTCAAGTTCTTCCTCCCACTTTATTTGGCCTATAATTATTTTCAGCTTGGGGAAACCGAGCCCTTTTAAAGCACCAATCATACATATTATTGGTTGGGATTATATATTCCCTTTTAACATAGTGTCATGGTTTTGTTAAAAACATGAGCAGGGAGAAAACATGAGTAAGTGCCATTGAAGACCTACCTCAGAACTTCAAGAACAGGTATGTGAGATAAAAGGAAAAACTCCTAGGAAGGTGGCTGCTCCAGTTTACAAAAGCAGCAGAAGAGATTCTGATGCTCTTGAAGGAACCTCTAATTCACACCCAGACACTCTGCAAAACAGAAATTAGAGGTGCGCTGCCTCCAACCAGGTGGAGGAAAGGGATAACAGAGTTTATTGGACTGTACAAATACAATGGCCTGGTACAACACACCCCCAGGAGTACAAAGCTTTAGTGGACACTGGTGCTCCATACACAATAATTCCTTCTAATTATAGAGGAATGCAATCCATCAATATTGTTGGAGTGACTGGGGGAGATCCCAGGAACTGACTGTTGTAGAGGCTGAAATTAGCCTAACTGGAAAAAAATGGCAAAAGCATCCCATTGTGACTGGTCCAGACACTCCGCGCATCCTTGGCATAGACTACCTCAGGAGAGGGCATTTTAAGGACCCAAAAGGGTATAGGTGGGCATTTGGTATAGCAGCTGTGGACACTGAGAAAATTGAACAGCTGTCTGATTTGCCTGGTCTTTCAGATGATCCTTCTGTTGTAGGACTGCTGATGGTTGATGATCAGCAGGTGCCAATTGCTACCACGACGGTGCATCGCCGGCAATATCGCACCAGTCGAGACTCTTTGATTCCTATCCAGAAGTTGATCCATCAATTGGAAAGCCAGGGTGTGATCAGTAAGACTCGCTCACCTTGTAACAGCCCAATCTGGCCAGTGCATAAGTCTAGTGACGAGTGGAGACTAACTGTGGACTATCGTGGCCTGAATGAAGTTACAGCACCACTGAGTGCTGCTGTGCCCGACATGCTACAACTGCAATTTGAACTGGAGTCGAATGCAGCTAAGTGCTATGCTACAATTGACATTGCTAATGCATTTTTCTCTATTCCTGTAACAGCAGAATGCAGGCAACAGTTTGCTTTCACCTGGAGGGGCCTCCAGTACAGGTGGATTCGCTTGCCCCAGGGGTAGAAACACAGTCCTACCATCTGCCATGGACTGATCCAGACCACGCTGGAACAAGGTAAAGCTCCAGAACACTTGCAATGTATTGACATCATCGTATGGGGCGACACAGCGAAAGAAGTCTTCGAGAAAGGTGAGAGAATAATTCAGATTCTTTTGAATGCTGGTTTTGCCATAAAACGAAGCAAAGTCAAGGGACCTGCACGAGAGATCCAGTTTTTAGGAATAAAATGGCAAGATGGCCGTCATCAGATCCCAATGGATGTGATCAACAAAATTGCAGCAATGTCTCCACCTACTAATAAGAAGGAGACACAGACTTTCTTGGGCATTGTAGGTTTTTGGAGAATGCATATTCCTGACTACAGCCACATTGTGAGCCCTCTCTATCGAGTGACTCATAAAAGGAACCAGTTTGAGTGGGGCCCAGAACAACGACAAGCCTTTGAACAAATTAAGTGTGAGATAACTCATGCAGTGGCCCTCGGACCGGTTCGGACTGGACTAGATGTTAAAAATGTGCTCTACACCACAGCCGGAGATAATGGACTTATCTGGAGCCTCTGGCAGAAAGCACCAGGAGAAACCCGAGGTCGACCCCTAGGTTTTTGGAGTCGAGGATACAAAGGATCTGAGGCCAACTATACTTCAAACGAAAAAGAGATACTAAAAGCATATGAAGGAGTTCAAGCTGCTTCAGAAGTGATCGGTACTGAAGCACAGCTCCTCCTGGCACCTCGACTGCCGGTGCTGAGCTGGATGTTCAAACGGACGGTTCCCTCTCCACATCATGCAACCGAAGTTACATGGAGTAAATGGATTGCACTGATCACGCAACAAGATTGAATCGGAAGTCCCAATCGCCCAGGGATCTTAGAAGTGATTACAGACTGGCCAGAAGGCAAAGACTTTGGGATGTCTTCAGATGAGGAGGAAGTAACACATGCTGAAGAAGCACTACTGTATAATACACTTTCAGAGACTGATAAGCAGTATGCACTGTTCACAGATGGATCCTGTCGTCTTGTAGGAAAGCATCGAAGGTGGAAAGCTGCTGTGTGGAGTCCCACACGACAAGTTACAGAAGTCACTGAAGGACAAGGTGAATCTAGTCAATTTGCAGAAGTGAAAGCCATCCAGCTGGCTTTGGACATTGCTGAAAGAGAAAAGTGGCCAATACTCTATCTCTATACTGACTCATGGATGGCAGCAAATGCCTTGTGGGGGTGGCTACAGCAATGGAAGAAAAGCAACTGGTAGCGCAGAGGTAAACCCATTCGGGCTGCCCCACTGTGGCAAGACATTGCTGCTCAGCTAGAGAGCCTGCCTGTAAAAGTTTGTCATGTAGATGCTCATGTGCCTAAAAGTCAAGCCACCGAGGAACATCTAAACAATCAACAAGCAGATCAAGCTGCTAAGATTAAAGTAGCTGAGGTGGACTTGGACTGGCAACATAAAGGTGAACTTTTCCTAGCTCCGTGGGTCCATGATGCTTCAGGGCATCAAGGCAGAGATGCAACATACAAATGGGCTCATGATCGAGGGGTGGATTTAACTATGGACACTATTTCACAGGTTATTCATGAATGTGAAACTTGCGCCGAAATCAAACAAGCGAAACGGTTAAAGCCTGTATGGTATGGGGGGCAATGGTTAAAGTATAAGTATGGAGAAGCTTGGCAGATTGATTATATTACACTTCCACAAACAAGTCGAGGTAAGTGTTATGTACTTACAATGGTGGAAGCAACCACTGGATGGTGGAAACATATGCCGTACCTCATGCTACAGCCCGAAATACTATCTTGGGCCTTGAAAAGCAAGTCCTTTGGTGACACAGTACACCAGAAAGAATTGAATCAGAAAATGGTACTCATTTCAAAAACAGTATTATAGACAACTGGGCCAAAGAACATGGTATTGAGTGGGTATATCATATTCCATATCATGCACCAGCCTCTGGGAAAACTGAAAGGTACAATGGTTTGTTAAAACTACACTAAAGGCACTTGGTGGTGGAAACTTTAAAAACTGGGATTCACATTTACCAAAAGCCACTTGGTTGGTCAACACTAGGGAATCAACCAATCGAGCCGGGCCTGCCCAATCAGAAATTCTTCGTACTATAGAAGGAGATAAAGCCCCTATAGTACACATGAAAAATATGTTAGGAAACGCAGTCTGGGTTACTCCTGCCTCAGGCAAAGGCAAGCCTATTCGTGGGATTGTTTTTGCCCAGGGACCTGGCAGCACTTGGTGGGTGATGCTTAAGGATGGAGACGTTCGGTGTATACCTCAAGGGGATTTGATTTTAGGTGAGAATATGCAATACTGAACTGCATGATGTGAATTGCCATACTAACAGTGTTTAGTAAGTGTCTTTCAGATCAAGACAGTGATGATAAAACCAGAGTTAGCTTCTTCAAGTGGAGCCTGACAACTTCTTCGAAGTTCATGTCTTTAACCCACAAGCAGTGGTCATGAGATGCACTTGTACCATTTTTTCCTGCCCTGGGAGACTGTTGTGACAAAATGAACTTAATGAACTTTTCAAAGGATGGTCCACTGACTAAGATGAATTACTCCTGTGTATATATGTACATATGTGTGTGTATACATATATATATATATATATAGTACTAGTGATTAATTAGATTGTATTGATAAGGTTTAAGTATTTCCATGAATGGCATATTATAAGGGGTGGAATGTCCTGGTTTTGTTAAAAAACAAGTTTCTCTTTTAGTGAATTTTGCCTGTCAGTTAAAGCCTTCATATTAGCTGCATTTTCCTGAAGAACCAGATACATGTTTTGGTAAACAGCAATTGAATGCAAACTTATTGATTAGCATGGATGGACATCTCGCAAGAGGGACAGCGAGAAACTGGTGACTGAGAAACTGACCAACTGTGTATAACATTCCATTCACGCGAATGCTTCATATAAAAGTGGGAGATCATGAGGATCTCATCCCTTTTTCCTTTTTCCCTTCTGCTTATGGCCGACATTAGGAGAGGCCCTTGCTGGTCGTTCCTGCGAACTGAGGCCTAGTGAGAGACTGAATCCAGGTCCGGTTGGCTGCAGAGTCCAATCCAGGACTTCAGGTACTGGCTCTGCAGTTGCTGAGACTTTCAAGATTGGTTTTGTATATTTTGTATTATTTTCTCTATTCTTATTAGTAGCATTAGTAAAACATTGTTAATTTTTCCAACTCTCTTCCCTCTGTCCTTCTTTTCCTCCCGATCGCCTGTCCTTAGTGGGAAAGGGGGGGAGAGGGAGGGCCAGAAGGGGGTAAGGGCGGGGAGGAGGTTAACAATACATCTGCCAGGGTTTTATTGTCACCCTGCAATCTTAACCCTCGACACACAGCAAATTAAGTTTGGACACAATTACTTATACCTAAGCAAACATTCTTTTCAGTTCAGTGATTAATTCCTTTCTATTAACCTGGATGAGGTCTGAAATTACATTACTCCATGCCAGCTGTGATATATTCTAGATAGAGTGTTATTCACATACGTGTTTCAGGCAGTAGGTTTCTTCCAGTGCTGCAAAAACACACCTGAAATTCCTGAATGGAAGTGTATTTCTTCACTTCTGTCAGCCTTTCAATGAGCTGCCCACCCAGGCATTGTGCAATACTGATAACAAGTACTTCTGTCCCCTGTGGTGGTGTTGATTAGCTACAACCTTGAGCTTCTGATGAGCTTTTGACTTGCAAACAGCTTCACAGCAAATAAAGACATATGGGGTGTCACCCTCTCTTCTTTCTCCATTTCATTCTTCCCAGAAAGCATGAATGTAGCTACTTTATTTATAAACACTCCAAATATGCAACTCATTCCACCAGACTCCAACTGTAACAGTTTATTTATCTTAATAAACATGTCTTATAAATTCACACACGGATGACACTTGTGATCAAATTACCCTAGCCTAACACGCTATTGTACACTGGTTGAGCAGCAGAGACTGTCCAGGAACCCAGACTTAGGCACACTGTGTGAATTGTTTCAGTGGTAGTGCTTCCATCAGCAGCTCCCAACCACTCCTTACATGCCTGTATTTTGCAGGGTCTAGCCTTTGTGAGGGCACTTGGAAAACATGAAATGCACTTGGAAAAATGGAAATGCAGTGCTCAGTGCAATTTGTTGAAACACTCAAGCTGTCACAGAGTACGCACTGGTAAGAAGCTGGCAGCAAGCTGCCAGACTGGGTAAAAAAGGTCTGCTTAGTCATCTCTCACCAATGCAAGACTGAAAGGTACACTACCTGTCTACCAGGCACCCACCATGGTCTCTAGGAGAGTACTACAGATACACCTCACTTCAGGTTGTCTGCAACTGCTTGAGTACAGAAACCTCAGCCCAAAAAATTCCCCAGGCCATTTTACCAGACATAACAACAGAGACAGTATTTGAGTTCCTCTCTCAAAAAGCTACAGAGGGGTTTAGTATGTTTGCACTTTGGAGGATATTCTGAAACTCCAAGGGCAGGAATTACACAGGCATAAATGGAAGTCAGTGTGAGTTCTTGTATAATTATAGGCATGGAATATCACCAAGATGAGGTTAATCAATACACACAGGTGGTCAAACTGCTACACATTCCCTTCAGAATGGGTTGCTTTGGCCAGAATCAGGTAAGAGCTTCGAAACTGAGTTCAAGAGCATCAGCAGCAAACCTCTGTATGTCTAGCACTGGCTAAGGGTATGTCTTCCCTACCAGGACAGCCATGGTCAATCGGGCCAGCAACCACAGCGTCAAGCTCACTCAAAGCTGCACAATCAAGTGAAAGACCTCAGAGAGTTAGTTTTGTGTTGATCTTGTGCAACTGTGGAAAGCTAAGCTGCTTTAGCCTTCTTCACTGTCCTTCTGGGTGCACAGCAGATGAGTAAAACTTTGTGAAGAGATCAGTGGATGTTGACCACCTGAGTGATTTAGCAAGCTCCTCCATGCAAAACAAGTCAAAGAGAAGCTTGAGCAATAACAAAACCTTGCTTTTCACCATGTTTCTTCAGGGGTACCAGGGAGCCAGGACTCAATAGTCGGACTAAAGGTTTGCAGGTGGAGAGGCAGTAAAATGCTTATGATAATGTATAGATGAAAATTCAAAGTTTCTCACCAGTTAAAATCTTTCAGCAATTAATCCAGGACCCCAGCAAAGGTAATGCTTTTACTTGAAACAACTGAAAATTTGGTCTACACTGAATCAGAGGAATGCAGGGCTGCAGCATCAGCAGCAGGGTCCTCAAAAACACCCTGCACTGGGACACATCCAGCAGCACATCACTGCAGTGCTGCAGTTCTCCTGCTAGTTCAGAGTTTCTGGTGTTACTTATATAATTGGTTCCCACAAAAAGTCCAAACAGTTTGTCTGAGCTTGCACAAAGCTTTTCAAAATGCCACAAGGTGCCAGAAAAGCAAAGTCAGGGAGCTGTAGTGATATAAGTCCTTGCTGTCTTGCCCCAAACATAAGTGAAAATAGGCTGGAGCCACTTTCAGAGTGGACTCCTTGCTCAGCCAAGTGGAGCACATCCTGAAACCCATCTCCTTGGTGGGGGTAGGATGGCTCATCCTGTGTGACAGCCTCACATGCCGACAAGTGCCACCTCTGAAAGGCAAAAGGGGATGGCTGTACTTTGGGCACTCTCAAGACAGCAACAAGGCATGATATGCTCCCCATGAGCCACACATCTCAGTGGGGTCTCTCACTACAACTATTGCAAGTGGCCGCTGTGAGGATACCTCATCACCAGACATAACTAGCAAAGGCTGCCAGCACCTTAGCTTTTACCTTTGGGAGAGAGGAACAGACAGTAGATACAAGTCCAAACTTCCTGTGTTCAAGCTCAAACCAGTTTGTGAGAAACACAACCTGGACACCTCCTGAGTGTGCCAAAGCACAGCCTGCTTACAAATGCATGCCATGGTACAGGCCAAGGCCAGTTCATTTTCTGAGCCAATACCAAACCAACATTCATGACACTACAGCTGGATCCAACAGCAAAGCTACACAGGATTTAGGATGAAGCACTAATGCCTCCAATTCAGGAAACATGTAAGTACATGGATAACTTGAAAGGAACAGCTGGGAGGTCTGAGGGATTGACTCCAGTGCTTGATGTCAGCAGTGGCAGCTAATACATGGCTACAAAGCATTTAATCTTCTGGAAGCCCAGATGCTGCTAGCAATGAGACCTACATTCTTATATAGTATTGCAACAAGGGAGGCACTACCCATGGAAGAAGGTGGGATGGGAGAAAAATAGTCTTTAAGAAAAACTAGCTTGGAAACAGTATGAAATAGGAAAGTAAACACCATGGCCCTGGCATGGAGACAGGCCAATCTTTCCATACTCCCTGAAGATGCATAGATCTTGGAACAAGAGAGGGGGATTGAGAAGGCAGTAAAGTATTTCACAGATTGTGTACACAGCATTGCATACCTTACAGAAATGATATTTTTATGGCCTGGCTATGTAGGCAGCCAGCCCGAGATGAGCAAGAACAGAGAAATTTGGCAGGTAAAATAAGTGAGTCATAAAACAGAAGAGGAAACTGGAATAAATACAGCCAAAGAAAAAGAGACCGTGACAGGCAGTGTTAGCCATTGTATGTTTGTGGCGTTTTGTTTATTTTTTTCCTCTCTTTGCAAGATGAAGGAAGTCTGTAGCTTGGCTTTGTTTGCACTTCGCAGTTACTGAGCGTTGTGTGACCCCAACAAGACAATCAATTATAAACTGTTCCAGACCTTTACCTGCAATAATGTATCCACACCAACCAGACCTTGTCAAATAGTATGGATCAAAGGAGAGACCTAGCTAATAAAAATGTATTGCTTTTAAGTGACCTAGGAGTCCTACTCATAAGCTGGTACAACCATGTCGTAAATGAAAGGGCAAACTCAATGCAGAAACAAATTAAGAGCACTAAACTTGCTTCCCTGCCAAGTAAATAATCTCTCTGTGACTCTGCTCCAACCAAAAAAAGGCATTTCTTGCACAGAATTAGACCATTCCTTATGGGTTTGTGTCCCCATTTTCCCCAGCAGAAGTTCATAAGTTGCCTGTGTGTGTCCACTCTCTTGAAAAGCCCACAGAAGTGGTCTGATACTGGGGGTTCCCAGAGAGCAGCACAATATCAGAGGAAATCATTTGGAAATAGCCTATTTCAAAGTCTTTCTTTGGTTTATATTAAACACATAATTAACTCAACTGTCTGAACAAACTGAGGATAAAGCTCTGAAATCAAAGATTTACAGAATTGCCAACGGTGAGAGTTCACAAGTCAGATTCTGAAACAAACATGAAATTGGCCTAGAAACATCAAAATAATCACCTACTGCTTCTCCTTTTCCTCAATGTGCCTGTATTGGAAATGCAGTAGCAGGCAGAGGTGAGGGTGTGAATTTGCAGTGCAGTAGCGGCTCCAGACCTGCTCCCACAAGCAACTGCTTGCTCCTTCCCCATGCAAATGAGCAGGCATGGGAGGAGCCACAGCTCACATGATGCACATGCACATTTTCACTCATCATGGGGTAATTACAGGTAATTACCTTCCGAACTAGAGCTAAGTTTCTCCTGCAGTTCTGGTCATCCTGACACCTTTAACAGGGCTTTCACAATAAATGTCACCAGGTTGGGCAGGTCTGGGTGTTGCAGCCCAGAGGTGTGTCCTCACTCCATACAGCTTCCCAGCTCATGTGGTATTTATTCCACTTGAAAAACATCACAGCAACAGCCAATCTTTGAACACAGGTGTGTGAAGGCCATAAAGCAAGTGTCAACAGTTGCACGAGCTTAATAGTGACTTGATTTGCAAGCTGTATTTCTTAGCCTCCTTACCACTGTAGAGAAAGCACATGCCTGAGCCCCCAAGCTTCTATCTATCATGTTAAATCAGAGGGGCAGTATCAGCAAAAGAAAACCACTGGGAATAATCTTAATAAAACCTCAACCAGATAAGAGGTAGAGGAGATGCAACTTCCCAGCTCATTTCTAGGGTGGCTGCGAGCAGTGACAGCACAAGGATTCAAAGCACAGTTAAGGAAAAGTCTGGAGATGCCAATGAGGCTGTCCAGGTCCAGACAAGTAAATACAAGGGCACAGATGCCCTGCCTGCAGTTAAGGACTGCACAAGTGATGCACCCTGGGTTGCCATGCTGTTTCACGCACCATGGTCTCCTGCCAAGATTGATCTGGGTAGCAGAATTTCTGACATCTGTCTCCAAATGCTGTACCTGTTCTTGCTGGGCTGCACCTCCCCTTCTGCTCTTTCCTTTCCAGCACGGGAAACCACACTACACTGATTGGACAGGTTTCAGGATGACAAGGAGAGCATCAGCTATCAGTCGAAACCACCCAGCCCCATGACGAAAGTTCTTCTTGCCTTGGGCTGCCAAGGCATGCTGCAACAGCAGGTCTCACCTATTCCTAAGCAAACAGAATCAGAGAATGGTTGGGGTTGGAAGGGACCTCTGGATATCACCTAGTCCAACCCATCTGCTAAAGCAGGTTCACCCAGAGCAGATTTCACAGGAATGCAGTCCAGGTGAGTTTTGAATGTCTCCAGAGAAGGAAACTCCACAACCTCTCTGGGCAGCCTGTTCCAGTGCTCTGGCACCCTCAAAGTAAAAAAGTTTCTCTTCATATCCAGATGGAATCTCCTGTGTTTCAGTCTATGTCCGTTACCCCTCATCCTATGGTTGGGCACCACTGAAAAGAGTCTAGTCCTCTTGACACCCACCTTTGAGGTATTTATAAGCATAAATAGGATCCCCTCTCAGCCTTCTCTTCTCCAGGATGTACAGACCAAATTCTCTCAGTCTTTCCTCATAAGAAACACACTCTAGACCCCTAATGATCTTTGTAGTCCTTTGCTGGACTCTGTCACATAATTCCTTGTTCTTGTTAAACTGGGGAGCCCAGAACTTGACACAGTACTCCACGTGCAGCCCCATCAGGGCAGAGTAGAAGAGGAGGATAACCTCTGTCAACTTGCTGGCCATATTCTTCCTAACACACCCCAGGAAACAATTTGCCTTCTTGAAAACATGGGCACAATGCTGGCTCATGGACAGGGACTCCCAGGTCCTTCTCCGTAATGTTGCTTTCCAGCAGGTCAGCCCCTAACCTGTACTGGTCCATGAGGTTCTTCCTCCCCAGGCACATGACCTTACACCTGCCTTTGCTGAATTCCGTTTGGTTTTCTGTCCGGTCCTCCAGCCTGTCCTGATCACACTGAATAGCAGCACAGCCTTCTGCTGTATCAACCACTCCTCCCAGTTTTGTATCATCAGGAAACTTGCTGAGGGTGCACTCAGTCTCTTCATCCAGGTCATTGATGTTGAACAAGACTGGACCCAGTACTGGCTACTGGGGAACACCATTAGCTACAGGCCTCCAACTGGACTCTGCACCATGGATCACAACCCTCTGAGCTCTGCCAGTTCTCAATCCATCTCACTGTTCACTCATCCAACCCACACTTCCTGAGCTTACCTATGAGGATGTTGTGGGACACATTTTCAAAAGCATTCCTGAAGTCAAGGAAGACAACATCCACTGCTCTCCCTTTGTCTACCCAGACAGTCATATTATCATATAAGGCTATCAGGTTGTTCAGACATGATTTCCCCTTAGTGAATCCATGTTGACTACTCCTGATAACCTTCTTTTCCTCCAGATGCTTGGAGGTGGCATCCCAATGAGTTGTTACATCACACTTCCAGGGACAGAGGTAAGGCTGACTGGCCTGTAGTTTCCCAGGTCATCCTTCTTGCCCTTTTTGAATGCCACTTCCTCTCCCCAAACTAGCACACCATTGGAGCAAAAGTACCTGAGGTCAGAGAGCAAGCTTATGCCTGTTTGTGATCCCACTGGGCAGTCAGTCAGTGACAGATACTGCTCCCTGTTGTATTTACTTCAGAGATTAGAGCCCATGACCACCCCATCCAATGCACGGACAACACAGAGGTCATTCTACTTGCCTTGTGTGACACTGCATGAAAAACATTACTAAACTCCAGCTGGTTTGCAAACACAAAGGCACTTGTACATAGGCCTGCACTAGCCTGTGGAGGTCCCTGCAGGAAGCTGTGCTGTGCTGACCCTCACCTGGTCTCAAAGAAAAGGAGAAAAGGGGAATGACAAAACAAGATGCACTTTTCCCAATGCAGAGGATGGGCCCCTATTTCTGAGGACACTGAAGGGTCCACTAGGATACTTTTCCAATCAGCACTTATTTCTCAGCTTTACTCACAGTATCCCTGCTTCCCCCAAGTGATCACACCTTTCTTCTTAACTAACTAGCTATTACAAAAGCAAGTTTAGACACTGAGCCTCAGCCCTCCCTGGCCTCCTGCAGGGCATCCCAGCCAGGATCAGAGAGCAGACATCCAAAGGTCCATTGCCTTTTGGGCTGGAGCCTGCCCAAGGCTACCCAGGGAAGAGGAGAGCAGTCTCCCCAGGCCAGGTCTAAATGAATTTAGGACACGGTCTGAACTCCTACAGCTACCAAACTCTCCTGAGGGCACAGACAAAGGCACAGGCTGCAGGAAGCAAACGCAAGTCTCTGGGAGAAAGCACTTAGCCCATACCCCAGCCCATGTACTTGCTGCTGGGATATCCACACAGGCAGTCAGCCTGGCACCCTGCACACCACTCCATCTCACCTGAGATAAGTTCAGCCCATTGAGCGGGTGGCACTGCTCCTCCACTTTCTCCACAGCACCCGTTTGTTTACTCAGCCGCTCCGCTTCCTGGGCCAGGTACAGATCCAGGACAGGTATGCCTCGTGATTTGATGTCTACCTCTGTCAGAGAGTTCACCATCAGCATCACCCACACAGGCCTCTTCCGCTCCCAGTTACCAGCAATGGCATTGAAGAGGTAGTCTGCATACAGTCCTTTACCCCGCTGGTCTGGGGTCAGCCAGGATGGCATCATGAGTTTGATGTACTCCAGGTGCTGCTTGAGCCGGCGGTAGATGTCACGGGGCAGCACATCCTGGAGGTTCTCCCCATGTGGAAGGAGCTGGCAGCTGGTGAGAGCTGAGATGGTGTAAGGATCAGTGAGGTCCAGCTCAAAGTACACGATGTGGCTCTGCTGGAAGGCCTTCTTGGAGTTGTCTGGAATTAAATCCCAGACACGTGTGTATGGGACATGGATAGTGCCAAAGAAGTAAGATGGGGGATCTCTCTTGATAGTCCACAGGAAGGAGTTCAGCTCACTTTGCTGGGGGAGAGGGAGACACAGCTGAATAAGTACAGACATTCACACTAGGCCACTGCAGTACAAGGTTTAAGGAAAACATGGTGCCAAGCCAGGTGACTTGGCTCAGCAGCTTGCCAGCATGGATTTCTCCTAAAGCAGCTTTGCTCACACAGAGTCCTCTTTGACCAGCCTTTTTATCAGGTCTTGAGGTCAAAATTCAATTTTTATCCATTAAAAACACAATCAGATTTGCCTTAGCTTTCTCCTTCTGAAAGGCAACACTGGGTCTTTTTAACGGCAAAGACACCCAGGTCATCACCTGATATCTACCAAAACCATCAGCAGAGCACAGCCCCAGCAGGCAATGCTCCAGGCAAGAAAGACACTTTTCCAGCTTTCATCTTTTATCGAGTCAAAAGCTGGCACCACTTTGCTGAAGCAGAGCAGGACAGCAGGGTTTCTATCACATTCAACTTGATGCATCTCACTTCAGCACAGCAACGCATTTTTCATCAAAGAAACTGCTGTCACACTTAGGGTGCCACAGTATCTGAGCAGAACTTTCCATTTTGAGCAAGACACCAAACAAACAAGTAATACAAAACACAGCTGGCAGGCAGACTTGCTGGAGCAGGCAGAAATATGGTTTGACAGGGATGTAGCAGATGGCAGACACAGTCAAGATCTCTCACAGCCCAGTGCTCCTCTTTCTTAAGCAGAGAAGCACATGAAATACCTTGGAAAATAGAGGAAGAAATTCCACAGGCCAAACTCGGCCTATGGTTTGAAGGCATACTCTTTTAAACAGGAAGGAGGAAAAAGCTCTTTCTTTAAATTAGCTTTTAGAATCTCTCAAAAACCACAGCCACCAGGAAGTCACAATCAAGACTTTTAAGTTTGTTCTGCTGCAAAATATGCCTTGCAGAATCCTCAGGAAGACTAAAGTACAAAGCTGTGCTCAAGCCCTAAGCAACCCTGAAGAACAGGAGAGCAGATGGGGCAAAATGGATCCTGCTTGGATCTTGCAAAGTAACTTTACACCAGCAGGAGGCACGACCTCTGTCACTTACAGCATGCATGTCACTGGTGCAGTGGTCCTTACTGGAGCAATAGACACAAACAGTTTCTATCTCTCTGCACAGACAGTAAGAGGTGGCCTTTACATGTCTAAGAGAACAGGCTTCCAGATGCACTCAAACATTGGGTCAACCTTTAGCCAGCAGATAACTCTAACCTCAGCTCTGAGACTAAGTGTGCACGTCTGCTGATCTAAGCAGTCTGCCTGACTGCCAAATATAGAACAGACTGCTTGGAGGAATTTATTAGAAGTGCCTATAAATTCCTGATGCTTAATGACCCAGAGTCAGAAATGTTAATCTTAAAGACTGCTCTACAACAGCTCATCCCAGGCAACGTTCTCCAGCAGTTCTCTATGTCAAACCCAGGCCACAGGTCAGGTAACACTTCAGCAAAGTCATTGGTCAGGAGGGAAAAATGGAAGGACACACCACTGTAATGAGAAATTAACTGGAAGTACTCATCAGTTAGAAAAGAGAAAGGACCAGAAATGCTCATTTCTCTCTATAAGCAAGTGAAAAGACAGACGAGACACCTGGGAAAGGCACAAGGTCATGAGGTCAACACTCCTTCACTTTGCACAAGTCTGATCATGTACATGGCAGTGCAGAAGATCAACCACAACTTCAAGAAACCGATAAGGAAAAAAATGCTCATCAGCGAGCCTAACACTTCTAATTCAGCTCCTGAATAAACCCAGCCAGAAGGCCCAAGACCAGAAGGATGGTACTAGGCTTTAATGTGGACCATCAGCACTGTTCTGGACTACTGCACACAGTCCAGCTAGAAGGGTGTTTGGCATTGCACTCTCACTTTTTTTCACTCTGCAAATCCCCTCTGCTTTCACAACTGGATATTGAAAGCAGAGTGGTATTGTCAGCTATGAGTGGTACCACTGACAAAAATCACACAGGCCATCAGGCACAGAGTAAATGAAGTCTTATTTTACAGAACCTGCATCACAGGCAGAAGAAAGCAGGTTGAAACCTAGCAAAACATCCCTCACAGCCCTAGAGACTAAGACTTCAGAAAGAAGAGCGGCTGGTCACTCTTGCTGGCACTGCCATGCCAACAGGAGAAGTCATGAACTTGGCAAGCCACCTCAAGCACCATTCACCCCTCCCTTCTCAGAACTGCTTGGAGCCAGTTTTAGGTGCTGGAGAACAGGCCTCAGTTTCCCGTCATTGACAGGAAACCTCCCCAGACCCTGCAGAGCCAGCTTCCAGGCACCGGCATTTGGGTATCATCACCAGGTGATGTTATAATACAACGGAAGCTCATAAAATTCATTTTGCGTCCAAAAGGCAGCCTTACAGCTGCTCAGGACATACTAGTGACTCACACTCCTTTGGCATCTCCTTTACCTTCAGAAGCTGGAGACTGGAGTCCCAACACTGCTCTGCCTCAGTGTCATACCCCTGCAAACAACTCACTACTGCTTTGC
The DNA here is from genome assembly GCF_037038585.1 of Patagioenas fasciata. NCBI lineage: Eukaryota > Metazoa > Chordata > Aves > Columbiformes > Columbidae > Patagioenas > Patagioenas fasciata. The sequence continues at coordinate 44,302,470 of NC_092560.1, forward strand.
ACCAGATGGGATGGGGCTAAGTCTATGATGTGCAGGTCTGTGCTTCCCCTGCTCTGCCTTCTGGCACTCTCACAATCCCTGTGCCCTTCCTGGAGCTTGTGCATGTTTCACTGCAGCTTCAGAGAGTAAAAAGCAAGGGTATTATCTCTCCCAAGACCATACAAGGGGAGCCATTAAACAACACTCTGGGTGGCTGTGAGATAGCACAGCAGCAGTGCCAAGTTCAGCATCACAGTATATACACTGTCCCTGCCAGCCTCTCACCTCCCTGAGATTGTGCAGAAGATAAAGATGCTACAATCCAATTTTCCTCTGCAGTAGGATCTTTCACAGCTGTTATATCAGAAAGGGGTGCTTTAAAACCAGCATAAAGTACAGTCCAAGTAGTGTCCTGGAGGCTTAAGAGCTGGGTTGTATAGCTCTAAGAATTTCACTTCCAGCAGCATAACTCAAAGTCAGGTTCACTTATAGATCAAGATGCATATTTTTGTCTCCACTCTCCAATTTATGGGTGGTACTCAATGCATTACTCATTATGGGAAAAAAATAGGAGCAAGGGGAAGAAATGCAGGGACAGCCTAAGGAAGAGAGTGGCAGTCTTGCATGAGAACACAGATCTCCCACGTTGCTGCCACGCCAAGATGTGAGGCAGCATCACACTAGCCGTACCACCCCTCCTCTGTGCCTCAAGTTTAATCTCACACTATGTAGTCCCAGAGGAAGGTATTTCAGATACTCAGCACTATGGCACAATGCCTTCTCCCCTACCTCACCCCTCCAGGTGAAAAACAGTTGGCTGTGAACTGATTCAGGGTACCAGTTCAGCCAAAAAATTGCTTGAAACAAAAAAGAAGAGAAAGGCTTTTCCTCAGCCTGCAGCAGAATGAGAGAGAAAGAAAACGAGTTGCTCAAGCTGACTGTCATAGAGACAACACACTGGGACTATAGGATCCACTCACTACCAGGAGACTGTGAAAGCCTCCGTTTCCTACCAGGGTCACACGGGGGACAAACTTCACTGCCCACCATCATATGCAATGGGGCCACATAAGGCCAGACAATGCTCTCCCAAAATAAGGGGGCAACAGTGTCAGGCATTGCAGAAATCCTGGAAAAGCACAGTGCACGTCCAGGGTTTTTCTTCTGGAGCTGAGGAAGGGTCTAGGCAAGAACAAAAAGCCTTGAAGAAAGGGAGAGTAAGGCGATGTATTGCAGATCAGTAGCTGAAATCAGAGCATCCTAGTCCCGTATCCCAACATCTGCCCTCTAATCAGATAGCTGCTAGTCCACAAGTGGCACTGGAAACTCCCACAACCTTTTGCCTTCCTCTTATCTGCTTCAGCAGAACACAGGCTCTGACAGAGGTATTGTCATCATTTTTCCAACAGATTTCTTTTATGATTTAAAAAAAAAAACAAACACCCCTCAGATTCTGTTAATTTTAACAGCTACCCCTGGTAGCTTGCTTTTCCAGCAGTATTTATAGGTCCAAGGTCTACCATAGTATACAACCTGTAGTCTTCAAATACACAAATGCTGCTGCATTTGTCAGCCATCATTTCGGGTGAGGCAGCAATGATTCTGATGGAAAAGTGGTGCCAAAGAGGACCAGAGAAAGTGTCATCTTTCTTCTGAGAAACTAGCTCATATTGGACCTAATGATGCACTGATTGGCAAGAGTAAAATTATGGTAAACATCCAGAAAAAAATGCAGCAAAATCAGGAGGAACAAAGAATGTATCTAGTGGCAGAACTCTGAATGTCTAGAAGAAGAGCATGGGTGTTTAAAAAAAAAAAAAATTCAAGATGGAAGGTTGTGATGATATGGGGAAAAGAGGCTCAGAGGGGAAAGAAAATTGCTGTCCAGAGACTGAGGAACTGGATCAGAACTCCAGACACAGGAAACCTACAACTGGTCTTCTTCCTTGTACATAACTTCCGCTTCCTTCCATCTTCTGTCTGTCTCATCTATGTAGACTACAAATTTTCCAGCACAAACTGTATAACTTGCTGTGGAGGTAGGTGCCTGTCGTGGCTTGTCTTTTAGGACCGTTAACCCTCATACTCATCACTGTGCCCTAAAGCCACATATTCCAAACCTCAGCCCAGGATAGCACTGTTTCTCATTCCACAATACTCTCAACGTTTTTGCTCGCTACAGAAGCCAGAGCATGTGCCATGCAATATTTCACCCAGGCAGGCAGCCCTATAACCCCCCTATATGGCTTTCTCCCTCTTACCTATGCTGGTATCATATCTTGTCATGCACATTTATACCTAATTGAGGCAAAGATTGTGCCTTTACTCACCACACAAAATGCCCCATGCA